>NW_027397083.1:8615374-8630455 GCF_003265705.2 Callorhinus ursinus
CCTCCCTCCCTCCCTCCCTTTCTTTCTTTCTTTCTTTCTTTCTTTCTCTTTCTTTCTTTCTTTCTTTCTTTCTTTCTTTCTTTCTTTCTTTCTTTCAATTCCAGTATAGTTAATATACAGTGTTATATTAGTTTCAGGTGTACAATATCATGATTCAGCAATTCCATACATTATCCAGTGCTCCTTACAACAAGTGCACTCCTTAATCCCCGTCTCCTATTTCCCCCATCCTCCCACCCACCTCCCCTCTGATAACCATCAATTTGTTCTCTATAGTTAATAGTCCATTTCTTCATTGTTTTTCCCCCCTTTGCTCACCTGTTTTGTTTCTTAAATTCCATATATAAGTGAAATTGTATGGTATTTCTTTGACTGACTTATTTCACTTAGCATTATACTCTCCAGCTCTATCCATGTCATTGCAAATGGAAAGATTCATTTTTTATGGCTAAATAATATTTCATTTTATATATTCCATTATATATATGTGTATATATACACACACATACAAACATACCACTTCTTATATATGCGTGTGTGTGTGAGTGTGTGTGTGTGTGTGTGTGTGTACACACATACATACATACATACCACTTCTTTATCCATTCATCTATGAATGGACACTTGGGTTGCTTCCATATTTGGCTATTGTAAATAATGCTACTATAAACATAGGAGTGCATAGGAATGCATATATTCTTTTGAGCTAGTGTTTTTGTATTTTTTGTGTAAATTCCCAGTAGCATGATTACTGGATTGTAGGGTGGTTCTATTTTTAACTTTTTGAGGAAGCTCATACTGTTTTCACAGTGACTGCACCAGGTTGCATTCCTACCAACAGTGCAAGAGATTCTTTTTTTCTCCACATCTTCACCAACATGTGTTGTTTCTTGTGTTTTTGATTTTAGCCATCCTGACAGGTGTGAGGTAATATCTCATTATAGTTTTCCTATATGCAGTTTTTAATTGGATCATTTATTTGTTTGCTATTGCCATTTAATTTTTAATTTTATGTTTTTCATTTATAGAAGTTTATTGGTTAAAATAAAAACTTTTAGTAAAAAATTTTTAGTAAATGACAATTTCTTAATTCACACTTTTGTTCCCCTATTAGATTTCTTTAAACATAATAACTATTTTAATTTTATGTACCTAGTTATTCTAGTATCATATATATATATATATATATATATATATATATATATATATTTGGATATATATACCTTTAATTCTGGCTTTGTTTGTTAGTTTCTAAGTACTCTCATAAATTCTATGAATTTTATAAACAGCAATTGCTATTTAGAGTCATTTGTAGGGGCTCTGTAAGGTCTAGGATGAGGGTGTATTCCTCCAGAGAACACCCATGTTGGCAGTTGTCTGGGGATACTATCAAACTGGTGATTCAAATCAATTTTTTTAATGCCCTGTGCCTCAGATATATGCTTCATCCATGATATAATGTATTTGCCATATTATTTCTGATTTTAAGGAAAAGAATAACAAATTGGTTAGGTGAAACTCAAAAGAATTATTAACTATAGATAGTAAGTGCATCATTAACCTATAGGACATGTTAAATATAGATAGAATAAATAGGCATTTATGTGTTAAATATAGATGAAAAGGATAAAACAAATGATAGTGTTACTTGTAGATAAAAAGAGATAGAAGGGTGCCTGGGTGGCTCAGTTGTTTGAGAGTCTGACTCTGGGTTTAGGCTTAGGTCATGATCTCATGGGTCCTGGCATCGAACCCAGCATCAAGCTCCATACTTAGTCGAGAGTCAACTTGAAGATTCTCTCCCTCTGGCCCTCCCCCAACTCACTTGCTCTTTCTCTCTCTCTCTCTCAAATAAATAAATAAATCTTTTTAAAAAAGAGAGATGGAAAGCAACGTAAGTCTTAAATATTCATAAAGCATGGATCAGTTTTATCAACCTCAAATTGGCTACCCATTGGGGAAACAAATCAAATTTTTGTTTGCCTTCTTTTTAATTTACAAAGATGGCCTTAATTTAGGTCCAAATACTAGCCTTTCTTGAAGATATTAAATTTCAAGAAAGATTTTATTCATATGTTTTCCTCTTTATATACAGCCCAAAGTAAGTCAGTCAGATTTTTGTCCCATCTTCCTTTAGTGGGAAGATTTTTCTTCCTTGTTTAAACTTTATGTGAGATTTTTCTCATTTGTTTCTCAGATTTATGCATGTGTCATCTATCCAACTCTCCATTTTTCATGAATTTAGTATTTTGTCTCTTGACCACTGTAACCTTTTAATCCAGAGTACCTGGTTACCCTATTTTTGACAGATGACATCAGAAAAGCTTAATTTTAGCCTTTGCTTATACTTATGGATTAGTCTGTGCTTTTTAGCCTTTATAATTTTATTATTTTGGCAAAGATTTTATTATTTATATAGTGGGGGTTTTTTGGATATTTTGTAACAAGTCAGTTTCAGAAAATCCAAAATAAAATAAAGATACAATAGTTATTGTATATTCTGAGGTATCAACTACATTTTAGGGATTGTTTCCAAGTTCCACTCTTTGGGGAAGCTTCACCATTGGATCATTTTCTCTGTCAATTTTATAGAACCTTTATGTATTTAAGTAATTTTTAAATATATGATCACTAAAACCAAACATATTTCTGAATTTTCACAGGGAGAAATAAATGATTATAATAACTCACTGTTCTTTGGTGAAATACTTATTGAAGTAAATATTGGGTATATATGTTAGTTAATAAGAAAGACAAATATAATTTACACTTTAAGAGTATCAAATTATTTTCTTTGTGAACTGGGTTTGTTCAAAATGATATCATTCAAATGTCTAATTACCAAACATTTCCCTTCTTATTACCCTATGAATTGCATTCCTTTCACCTGAAGTTCCAGACCTTTACCCTCTTCTCCTTAGTTCAGGATGACATATGTATTTCATTTTGCCTGACTGTCTTTGGAATTTCCATGTCTGGGTAGATTTCCCATATGTACAAAATTAAATTTGATATTCTCCTCTTAATCTATCTCATTTCAATGTGGTTCTTAGTCCCAACAGGAGGACTTTTGAAAGGGACAGGAAATTCTTGCTCTCTGACAACACAAAGACTAAAAGTTTGGAAGACAGTCTATCACATAGTTCTGTTCTTTAAAGTCTGTGGCTTTTGATGGAAGATAAGGTTATCTTAGAGCTTAATTAATAAGTGCTCATTTGTTGGTAGTGACTTTTTTGCACATTAAAATGCTATGAAATTTTAAGATAATTGTTATATGTATATAGTTGTTATACATATATAGAGTATATTATGTGTGTTGTTACATATCACAAACTTGTAAAAAAATTATGACACACTTCCTTAAAAATAATTTTCAAATGTAAAAAATGAAGCTAAAATCAGATGCAACAAAAGATAAGAACCAGATAGCGAAATGAAATCAATAAGAGTTAATATACAGATGTACATACTGTATGGGACTGCCTCCATAATTGAATTGACTGAATTGTTACTATTCCTTTTCTTTTTTTTAATTCCAGTATAGTTAACATACCGTTCTATATTAGTTTCAGGTGTACAATATAGTGATTTGAGAATTCTATATATTACTCAGTGCTCATCATGATAAGTGTACTTAGTCCCCTTCATTCATTTCACCCATTCCCCCACACACCTCCTCTCTGGTAACCATCAGTTTGTTCTCTATAGTTAAGAGTCTGTTTTTTGGTTTGTTTCTTTTTTTCTTTGTTCAATTGTCTTGTTTCTTAAATTCCACATATAAGTGAAATCATATTGTATTTGTCTTTTTCTAAATGCTTATTTCACTTAGCATTATACCATATAGATCCATCTATGTTGTTGCAAATGGCAAGATTTCATTCTTTGGTATGGCTGAGTAATATTCCATTGCATGTATATACCACTTCTTCTTATCCATTCATCCATCCCTGAAACTTGGGTTGCTTCCACAATTTGGCTATTTGAAATAATGCTGCAATAAATATAGGGGTGCATATATCTTTCCAAGTTAGTGTTTTCATATTCTTTGGGTAAATACCCAATAGGATCATATGGTAATTCTATTTTTAGTTTTTTGAGCAACCTCCATACTGTTTTCCACAGTGGTTGCACCCGTTTGTATTCCTACCAAAATGCACGAGGGTTTTTCTCTACATTCTTGCCAAACTTGTTTTTGATTTTAGCCATTCTGACAGGTGTGAGGTGGTATCTCATTGTGGTTTTAATTTGCATTTACCTGATGATGAGTGACATTGAGCATCATTTACATGTGTCTTTTGGCCATCTGGATGCTTCTTTGGGGAAATGTCTGTTCATGTCTCCTGCCCATTTTTAATTGGATTATTTGGTTTTTGGTGTTGAGTTATATCAATTCTTCATATATTTTGGATATAACCCTTTATAAGATATGTTATTTGCAAATATCTTCTCCCATTCAGTAGGTTTTCTTTTAGTTTTATTGATTATTTCCTTTGCTGTGCAAAAACTTGTCATTTTGATGTAGTACTAATAGTTTATTTTTTCCTTTTGTTTCCCTTGCCTTAGGAGACATATCTAGAAAAATGTTGCTATGGCTGATGTCAGAGCGATTACTGCCTGTGCTCTCTTCTAGGATTTTTATGGTTTCAGGTCTCACATTTAGGTCTTTAATCTATTTTGAGTTTATTTTTGTGTATGGTGTGAGAAAGTGAGTTTCATTCTTTTTTGTGTAGCTGTTCAGTTTTCCAACACCATTTGTCAAAGAGACTGTCTTTTTGCATTGCATATTCTTGCCTCCTTTGTCAAAGATTAATTGATCGAACAATCATAGGTTTGTTTCTGGGCTCTTTATTCTGTTCTGTTGGTCTATGTGTCTATTTTTGTGCCAGTATCATATTGTTTTGGTTACTATACCTTTGTAGTATAGTTTGATATCTGGGATTGTGATACCTCCAGTTTTATTCTTTTTCAAGACACCTTTGGCTCTTTGGGGGGGTTTGTGGTTTCATACAAATTTTTAGATTATCTGTTCTAGTTCTATGAAAAATGCTATTGGTATTTTGATGGGGATTGCATTAAATCTGTGAATAATTACTACTCTTAAATGCTGTAGTCAAAAGATTATTTTCATAGCAAACGTGGGGGAAATAGGAATGTGGAAGCATAGTTTAATAGAAATTAAAGAAAAGAAAGAAATTTCTTTAGGGACAAAAAGTCATTTTAAATCTGATTTCTTGAAACTCCAAAATTATTGGTAACAAAATAAATCTATTCAAATGAAAAGAATTTATCATGTAACATTCTCCAAACTTTTATAAATCAGAGAGTTTGTCAAGTCCCTGGCTTGATCCACTGGCGAACACTAAAGACTTTATTGCTCAGTGTAAGAATGCATGGGGAATAATTAGCTTTTACTTTGTTAGCCATTGAAAAGTAAACATGGGAAAAATATTTGGATTTTATCACTTTAAAGCTGAAAGATATTTATCCAAAAATTTTCCCGAGATAAATGCTTCCAATCTTTAACTTAATATTTAAGTAAAAATCTTTTTAAAAAAATATTTTACTTCATTCACTTCTTTCATAGCATTTTCATATTTTAACATTATTAGATTTTTAAACTTATTACTATATATCTAGTTTGTAGCCTGAAACCTTCCAGAACAAAATACCATGATTTTTTCTTTGCTGTATTTTGTCTTCCAACTATTATGCTTGGCTCCCAATATTGAATGAATAAGTGCATAAATGGCTGAAAGCCATTTTCTTTTTTTTTTTTAAGATTTTATTTATTTATTGACAGAGAGAGACACAGTGAGAGAGGAAACACAAGCAGGGGCAGTGGGAGAGGGAGAAGCAGGCTTCCTGCTGAGCAGGGAGCCTGATGAGGGGCTCGATCCCAGGCCCTGGGATCATGACCTGAGCCGAAGGCAGACTCTTAATGACTGAGTCACCCAGGTGCCCCTGAAAGCTATTTTCTAATAAATATCTGGTTAGCAGAAATTCTGACAAAGAATATTATTAAGCAGTGACAATGAATGAATTAAAACATAAACATGATATTGAGTGAAAATAATCAGACTGAAACAAAATGCTACTGCATGACTCCATTTAAAATAGTTCATAAACAGGCAAACTCATGATATCAGAAGTGAGGATATTGCTAATTCTTGGAGGGGAACAGTTACAGAAGGAGAACTGGGATACAGAAGGAGCTTCTAGGATACTGGAAATCCTCTGTTCCTTAATCTGCTGCTGGCTATCCAGGTGTCTTCAAGTTTGTGTAAAATCCATTGACACTAACCTGTGTACTTTATATGTAAGCTCTCCTTTATAAAAGTGTGTTCAGAAATGATACCTAATTGCCTGGAGCAAAAATAGATTAGATCATTTGGTTGTCCTTTTTTATTCTAATGGCAAATTTTAAATGAATATTCTGTCAGAAGTCTTAAAGATACTTCATATCCTCTCCTTCACTTAGCTTTTAAGAGACATTTGAAAGAAAAGAGGCAAGCCACCAATGATCATCAAATCACAGATCTTATAGATGTGCATTTGAGCATGACAACCTTCACAGCAGACTAATTTTCTATTTCCCCAACACCCACTATTTTTTCTCACATTCCTATTACGCTACCAACTGGATTTCTCTCTGTTCTCCCTGCTATACACCATGTATCATATCAGATCTTCTTTTCCACAATATTTCATGTCCAAAAGATATTCAATATATTCCCAGATACAGGAAAAATGGAAATATTATCCAGTAGCCAAAATGAACAGACTGATCTATCATTCTTTCTCAAATTTTCCTCTTATGGTTGAGAACCATGTTGGTTTATTCAGAGACTGGTTTATTCAGAGCCATGTTGATTTTTTATCTCCGATCAAAACAAAATCTTGTATCCTCTTCATCGCTGGAAAAGCATTCATATCATTGGCATTCAAACCAGTGGGGAAAAAATTGTCTTTCCTGAAGATGGATGTCCTATAAAAGTGCTCTGGGATCAATCCCATGGTGAAAGGCTTGTTGCTTCCACATGGAGGGACTGGGAAATCCATAGTTTAGGTATGTGTTACCTGAATTAGGAATACACAAAATCACAGAATAATTGTCATGGTTTTGTATCTACTTGCTAGACAGAAACACTGGCATTAATAATTCGACTGTGAAAGTCCAGTCTCCCTATTTTCATATGTGTATGTGCAACTCTTTTTGCAGTCCTATATACCATACTTGTCAGATACTCTTTGTTTACCCCAGCACATTTTACTTGTCATCTGCCCAACCTTCCCCTACTAAACCTTTAAACTACTAAAGAGAGAACTGGTGAGACCCATCTGGCAAAGCCACAGCATGCTTTGAAAGGGAGGAAAGTAGTTTAAGAAGGTTATGGAGATTCAGCTTATTTCCTTTAAGGTTTTAAATGTATATTGAAGAGTTAAGATTAAGACGAGCTCAGTCTTCATTCTGATACTCTTTACATGTCATGCACCCTTCATAAATGTTAGTTTTCTGTGTGTGAAGTGAAATGTGATAATGACAACAGGTTGTTATTAAGCAAACTTTTTCATGGGTGTTATGAGAAACATTATTGTTAGAGTTATTGGAAGTATACTGAAGACATAATAAATATGAGTAAATACTGAATGATGTATTTGATATACTCCAGCAAAAGGGATGTGTAGTGACCCCTCAGACCATTCTTTGGATATTCTTCCAAAATAAATAATCATCAGTTTTCATTTTTTATAAGGTAGCTTTAAATTACATTCGTCCATTTTTCATTTTTATTTAGTGCATTCACATAATTGAGAGCAGAGTTTAGAAAGATTGCTAGGACTTAGATAGAAAGATTGCTAGGACTTAACAGCAACAAAAATTTGGTGGGGAGAAGGGGGAAAGGGTCTGGAACTTCAGAGGGAAGGAATGCAATTCTTACGGTACTAAGAAAGGGAGATGTTTGGTAATTAGATGTTTGCCCTGCCATACATGCGGGTCACTCAAATAAAATTTATCTTTGCTAATAACCCTTATTCTGGGAAAGACCCCCCAATTTAGATTATTCTGTGTAGTTAAGGGAGGGGGGGAAGTTTCCTTTGAGCCCACAAAGTCTCAATTGTTTCAGCTCAAAATAATCTTCACGCCAAAGTGGCCCATCTTGGTGTGGTTAAGGGTGTAGGGCCCTTGGCCCCTACAATGTGATTAATGCTCAACAAGAAGTTGTTATTGGACTATACACATACATATTTAGGGGAATAAAATAAAATTTATTAAGAAAAAATATCAGAGATTTATTTTTAAATTGCCTTTTAAGATGGTCTCCTCCTTTAGAACCAAAAGTTCTAAAAATTGGCAATAGGGGTCATGATCCAAGAAGAAACTTGAACTTTAATTTCACCCAAGTCAGCCCAAATGGGCCAATAGATTCTTTTTTGACTTCTGATGATTAAATAGGTAATGTTGCTCAATTAAAAATGGGACCTGTGCCTTGACCTCTCTTTTGGTTCACCAGCTGTTGCTTGAAGACACCACAATGCTTGGTTTTCTTTCTGCAATGGAGTATAATGTTTCTGGATTGGTTTTTCATTTGTTTGTTTTGTTTTCCCATCATATAAGTTTCCCCTGTAGGAAGATAGAGACAACTTGTGTCTTAGTTAATTAATTTTTAGTATTCCAGATCTTTTGACAGGCTCTCTATAGTAAAGATTATTTCTCTTTCTGAATCATTCCCAGGAGGGTTAAATGTAGAAGCAGTGTGCCATTTAAGAATTAGAAACATTAGTAGAATGCTATGTGTGCCCCCCGACCCCAGCTTCCTGATATTCCCATCACCAACCCTGTTGTAGCATCCATCCTTCAGCTGCCGGGAGCCTTTCACTGATGGCTCCCACTGTCATATTTTCCTTGAAGATTGTCCTTCAGAGACTAAAGCTTCCTTACCCAGAGAGGGTTGGCAGTTATATGTCATTCTACTCCCCTTGCTTCAAGAAAGGACAACCTCTGATGCAATGTAGACATTCCTGAGGGATCATGTTGAATTTAAACTTCATTTGAACTCACATTCCTATCTTGTTTCTCTTATCTGTAATAGCGTCTCCTGAGAAATTTCTCACAGTAAAATCATGTGCATACAAATGTCAACATCAGGCTCTGTTTGTAGAGAATCTACCCTAAGATGGAAGTCAAATATGATACAGTGAGAAATGGAGGGGCAAAGACATGCAACCCCTAAAGTTTATCTAGGAATTTAGGAACCAAAGAAAATCTGGTGCTTTAGTTTTGTAGCATATTGATTAAAACAAACAAAGAAATGAACAGAGGTGAGATTCATCAGATGTTTGTAAGTTATTAGTAAATGCATCAGACTAAAGACCAGACTGAACTATTAACTAACAGTAAATGGGAGCAGTCGGGAGAACAATCTAGGAGTTATGGATAAAAAGAGTTCCATTTCAAGTTAGGATATAAAAGATTTTTCACACCAAAAAAAAAAAATCCAGTTTAATTAAAATCATATGTGAGACTGTTAAAGAATGGTGAATTCAAGAGTCTAGAAGAACTCATTTCAGAAGAGAGGAGCCCTTTACAAGAGAGGAGAGAGTCCTGGCTCTTTCCTGTAGGGGAAATGCCAGGTCTAGATGTGGTCAGGGGAAGAATGCCTTCTAGATAATTTGCAGAGTTGAGGAGAGACCAATAACAAGTTTAAGCTGTTGGCAATGATAGGGAAGGAAAAGAGATTTGGAGTTGCAGGTCCAATAAAAGTGAAAGTAATAATTTCAGCTTGGTAATTAATAATTACACCCAATTTGTCAAAGTAAGTGACAGTGAAGGCAGGGCTAGAAAGTATAGTTTCTGCAGTCTTGAGCATTTTCACTGTGCTTGGAAAAAAGTGACCCCTTTTCCTGATTCTGAAGGTGAAAGCATGAGCCAACTGCCTCTTGGCTCAAACCTAATAAAATAAGAGATTAGCCCCTCATAAGAGGAACCACAGTAACACACTGGTTGGTTGGTAAGTATGCTAACCAAAAATCTATTAATTTTATTAAATCTGAAGCTCAATTGTAGATCAACTTGCCACTTCATCTCAGTTGCTAGACATAGAAAAAGTGCTAAGGATTTCTAGGAAAACCAGAAAAAAATAGTATACTTCAAACTCCACTGTTCTTCTACATGCAATATCTTGTTTACAATTAAAAATGTGAAATATGCAACAACAGTGCATATATGAACCCTGCATTGGGCTCCCTGCTCAGTGGTCAGGGAGTCTGCCTGTCCCTCTCCCTCTGTCTCTCCCCTCCCACTGTGCTCTCTCATTCTCTCTCTCTCAAATAAATAAATGAAATCTTAAAAAAAAAAAAAAAAGGAACTCCCCTGAAAAAATATAAACGTTTGGAATTTTCTTTGTGGAAGGGTGTTGGATTATGAATTCTGCTTCTTTCTTATGTATAAACCCATTCAGATCTGTTTATTCTTGTGTCAGTTTTGGAAAGTTCTGTTTTTCAGTTATTTGGTCCATTCCTTCTAAATTTTTTTTTTGGCATACTTTTTTGTTATATAACATACTCTATCTTTAACATGTGTGTGATGTCTAGTAATATCCCTTCCTTTTTTTCCTAACAATCTATCAATTTTATTTATCTATTTAAGGAATCAGCTTTTAGCATTAAATATTTTGTTTCTATTTTATTCATTTGTTTTTTATTTCATTGATTGTCACTCTGATCATTATTTGCCTCTTTCTGTTTAGTGTAGGTTTAATTTACTTTTGCCAGATTTTTTTTTTTCTTTTTTAGAGAGAGAGAGAGAGATGGAGGCAGAGGGAGAAGCAGGCTCCCCACCAAGCAGGGAGCCAGATGCAGGACTCGATCCCAGGACCCTGGGATCATGACCTGAGCCAAAGGCAGAAGCCCAACCATCTGAGCCACCCAGGTGCCCCTCTTTTGCCAAATTTTTAAGGTCGAATTTAGCTAATTAATTTTGATCCTTTCATTTTACTAACTTGAAGATCTAAAACTACACATTTCTCTATAGGCACTGTTTTAGCTATATCCCATAAATTTTGATATGCTGTAATCTCACTGTCATTCAGTTGAGATTATAGTTCCTAATTTCCCATTTAGGTTTATTTCTTGACACATAGGTTGTACAATTGAGTTGTTTAATTTTTTCAAATATCTGTGGATTTTCTAGATATTGCTATTGATTTCTAATTTAATTCTGTTGTGATCAGAAGTACTCTGTACAATGTCATTTGAAATTTATTGAGACTTGGGATGCTTGGGTCAGTTAAGCGTCTGCCTTTGGCTTAGGTCATGATCCCAGGGTCCTGGGATTGAGTCCTGCATTGGGCTCCTTGCTCAGCAGGGAGCCTGCTTCTTCTTCTGCCTGCCATTCCCATTGCTTGTGCTCTCGATCTCTCTCTGGCAAATAAATAAATAAAGGTATAAAAAGAATTGAAATTTATTGAGACCTTTTATTGCCAATTATATGGTATATCTTTGTTATAACTCCATGTGCACTTAAAGAATAGGCACTCTTCAGTTATTGGATGTAGCTCTCTATAAATTTTAATTAGATCAAGTTGATTGATAGTATTTTTCAAATATTCTATAACTTACTAATTTTTTTGTCTAGTTCTTTTACTAATAACTTAGAAAAGGATATTAAAATCCCCAGTTATGACTTTGTATTTGCTTCTTCACCTGAGGCCATATATAGACTTTCTTTTAGTTCTTCAAATAGACCAAACTTCTTACCACCTCAAAGCCATAACACTTGCTCCCTCTCTCTCTGCTACCTACTGGTGATTTCTTTTCATTATCTTAGTTTCAGTTTTTCACCTTCACAGAAGTTTTATGACCACGTCATTTTAGTTTACTCTCCTCCAAGGTTTTCCTCCATCATCACATTCCATTTCCTCTTTCATAGCACTTTTCCTAACTTGTAATTATTCATTTGTGTTTTATCTGGGAATATGCCTGCCTTTTATTCCTCAAGGCCTTGTATGTCTGGCACATGACATGCACTCAATAAATATGTGCCAAATACATAAGCAAATAAATATGAAGTGGTCAGTAAATATGAGTGTATGAATGAATCCATCTGGTACTGGATATATTGCTTTCTTGCTTCCTTAGGCTTCTTAGAATCTTCTCTGGTAGAGATGTCCTACCTTCCTTTCAAGTGAAAAGTAGAGACATCTCAGGTTTAAGTGATTGGAGACTAGGTGGTCTGATAAGCTCTCCTTCTCAGTCTTACCTTTTATTTCCTTTCAAAGCTCCTGTGGGACTTCTGATGACATCCTGGAGCTTGATAGGTAGTCTTGCTCAAAAAATACTGTCTTCTCTAGCAAAGACAAAATAGTTTGTGGGCAATTATAAAATACTTTCTCTTCATAATGAATAGGAATCTGTAATTTTGTTTCTATAGATCTGTGATGACGTAAATATAGAAGCAACCTATATTTATTGAGTTACTGCTAGTTAAAGCAACATGCTAACCACAAGGGAATAAAGAGGGAGATTATAAGGATTAGTCCCACTAGAAGTTTAAGTTGGCTGTCATGTGGCAGAAGAGAGTTTCAAAATGCTCTAAGAATTATATGATATTTAATCATAGATGACGGGTTGGTTTTTAGGGAAGGTGACCTCTTTGTAGAAATTAGAATGAAATGCTTAATAAGTAGGCAGTTGCTAAGAGTTATACATATATTATAATAAAGAAGGTGTTTTAACTAAGACAGGACTGGCCCTGAATTCCATCTAATCCTGTCACTTACTAACTATATAACACATCTCAAACTCAGCTGCATCTTATAAACATTTGGAGAAACTTCCATCTTGTAAGATTGTCCTCATAATCAAATGAGCTATATAAGTGTATAATTAATGTATTTTGTTAATACTATTAGTATCATAAACATTAAATTGGCTACCATGATACACTACAATAGCTTTCTTGTTTTTAAGATTTCTTTATTTATTTTAGAAGAGGGAGAGAGTTCACACACAAGCACAAGCTGGGGGAGCGTCAGAGGGAGAGAATCTTCAAGCAGACTCCCCACTGAATGCAGAGCCTGATGTGGTGATGCAGGGCTCCATCTCACGACCCAGGAGATCATGACCTGAGTGGAAACCAAGAGTTGGACACTTAACCAACTGAGCCACACAGGCGCCCCAATAGCTTTCTTTTTTAAATAAATTTTAAGAAGTAAAATGTTTTCTTTTTCTGCATATCCATATTACTTCTACAATCCTAACATATCTATCATGTGTATCAATGTATCACTTAGAACTCAGCTACCACAGAATCTATTTGTCAAAGTTTTGTTGTCATAGGAGAATAATGAGGGACCCTTCCTAAAGCCATAAATTCATGACATAGATTACTATTTAATTTTTTATTTCATGACATAGATTACTATTTCATTTTCATTCACTGTGCCATAGCCAAGCTGAAGTCATTGAATATTTGTTAGCCAATATCTTTCCACCTAATGTATTATTCTTCCTTTTAGCACATTCCTAAAAGGTAGTGCTTGAATAAGCTGAAATTCAAATATGGAAAGTGCAGTCATTGACTGAAAAAAAAAACAATAAATGCTGATTATAAGTGTAGTGCTTTTGCCTCCTGCAAAAGGTAGTTAAGAATCCTCCCCACATAACGCTTAAAATCAAAGATGGAGGCCACAGATCTTGTTCCATTTCTAACTCTGCTGCTAGAAGTCATATATCATGAAAAGTAACTTTAATAGGTCTCAGACATTTTATGAATATATAGAATTAGGGGTTGCATTAAATCAATGTTTCTCAAACTTAAGTGCCTTTCAAAAAGTTTTTGCCATGTAATCCTACATTATGTCTGGATAATATTTTCCTTGAAACCAACGTGAAAGCTTTCTATTACTCCATAATAAATTGGTATAAGCTTACAGCTTAAATACCCACACACATTTATTATCTCACCATTTATGTGGGTGAAGAGTCTAGGTGTGGTTCAGGGTCCTCTGCAAGGCTGTAATCAAGGCATGGTCCAATATTTGGTTATATTTGGAAGCTCAACTGGCAATAGGTCCACTTCCAGCCTCACTCAGATTTCTAGCAGAACCCATTTCCGTGGGACTGTAAGACTGAGGGCTCTGACTTCTTTCTAGATGTTGGCCAGAGGCTGCTCTCAGCCTTTAGAGACAATCTTTAGACTCCAGAAGACACGACAGTTCCTTATCACATAGCTCTCTCCGTAGATCCTCTCATAATATGGAAGCTTGCCTCTTCCAGACAACAAGGGAGAAAGAGAGAGTGACTTTGCTCTGCATTTATAGTCTAATCTAGGCAGGAGGAGAGGAAGCCACTCACTCCAGCCATGACTCCCAATATCCAGAAAAGTCCTCACATAGGATTAAGCAATAATGTCTTAAATGTAGAACTTGAAAAGCTCCTTTATTTGCCTGAGACAACTGATTTTCTTGTAATTTTAAAAATAATTTAGGTCACTCAGGAAAATGATTCAGTTACCCAGTTTTGTCATTTAACCAAGCTGTCATTCATAAATCATCTGTCTTTTGATCATTAGAAATATGACTAATAATCCTAATCACAGTATTTTTAAAAATATAGCTTTAAATATCCTGAATCGTTTGAAAGCAAACATTGCAAAGGGATGGGGAATGAAATCTGTGAGAATATCTCTACCCCTGAAGTCAGCAGCTCGTTGGGCTAAGATTATAAACAATAATGACCAAAGATAATCAGTACATGCTTAACAATTTCAAAATGGACCCTTTTCATTTGTCATTTCTGGGAAATGGGAAAAACTGAAGTTTGGGTTTTGCAAATGTCTTTCTTTTGACTTATAATCTGTTTACAACAGAAGGGCTGCTCAGGTTTCAAATAAATTCAACAACCCTTTCTTCTTTTTTTATTTTATTTTATTATGTTATGTTAATCACCATATATTACATCATTAATTTTTGATGTAGTGTTCCATGATTCATTGTTTATGTATAACACCCAGTGCTCCTCCATTCAATACATGCCCTCCTTAATACCCATCACCGGGCTAACCCATCCCCCCACCCCCCA
>NW_027397083.1:8630555-8633573 GCF_003265705.2 Callorhinus ursinus
AACCCTCAGTTTGTTTCCTGAGATTAAGAATTCCTCATATCAGTGAGATCATATGATACATGTCTTTCTTTGATTGACTTATTTTGCTCAGCATAATACCCTCTAGTTCCATCCACGTTGTTGCAAATGGCAAGATTTCATTCCTTTTGATGGCTGCATAATATTCCATTGTATATATATACCACAGCTTCTTTATTCATTCATCTGTCGATGGATATCTTGGCTCTTTCCACAGTTTGGCTATTGTGGACATTGCTGCTATAAACATCGGGGTGCATGTACCCCTTTGGATCACTATATTTCAACAACCCTTCTTAAGACCATCACCAGAGATTATTTTTCCAGTACTTATCCAATTTCAAAAAAATAAAAACAGCTTCAAACAATCTGGAAGGCTATTTAGTTTCCAGCATCTTTGACTAAAAGTTTACATTTTTGTCTTGTTCTATGGAGATGAGAATGTGTTAATATGTCACAATTAAGTAGGTGGGAAGAAAAAATTATAATAATAACAACCAAGTTCTGATTAACTGTGTATTTCTGAAGTGCCTGGAGAACTAGGTTTTGTAGTCTAGAAGACATATACTTTATTAATTTCTCCTATTTCATTTTGTTCATATAATAAACATATTCTTCCAGCTGCTGCTTTTAAATAGAAAATATCAGATTTTGCCATTACTTCAAATATTTATTTTGGACAATTTAATTGATAGCAAATTAATATTAAAGCTTATACTACAAATAAACTTTATTGCTGGTTATTTACTAGTGATTTTGCTGCCTATAGAGATACTTTTAACATTTTCTCTATATGAGCTGACAGTGACAAATTTTATAAAAATTCCCTCTGCCATTTGAAGTTATTTGCATTTATACATGTGAAACCAGTAGTTTACTATTAAAATGTACTTTAGAACTCCCTGATATTGATGCAGTCTTTTCAATAGTAATAAGATCCAGATCACTCAAGGCGAACAATCACCCTAGATGTGGTATACTTTTTTTAAAAAAACCCATTCTATTTGTGTTTTTGGTTTCTAAAAAAATGTAAAGTTTTAGGAGAAAGAACGTTTCCTTGATCATTCCCATTAAATGGGCCAGAAGTAGTATTCTTTCAAAGTTTATAAAGATGTTACACATAAAATACTGGAATCAACCATAATGTTTATTAGTAGAAGATTACTCAAGTCATTTATGGAATGAAACAAACTGAGGGTTCTAGAGGGGAGGGGGTGGGGGGATGGGTTAGCCTGGTGATGGGTATTAAAGAGGGCACGTACTGAATGGAGCACTGGGTGCTATATGCAAACAATGAATCATGGAACACTACATCAAAAACTAATGATGTATGGTGACTAACATAACATAATAGTAAAATGAAAAAATTAAAATTAATAGGATTTCAACAGGAGATATGAGAAAATGGGCTACCCAGGTACACAGAAGAAAACTTTCCTTTTTCATTTTCTTAGATTACTTTTATTACTATTTCTGAAACAAAAAAAAATTATTAAGTAGTAAAAAAATAAATTATGACATTAAACCATTTGAAGCTGCCATTTTATAAATCAAAAGGAATTGAATATCAGCAATTTTATATGGTTCACCTAATATTTTTTTTAAAGATAGTATTTATTTTTTTGACAGAAAGAGACACAGCGAGAGAGGGCACCCAAGCAGGGGGAGTGGGAGAGGGAGAAACAGGCTTCCCACGGAGCAGGGAGCCCTATGCGGGGCTTGATCCCAGGACCCTGGGATCATGGCCTGAGCCGAAGGCAGAGGCTTAACGACTGAGCCACCCAGGTGCCGCTGGTTCACCCAATATTATCTACAGTTTAAAAGAAAAAGTTTAACCTATTACATGTTTTAAAGAAAAATGTCCCCAAAATTGGCTTAACTAAACAAAAATGCAAACATTAGAAGAATATGCAGGCTATGACTCCACTTATTTTTTTTTTAATTTTTTATTGTTATGTTAATCACCATACATTACATCATTAGTATTTGATGTAGTGTTCCATGATTCATTGTGCATAACACCCAGTGCTCCACACAGAATGTGCCCTTTTTAATACCCATCACCAGGCTAACCCATTGCCTATCCTCCTCCCCTCTATAACCCTCAGTTTGTTTTCCAGAGTCCATCGTCTCTCATGGTTCATCTCCCCCTCCGACTTACTCCCCTTCATTCTTCCCCTCCTGCTATCTTCTTCTTTTTCTTTTTTCATAACATATGTTGCATTATTTATTTCAGAAGTACAGATCTGAGATTCAACAGTCTTGCACAATTTCACAGCGCTCACCATAGCACATACCCTCCCCACTGTCTATCACCCAGCCACCCCATCCCTCCCACCCCCCACCACTCCAGCAATTCTCAGTTTGTTTCCTGAGATTAAGAATTACTCATATCAGTGAGATCATATGATACATGTCTTTCTCTGATTGACTTATTTCACTCAGCATAACACCTTCCAGTTCCATCCACGTCATTGCAAATGGCAAAATCTCATTCCTTTTGATGGCTGCATAATATTCCATTGTGTATATATAACACCTCTTCTTTATCCATTCATCTGTCGATGGTCATCTTGGCTCTTTCCACAGTTTGGCTATTGTGGACTTTGCTGCTATAAACATTGGGGTGCACATACCCCTTCGGATCCCTACATTTGTATATTTGAGGTAAATACCCAATAGTGCAATTACTGGATCGTATGGTAGCTCTATTTTTCAACAGTTTGAGTAACCTCCACACTGTTTTCCAGAGTGGTTGCACCAGCTTGCATTCCCACCAACAGTGTAGGAGGGTTCCCCTTTCTCCCCATCCCCGCCAACATCTGTCTTTTCCTGACTTGTTAATTTTAGCCATTCTGTCGTTTCCTGACTTGTTAATTTTAGCCATTCTGACTGGTGTGAGGTGGTATCGCACTGAGGTTTTGACCTGGATTTCCCTGATGCCAAGCGATGTTGAGCACTTTTTCATGTGTCTGTTGGCCATTTGGATGTCTTCTTTGG
>NW_027397083.1:8638573-8653652 GCF_003265705.2 Callorhinus ursinus
AAAAAAAAAAAAAAAAAAAAGGCCATGAATTCTATGTGCAGTATTCCCCCAGCGCTGGAGTTCTCCCGTTCTCCTTGATCGGTAAACTTGGTCTTGGCTTGCTGGCTGTTCGTGCTGATCTTCTGGGGGAGGGGCCTGTTGCCATGGTTCCCAAATGTCTTTGCCGGAGTTGGAATTGCCCCACCTTTGTGGGTCTGGCTAAAACAAGCTGCTTGGGTTTGCTCTCAGGAGCTTTTGTTCCCTGCAATCTCTCGGTACAGCTTTGGAGGACCAGGGTGAAAATGGTGGCCTCCCAATCTCCACTTGGAGGAGCTGAGAACTCAGGGCCCGCTCCTCAGTGCGCCCCCAGAGAAAAGCAGTCACTCCCATCTCCCTGGTCTCCGGCCGCACTGCGTGCTCACCCGGCCTGGGACTGAGCATTTCTATCTCTGGCACCCGACCCCATGTGGAGTCTCCAAACCCAGCAGATCCCTGTGGTGCGCTTCCGCACCTCTCCTCTCTGGGGAGGAAGGGGAGTCTCCCCGGATCTGCCACTTGTTGGGTCCCGACTGGGCTGCGGGTCACAGTTTATGGCAACCCCGTGCTAAGAGCCCTGCATCCGGCTTCCCCACCCCGATACCTGGGAGCTCTGCTGCACTCAGGCACCCCTGGTTTTTCTGTGACCCCGAGGGTCCTGAGACCTCACTGTCCTGCGAGGGTTCCACCCCCCGCTTAGCCACTGGAGCGACGTCCCTCAGCGGAGCCAACTTCTAAAAGTTCCAATTTTGTGCTCCGTGGCTCTATCACTTGCTGGAAGAGGCCAACGGAGCCCCCCTCCCCTGCCGTCTATCCTCCCGAATATTGCCTCGGATTCAGTTCTCCGCACGTCCTACCTTCCAGAAAGTGGTCGCTTTTCTGTTCAGAGTTGTTGCTATTCTTCTCTTAGATCTCCTGTTGAGTTCGTAGGTGTTCAGGATGGTTTGATCCCTATTCAGCTGAATTCCCGAGACCAGACGAAATCCAGGTCGCCTACTCCTCCACCATCTTGCTCCGCTCCCCCCCACTTATTTTTTTATAAAGAATAAATATGCCTGCAAGTACATGAAAAATTCTGAAAAAAATGTGCAAACTCTTAAAACTGAGACTAAGAGGAAAAATGGGGAATCTGGTTTGTTTTACACACACTTCTATTTTTTGATTTCTCAGTATAAGCACCAATTAATGACATGATATTATTATATTTATGGCATTAAAAAATAACCAAGCAGGCTCTCTCCTCAGTGCTACTCAAAGTGCAATTCATGGATGACACCAGTTTATAAAATTTACCAGATCAGTTTGAGAACGAGATAGGTACAGAAGTTGAGAGAAGCATTTAGAAACTTTTATAGCAGTTTGGTGAATAATTTTGGGTTTATTGAATCTAATAATGAAAACTGGGGCTTGTATTTTCATTTTGTCTACTAATTGGTTTTCATATTATTTTACCAAAGAGTCTGTCTATGACTTAATTGGAATAAAAAAGAAAGAAAAAAATGGTCCTTTATCGTAGATAGTTTGAGCTCAGGTTTACCTTTATTTTTCCAGAATCCAGGAGAAGTCTCTGGCATAAAAAGTCAGTGAATGAATGCAAGATGGATAAATAATTGAATGCAGTTAACAGATTTGAGGGGCTCCAAGAAAATAAACAGAATTTGGTGCTGCATTGGATTGATGCTGGGGAAGAGAAGGGGGTCATGGAAAACTCCAAGGTGTTCCTGGAAGGTTGCTGATGCCATTCTCTAAGATAGGAAACCCTGGAAGAGTAGCAGATTCATGCCATGTTTACTGATAATGAATTCTTTTTTGAACAGTTTGACATGGAGATTATCTATGAAATATCCAAATGGGGATGTCAGCAAGCAGACGCATGAATTTGAAGCCCAGGAAGCAAAGTCTGGGCTGAGATCTAGACTTCAGAGTTACAGCCTCTAGAGTGAATGAAGACTACATAGAATGCGGATTGGGGGAAAAGGAAGCTAAGGAAAAACCTCTGGCTGCTTAGCAGTGTCTGACACATGGTACATGATTAGTAACTCTTTGTCAAATGAAGAGGTAGGTAGATATAAACCTAAGTCTATTTTATTCCAAGCCCCAACTTTCCTTACTAACCCCATTCCTCCAAACTGCACAGCATTCTAACAGATACTGCTTGGGGCTGGGGGTAGGGTGAGGAAGAAAGAAAAATCAGAAACACACAGAAAGACCGAAGAGGGCCAGCTGTGTTGAATGCTGCTAAAAGATCAGGATGACAAGAGAAAAATGTCTACTGGATTATCAACATAAGGGTCATTGATAACCTTAACAGATATTCTTTCTGTGGAGAGGTAGGGGTAAGACCTGTTTTAAGATGGTTGAAAGTAAGTGGAAAGCACAAAAAGGTAGGCGACATGTCCATTCTTTATTAAGGAGCTTAGCTATAAAGACAAATCAAGAAATCTTGGAGTTCTTTTAATAAGTTATTATGGGTTTTGGCAATAGAGGCTGGACCTCCAAATAAAATGTTTCATTAGAATCTGATTGGAGTCCCTGGGTGGCACAGTTGGTTAAGAGTCCAACTCTTGGTTTTGACTCAGGTCATAATCTCAGGGTCATGATCTCAGGTGATGAGATTGAGCCCCATGTAGGGCTCTGTGCTCAGCAGAGTTGGCTTGAGATTCTCTCTTTTCCTCTCCTTCTGCCCCTCTTCCCTCAAATAAAAAAATAAATCTTTTGAAAAAAATGGAATCTGCCTTGAACTTCATGAATAATACTAGAATTAAAAATAATGCCAATAAGAAATATATAATTAAGTGACCCTTAGGTGCTAGGTTTTGTACCTAAGTAAGTTGTTATTATACATTTTTCTTATAGTTTTAATATACCTGTAATGTACGTTTCATTTTCATTTTAGAAATGAGAAAATTTGCATTTAAGAAGATTAAGGGACTTGTCCAGTTTGGTTAAGTATTAAATAGCAGAACCCAAATGTGAACCCAGGATTGTTTGATTCTAGAACCTAACCTATGCTCTTAATTGATGTCTCTAACTTAATTTTTAAATATTAGGAAAAAATACACATTACAACAATGTATCCACCTTCAGCAGTTTCACTTATATTCCATTTATAAGTTCCTTGAAGGCAAGAAACATAAATTCAGAAGAGGCTTTGACTAGAAGTCAGCTGTCCTGGATGTCTTGTCTGATATTTTCAAGAATTGGCTGCATTTCTTGGGACAAGTCAATTCTCCACAGTAGACCTGAATTACAGCATTGTAAATTTAGAGTTTTAGGCTAAATAGCTCTTGCTACCGTTTTTCAGCTCTGGTATTCTGTCATTTCTTGTTATATTCTTTATTTCTATTTTAATACATTAATATTTATTAAAAGGATCTGAAGAATCCTATCAGAAGCCTGTTTACATTTATTTTCCAAAAGTTTATAAATTAGTTTGAGATTGAGATACTTTTCTAATATTGTTTATTAACATCACAAAAACAAATTGTTCCAAGGTCTGATGATAAAAATGTAGTTGTTCTTGTCATTGATATTTTCATCATTACTAATTAAATATACTTATTGAGACCAGCTTCTTAAGGATTGAAACCTTGAATGGGTACAGTTTAGTGGAGAGCCAGCTCAGGAAGAAACCACTCACTAATGGCCAGGCTTGGATGGGATGGCATTAGGTGAAGAGTATTGGAGCTCCAGAGCATTGTAATAGATAGCCCTTCAACACTCTTGCCTACCCAGAGTTTGAAATCTTCAATGTTTAAAGCTTCTCTTGTATCAGTCTTGGTGAGAGATGCCTGTTTCAAAGCCACCCTGATTTGTTTTTTGAGAATTCCAGCAACAAGGACTCAAGAATATACTTAGGTTCTGTCAGTTTAATGCTTGGGAAGGGAACTTAATTTCTGGAGTGTGTGACAAAAATAAGCAAAGGACATTTCTGCTTCACATGGCGGGTTGGACACCATCGTTCAATCTGAAACCTGGTAGAAAGCAGTAAGCTATAACCCACATGGACAAAAATAAAAGGAGAGGAGGTGGCAGTAATAATGTATGGTGATTAGCAACTGATGTAGCAGGCCAGATAATAAAGAAACCTAAACCAGTGTGGGGGGAGTTCCAAAGTGAGGGGATTAGCATCATAGAGCCATAAAAAAGCATCAAGAATTAAAAATAAAAATAACTCTCAAAATAGGCTGGATGTGTGGCTGAAAACCATGAGATTGGTTATGGTTAGAGGCCTATAGAAGAATCATATAGACACCATATTTTCTTCCCCACTCAAGAAGAAAATTGGAAGATGACTCCTTGGAGAGAGTGAGCCAGAGAGACTCCGCACTTGGTGATAGGGGACACAGCTGAAAGGTGGGTTGTTATAATTAAATCAGGGTGGTTAATTGAAAAGTGAGACTACTTGCACCCTTTCTCGGCTAGGCTTCCAGAATGCTGGTAAGCCAGGCTTAAACCATTCAGGCAGAAGAATAGATGTTTCTTCTCTGGGTATACTCACTAGCTCAAAAGAAAATACCTATAGAAATAAATAGTTAGATGTCCTTCCTATGAAACAGCTCAACAAGATCATCCTACAGTGAAGTCTACTGTTTGAAGAGCTCGGGCTACACATAAAACATTACTCATCAACCTTTCCTGTTTTGATCTCAGATAGGGGCAGTGTGCTAAAGATCACCAACATTTGAGAGGTCTGAAACATTGAAGACAAAAACCAAATAAAAACAACAAAAATAAATCAGAGGAAACAGTGTAGAGATCAGAGCAGGGGAACATTAAAACCAAATCATTATAACCCTATTGTCTCTTTCCAAGTTCCTAAATATACCAAGAAATACCCAATGATTGCTGTGCATCTTTTAGTTATGAGAGCAAAATAAATCACATTTTGGTATGCAGCATTGACCAATTTGCCAGATGACCTGAAATGCCTTTGTTTGGGGGTGAAAAAGAGGATATGAAAAGATACTACAGTAGGTACATGAACAAATAACACTGCCAGTTCGTTCTTATGGTTGGAGAGACCTAGGAGTGCTTGGAATGTCTGGGGAATATGGAGATGTTATATCATACCTGTGATGCTCCAGTAGTGAATTTCTAGTGGAAGTCTTTATGATTTGAGGACAAAACTGTACCATCTTCTAAATTTAACTTACTATCATTTAACAAAATAGCTTTTCTCTTCTATGAGAAACTAAGATAGAATAAATACGTAATTATGAAATACCAATGACCATGGAGCCCAAGCTGCCAATCACAAAATATTTATTACTTGATCCATTGACTCTTCAGATTAGTTGTGCCTAGCAATCTTTAATAATCATGTGAAAGTAATAGGTCCAAATCAAGAAGGTATTGAAGATACAGCATACACATATTTTTAGTGGGTTAATCCTAATTCAATGTCATCCTTCCTTTAACCTGTAATTATAGACTCATGGGTAGTTTACCTGTGACCAGTTGTCTCAGGAGGGAAGAAAAAATAGCCAATAAAGTTTTAGGCATATATCTGCATGATAAATTGACATTCAATGGAAAATGACTAATACATTCTAAGCCAATCAGACATTTAAAAAAATTACTTATTTGACACAGAGAGACAGCGGGAGAGGGAACACAAGCATGGGGAGTGCGGGGCTCAAACTCAGGCCCCTGGGATCATGACCTGAGCCAAAGGCAGACGCTTAATGACTGAGCCACCCAGGCACCCCCAGACATTGAGAAACAGGAAACACTCTCTCAGTGATTTATGAATGGTGAGATAATGATTTCGATGATTGGTCAAGGTCTTGGAAGGAGCTAGAGTTCACAGCAAAGACACCTATGGAAGATTTACAGGATAGATTTCTTGAAATGAGCCCAGCATTTAATAGTACTGGTTTCTCAAGTGAAATTTTATTAAATACCCTTTATGTGAAGAAGGTTTTTAAGAAGAAGTAGAACAGGTAACAGTCAGCTTTCTTCTTCAGCTCTCTAGATATTGCTCAATAGGCTTATGAACTAAGTAGTCATGAAAACTATGCATGTGCTCGGTAGTATGGACTTCCCTCCACAAGGCTGATTTCTCTCTTTCTACTCTTCAGCTTGCAAACAATAGAAACTAAACCTGGGCCCCCAAGTGATATGACTTAATAGAAGAAAGAAGCCACACAGCAATAGGTTGATTGTGGTGAACCCCCATCCATCAGGTAGGAAATAGTAATTCATGCTAACTTGAAAAATACATGAGTTGGTATTTGCTTTCTCTAACTTATCATTCTTTTTTGCTCAAAATGTCACCTGAAACTTACTGACATGTCTTACTATGTTATCCCATACAAAGTGAACTCACTTTTCAGGGAACAAATGATATCTATAGGAATCACTGGTCTCACCGTATCCATATCACCCAAGGAAACAGACTTGCATCATAATGGTAGAATGGCTAGGGAGACTCATGTAAGCTTTAACTTGGAGATATGCTTTATAATGTTGGGATGCTCTGATACAGGATGTGTACAATACAGTCAAGTATGTGTACATGGCTCTAGGAACCAAAGTACAGAAATAGAGGTCATTCCACTTATCATTACATCTAATTACCCATTAGTGACATTTTAGTTTTTAGAGTCTATGACTCTGGGTCCTGTGAACAAAGACAAGATTTAATGCTCAAAGTATGAATGTTTCTATCAGAGAACCCAACACTGTTGTAGAACACACATTCTTTAATTCGAGCCTAAGTGTTCAACTTGGTCATATCAGTCTTCTCTTGTCAGTGGATAAACAGAGAGAATAGGAAGTTATGAGGTATTTTGACTTATCTAGTAGGGGAAAATAAGGTTGCTGATAAGCAAAGGGACATGATGTAGTCTGGAAATAATTCAGATGATACTTATTGGTGTTACCTTATGCTACTCCATTTGACATTAAAAGTTAATGTAAGGATGCAGCAAGCATATGTAGGAAACATCAACATAGGCTTAGCTAGATGACTCATAAATCAAGTTGTGGTCCCTTAACCAGTTAATAAAATCTAAAGGACTACATTGTCTAAAAATTAGCACCTGTGTAAGTTTGCTTGACTATTTCTTCTTTACTGGGTGATGTGGCTAAATGGTGTGTGTGGCTTTGCAACATAAATGGGCCAAGTAGGCATTATCCATCTGTGAAATACACTTGTTCAGGGCAAATAGCTCTGTTGGAAAGCCTTGGCCATTATTAGTTCTTGGAAACAATACTAGGGTCATTTCTTACCTGCCTACCTGATATGGTGTGTTCCAGAGAGAGAGGCAGCCTTTGACACCAGAGACATTCTCTCATCCTTTCTTTTATATGACTTGTCAAAAGGCTAAGGTAAAGTGAAAAATAGACCAGCCAGCAATGGGGTGAAAAATGAGGTTGGGGGTTATGAATTTCAATTGACTTTTTCATTATGTGATAGTTGACTGGGGGGAAAAGTGGGTGCCTTTTCCTTTTGAAAAAATAAATGGCATGTAATATTTCTTTTCTATTCCCTGGATAAGAATCTAAGGCTCTTTCAGTATTTGGGCACTACCTTTGAAACCTCTGGGGATTATTATTACTCCAGGGAGATAGATCAGAGAGAAATTTATCCTGTGGTGTCTCCAGCAGTGAAGAATCTTAGGGTTCCACTCAACACTCAGTGTTGGGTAAAGTGAGAACCCAGTTATAAGTCAATCTGTACCTTCTACTGGATGATAAGAAGACATGAAATCCTTCCAAATAACTAGTTTATACAAATATACTTCTGTTATTCCATCAATCCATCTAGATAGCCATCCAGCTAGCCACTATAATGAAATACACTTATTTATTAAGAAATTACAATACATCCATAATTATATGAACTTTTGTTGGAAATTGAGAAACAGAATCATAAATCATGTGAAAATCTGAGATGTCAAAACAAATAGATTCATCTACTCCAATACTATCTTTGTGAAAGAGGAAAATGAAGTTTCCAAGTAATAGGAAATGATTTTTTCAAGGCAGAGATGCATATAGTTTTATGGCAGACTTGAGCAAAACTCAAAGCAGGTTAACATCAGAGCCAGGGCTAAGAACCAGGCCATCCAACCCTTAGAAAGCATATCTGCTCTTTCTGAAATTATAATCCAAATGTGGAGGAAGAATCAATATATGTGAGATAATTCAAAACAATGAGGTGATACAGTGTATAAATAATCAGTATCACACAGGGGGTCACTTGTTTTGAATTATATGTACTTATATAATTAATTATAGTTATATGAATTATATATGTATAAAACAAGAGAGAATTGGGTATAGAATAGGCTTTGGAATAATCTAGAAAGCTTCTAAGGAGGTATGAATATGGAAATAGGTAGTTTGAGCCATGGTGGTAAGTAGGATTTAGATAATGGAGAGACAGGTAGAGGGATGCTAGGTTGGAGGACCTTTGGTAAACTGAGTGTGACCTTGTGCTGGTGGACCTATCAGTGGGGTGGATGAATGGACCTTTCTTGCTGCATCAGAAGGTCAGAACTAGCAACACTGATAAAGTTATATTCACTCATTCTATTTTGACAAACTATATAACGTTGATCCTTGGGTCACTATTAGGTGTTTTGTTTTTTCTTTTCTCTTCTCTCCTCTTTTTTTCTTTCTTTCTTTCTTTCTTTTTTTTTTGGTCTAGCTGTTTTCTTTTGGTTTGAATCTCCCCTTTCTTTGTTCATTTGCTTTTTGTTCATTTTTGGTTTGAACTTCCTTTTATTTTCCTGAGCTGCAGGAAATAGGGTATGTTGCACTAATTTTCCATCTTAGGATCTTCTTTGAAGAGAGCACAGTAGGGTCTCAGGGAAGTGCAGGAAGAGTTCAGACTCTAAATGGAAAGCAGACTCAGTCCATCCAGTGTTAGTATATAGTTCCTTCCAGTGAAATTGGCTTGCTATTTCTCACTCAGCTTTCTTAAAAATGTATTGGCAAATCTTAACAACTTTTACCCTTGTTGATCTGCATGGCAGCCCTCTACTAATTCCTAAGCTGCAAATTAAATGCTTGAAGATGAACAGAGATCAGATTAGAAACTTCACACTTCACAGACACCAGCTCAGCAGGAGTAGTAAGATTCTTTAAGCCATCACGAAGGAGTGGAAACAGGCTGCTCTTCTCTGGAAGCCCATTAAAGCAGGAACTAGAATAGCTGTAATGTGATATTAAAGCTAATTTCCTACAGGCTTAGAGATGCCTTGGACACAATAAATAATAATAATAACATTATACTGTCTTGTCAAAACATGCTTTATACACACACTGATATGACTTATTATTTAAAAAGAATAGTGTTGGCTATAATCTCATTGACATCTACCAGAGCTTTATGAAATGGAATTAATATTACAATAGGATCATTTCCTAAGAGGTTTTAATGCAACAAGAGACTATTTATGCCAGAGTATAAATTGTCTTGAGATATAATTACTCATACTGCACTTCTGAGCTGTTCTTGTGATACATCTTGTTAGCGAAATCATCTGTCTTAGAAAATATAAAATAGGTGAAAATTAGCAGTTGGAGAGTCCAAAAATTAACTTTTTAAAAAATTTACTGATTTGTTCGGGTGCCTGGGTGGCTTAGTCAGTTAAATGGTTAACTCTTGATTTCAGCTCAAATCATGATCTCGGGATCCTGGGATGGAGCCCAGCATCAGGCTCTGCTGCTCAGCAGGGAGTCTGCTTGCGATTTTCTCTCCCTCTCCCTCTGCCCCTTCTCCCACTTGTGTGCACTCTCTCTCCCTTTCTCTCTAAAATAAAATAAATAAATCTTTAAAAAATTTTTAAATAAACTTACTGATTTCTTAATTAAATAAGCCATTTTTAAAAGAAGGCACAAAATAACATAGCTATTTTAATTGGCCATATATGGAGTTGGGAGCTCCTATTCTCTGAGCCTCACAGACCTACCCAGCAGATACTGAAATAAGACAAGATGTGATAGTAGTTAAAATGGGTTAATAATGTCAAGAAAAATGAGGATAAGTGAATGGAATGAGTAGTATTTTAGTAGGGAAAAGCAGCAGGACTTGGTATATAACCAAAGGTTAGCAATGAAAAGGAAGGAAATCACACAAATTGATAAGATGACTCAAGGGAATAATGTAGAAAAAGAGAAAAAATGAATTTTTTAAATAACCCTGAATAACTACAATTTATGTTTCAGGTAGAGAAGGAAGAAACCATAAAGGGATTGATGAGTATCTGGAGAAGGCCACAATAAATTATGTAGTATGTGTTGGCACAAAATTAAAGGAAGAGATTGTTTCAAGTGGATGAGAATTCTCAACACTAATAAATGTTGAGAAAAGGTCAAGAGATACAATTGTTAAGACTGCCTAAAAGATTCAGTAATAAAGAGGCTTTTGTTGTTCTTGGTAAAAATATAGGGCTCTGGTCCTAAGAGTTATGAGAAACATGGAGGGCCAAATTTTTTCTTTGCAGATATCCTCCAATTTTCTATGGCTACTCAACAAAAAAGGAGGGTCCATTCAAAATACTGGATGCCAGCACTGATGTTATGGTTTGACCTAGGAGCATGGGGACAGCATATGAAGCAGGAAATGCTGATGTTCCTTGATAGTGAATAGGCATATGAATGAGACCAGAATTGAGAAGATGTCCAATGGTCATGGGCTGAAGAAAAGCCATAGGCTTGGTGTCTAATGGCAATTCAGAATAGATGTTTTTCAGAATCAAAAACAACAATGGGGCTTGGGGAATCAGGCAGATGTTTGCAACAATAATTTTTCATTTTATTCCTTGATCCTTTTCTTGGATCATTTCATCATCACATGTGATTTTAATGACTGTTTATGGTTATGACTCCCAGGCTTATTCGTCCCACCTATATTTTGTCTTTGAGCTTCAGACTCCTCTATCTAACTGCCTAGAGGACATCTCTTAAATAATCAGTAAACTCCAAAATTTCAGCCTGCAAAACTGAAGTCATAATCTTTCTCCTTCAAACCTGCTTTTCATTTCCCCATCTCGATGTTATTTTAATTTATCTAGTTGGCCAGACAAGTATCTAAAGGTCATGTATCTTTTTTTTGTTTTGCCAATTTCTAATCATGTATCACTTCTTGTTGATTTTATTTCCTGAATACCACTCAACTCTGTTCACTTATTTTCATTCTTCCTCGATGTTATCCCATTCTAGGCCACCATTACCTGTTGTTTGATATTTGCAACAACTGCTTAGTTGTCTGCCTATCACCAAACCTGGTTCTTGACAATTTACTCTGCCTAACATAGCCAGAATGGTAATTTTAACATGCATAATTAATTTTGTCATTCTCCTTATTAAACCTCTTCAAAGTCTTTGCACTGCTTTTAAAATTAAGTCCTACTGTATTAATCCAATTTGAAGATTTATAATCTGGACTTTGCTTATCCCTACAGTATTATTTCATACTGTTCTTCCCCTTGCTTCTCACTCCAGCCTCATTAGCCTTCTTTCAGTTCCTCAAACTTACCATGTTCCTTCCTACCTTGAGGCCTTTGAATAGAGTTTCCCCTCTGTGTAGAGCATTCTTTCCTGTTTTGAACCATGTTCTTATCTTTTTCTTGGGTAACTTCTATTCATAATTCATTTCCTAGCTTAGAAGTTCCTTCTCTTGGTACATCTTGTCATTTTTTCTTGATAGACTGGGACATACTAGGTAAAAGGAACTGCTATAAATAGCCCTTTAGTAATGTGGTGATGAGGTGCAGGGGGAGAGGGAGCATTCTATGGTCCTATGATTAGGGTTCAGTCTTTTAGGGAGCTTATGCCTCTGAACTATGAATTTCACAAATTCTTCCATGTTTTTCTTCCTGCTTAGGTGGAACAAGATGGCTAGAGCAGGCTGAAATTGGGTATTTCCCTTCCTTGAGGTAAATTAGGCCTTGATAATACCACAACTTGTTAGGTTCTGGTTAACTAGTTTTCCCTTAGGACAGGGTTTGTTAAAGAACAATGCTCTGGCATCTTGCAAAATGGTTCCTTCTCCCCTTCCTATCCTAGAATCACGAGGGGATTTTCTCAGATATTTACTGTGAGAACCTGGTTGAGCTTCTGGAGGTACATCACAATATTGGGGGGGGAGGGAGTTCCTCTGGAGTTTTAACCTTAATAATTGTTCACACGGAGCTTGCAGCATTCAGGTTTCCCACCCCAGCACTGGTTCCCACTACAGGTTCTGCTCCAGTAAGCCATAACTTCCTGTATTTGCCTGTTTCTCCAATCCTGGGGGTAGTGATTTCCCTGAGTCTTCATCTCTTTCACATATCCAAGAAGAGTTGTTGATCTTTCAATTATGTTCAGCTAATTTTTACTCCTTAGGACAGAGTGGTAACTTCCCAGCTCCTTATATGTAGAATGGAAAACTAGAGGTTACTTATTCTATGTTTCCCCCCAAGTTTGATTTAGATGCCTCATTATACATGTTCCTACTGTACCCTAAACTTTCCCTAAGACGTTTCCCTCATGTTGTATTATAATTAAACTTATTTGCTCTCCTTCCATAGACTGTAAGAGGGCATGAAGAGTCCAGACTCAGTCATTAATGTGTTTTCAGTATATACCACAATAATAAACAGTACTGAGTAATTGAGTAACTGAATGATAACAAACATGGTTGGATTTAGCAAAAGTCTAACAGTACCTTAATCCATATTTGGCATTTCATAGTAGGCATACCGCCATCCATCACTACCAATCCAAGATGGGCATCCCTAACTCATGATGCTACTCTTTCATTCTGAATCCAACTAAGATGTTACAATTCATTTATATATGCAGCCACTACCAACCACCAAGAGTTGCTGTGTAGCATAAAATTTATTTTTCTTCCATGCCCTAGACTATACAGACTAAATCTAAATGGGTGACAATGTTCTTGATCTTCTCCTAGGTTCATGGTTTTTATGCTATGTTGACATCTTTATACTGTTTTTGGAAACATAAAAAGGCGGCTGCTGCTTACAAAAGCATAATCTAGATTCTAAAAAAAAAATAATTCTAAAAAAGGCCAAAATGCTTCCAATGAGGTTGGACAACAAATCTTGGTATCCAGGCTTGGTCTTGGTTGCTGAGATCCTTGGCAAAAATTGGAATGGAAACAGATTATTAAAAATGTTTTTTCATCAAACATGTTCATGCCAAAGAGATTTATTAGTTATTCACTGTGTGTTTAAAGCTGTGCTTTGGTTACTCTGGTGAATCAAGCATTATCCTTGTCTTTGAAGAGCTCACAGTCTACCCAAGAGAAAGTCATGTAAGAGACTGATTACAATAACACATATACATACTATAAAAGAGTGATGTGCAAAGTCCCATGGGACTAAATAGAAAGAGCCAGTTAATAGTGTCAGGAGTCACATCGCCAAGAATGAGATCTTAGTGCTTTTCCGCAATCCTATACAACACCCTGGCCATTCATTCAGGTTCATCCACCATCCAAAGGCTACTTCCCTCCTGCCCCTTTTGTTAAATCTCCAAAACTTTTCATTCTACTCCCTACTTTCAAATGACTTTATTTTTTTTATTAATCTAAGAAAATAAAAGTTTTTAGAAAATAAATTCCAGAAGTTTTATCTACCTACTGCTCCAGTACCCTGTGCTCCCCTGAGATCTATCTGATCCAATTCCCTACCACTGCTCCCTGCCATTCTCAATCCACACAGGCCTCCTCAGTACTCCTCCAACTAACTAGGCGTATATTCCTGCCTCGGGGCTTTTGCCCTTGCTATTTTCTCTGCCTGAAGCTCTCCCTAGACATCTGAAGAACCTGCTCTCTCACATTGCTAAGGTCACAGATACCTTATGTCTGAAGTCTGCCCTGGCTACTCTATATAATACTGCCTGAATTATCTCCCTATTCCTCAATGCTGCTTTATTTTTCTTCATACCTCTTACCCCTAAACACAGCCTACATTATCTATTTTATTGTCTCTATCCCTCCATTAAAAATAACTTTCACAAGGACAGAAACATTAACAGTCTTGTTCGCTGATATCTTCCCAAGCATAAATAGTATCCTTTACTGATATTTTCTCATTGCTGAGAATGGATTCTTTCATATATTATACACTCAATAAATATTTTTGAGTAAAATAATGTGTTGAAGGAGTGGAGGTTAGCACATAAATTATGTTCAACAAATAATATTTACTGGAGAAATTAACACTAGGTAAAGAAATAAATTAACACAAGATAATTCTATACAGTGAAGAGGGACTATCCAAAGGCTATAATACAACCTTTAAGGCTTGGCTGATGCCCCTAAATGTGAGACAGGAATCCATCACAATCCTAGAGGAGAACACAGGCAGAAACCTCTTTGACCTCAGCTGCAGCAACTTCTTCCTAGAAACATTACCAAAGGCAAGGGAAGCAAGGGCAAAAATGAACTATTGGGACTTCATCAAGATAAAAAGCTTTTGCACAGCAAAGGAAACAGTCAACAAAACCAAAAGACAACCAACAGAATGGGAGAAGATATTTGCAAATGACATATCAGATAAAGGGCTAGTATCCAAACTCTATAAAGAACTTAGTCAAACTCAACACCCAAAGAACAAATAATCCAATCAAGAAATGGGCAGAAGACATGAACAGACATTTCTTCAAAGAAGACAACCAAATGGCCAACAGACACATGAAAAAGTGCTCAGCATCATTCAGCATCAAGGAAATCCAAATCAAAACCTCAATGAGATACTGCCTCACACCAGTCAGAGTGGCTAAAATTAGTAAGTCAGGAAATGACAGATGTTGGCGAGGATGTGGAGAAAGGGGAACCTACCTACACTGTTGGTGGGAATGCTAGCTGGTGCAGCCACTCTGGAAAACAGTATGGAGGTTCCTCAAAAAGTTGAAAATAGAGCTACCCTATGGCCCAGCAATTGCACTACTGGGTATTTACCCCAAATATACAAATGTAGTGATCCAAAGGGGTATGTGCACCCCAATGTTTATAGCAGCAATGTCCACAATAGCCAAACTATGGAATGAGCCGAAATGTCCTTCAACAGATGAATGGATAAAGAAGAAATGGTATGTA
>NW_027397083.1:8653752-8892873 GCF_003265705.2 Callorhinus ursinus
ACACACACACAATGGAATATTAGGCAGCCATCAAAAAACCCGAAATCTTGCCATTCACAATGATGTGGATGGAACTAGAGGGTATTATGCTGAGTGAAATAAGTCAATCAGAGAAAGACAAGTATCATATGATCTCACTGATATGAGGAATTTGAGAAACAAGACAGAGGACCATAGGGGAAGGGAGGAAAAAATGAAACAAGATGAAAACAGAGAGGGAGACAAACCATAAGAAACTCTCAATCTCAGGAAACAAACTGAGGGTTGCCGGAGTGGGGGGTGGAAGGGATGGGGTGGCTGGGTGATAGACATTGGGGAGGGTATATGCTATGGTGAGTGCTGTGAATTGTGTAAGACTGATGAATCACAGACCTGTACCTCTGAAACAAATAATACATTATATGTTAAAATAAAAAAAAGAAGATGGTAGGAAGGGAAAAATGAAGGGGGGGAAATCAGAGGGGGGGACAAACCAGGAGAGACTATGGACTCTGAGAAACAAACTGAGGGTTTTGGGGGGAATGGGAGATGGGTTAGCCCAGTGATGGGTATTAAGGAGGGCACGTATTACATGGAGAACTGGGTGTTATACACAAATGATGAATCATGGAACACTATATCAAAAACTAATGATGTAATGTATGGTGACTAACATAACATAATGTAATGAAATTAAAAAACAAAAAGACTAGGTCTGATGCCTTATAATCTTTGTAGCTCTGGTATCTACCATATTGTCTGGTAAACAGTAGATATGTACTGAATAAATAAATGAGAAATAAATACTAGCCATTAAATCTACTGAGTCCATTCAAATCTGTTAAATCACACTTGAATATTTAATGGTATTGGGCAATGTTTTAATAAATATTCTGTGAAAGAGGCATGTTATAGAACTTTCTGCATAGTATGATTCCCACATGTAAAAGAATATATTTACAATAATTTTAGGCATAGAAGACTAGATGAATAAATTTCAGAAACTATACCAGTGATTATGTGTAGGTTATGACACAAGGATGAGCCATCTTATATTTTGTACATTTTCATACTTCCTCTAATTATTGTTTTTAAATCAAAGTAAAAAATGTTATAAAATCACATGGTGTTACTAAAATAGGAATGGGAAAAGTTAGGGAAAAGGTAGCAATTAGTTATCTGGTGTCTAAGATTACCTTTTCACATTAGTTCAGCTTTATGAGCCATTCAAATGGTTGGTGTTTATGTGTGGTGCACAAAGGCTGAGCTGCCATCAGAAGTTTTCAGAATGTCACTTGAACTTCTGTCAGGTAATGGGATATTCATTCATTTTCATCAGCTATAAATTTGGAATCCCAATTCAATTTAAAAATATTTATTGAGCTCTTAATATGTGCCAGGCACTCTGCCAAGGCACTGAAGCAACAAAGGCAAACAAGACACAGTCCATGACCTCAAGGTTTTCCATTTAGACAGAAGAGAGACATGTTTAAAAACAAAGGCAAAACAAACACATGCAAACAAACAAAACCCACCAAATTCAGTGTGATTATTATAAGGAAATCTCTGTGAGGGCAGGGACCATATTTGTTTTATCCACTTTGCATCCTTTGTGCCAAACACAGTACCCAAAATGCAGAAGGCAACCAACAGCGATGTGTTCAATTTTAAGTTTAGGAATGAAACTCAGGAAGTATTCTCAAGGTATGTATCAGAATGCCTTCTTCAAAAGACATATTGGTTTCTAGTCTTTCTTAGAAGCAATTCCATGAATGTTAAAAAATTAGGTCTGGCTTAAATTGGCTGTTCTCATATTTGAAAAGTAAAATCTCACTAAATGCATGCCTTATTCAGGAGGAATGGGAGAGTAACTGTAGGTGTAAAACTTCTTTGAAGACCTGCAGATAGCTAGACATGGCCTTCTTTTCCATTCTATTTCACTACACATTACATCATAGTGCCAGTGGGCTAGAGGAGCAAACGTATATGTGAGACAACGTGTAAAGGTAAAGGAGCATGGGGATTCTGAGTCAGAAAAACCACATTGCTGTGGATTTTAACCACAGCGTCTAACATTTAGCTGGATGACCTAGACTAAATGGCTTAATCTCTCTGAATCTCTTTATCTTTAAAAAATGAAGGTGGTAGATGCATCTCAGGATTATTATGGAAATGAAATAATGTGTAAAATTTTCTGAGAAAATTAGACGTAAAAATATGGTGTATTAATTTGTTGGGGCTACTATAACAAAGTACCACAGATTGGTACTCACAATTCTGAGGATACAATTCTGAACTCAAGGTGTTGGCAGGGTTAGTTTACTCTGAGTCCTCTCTCCTTGGCTTGTGGACAGCTGCCTTCTCCCTGTTTCTTCGCCTAATCTTCCCTCTGTGTGTGTGTCTATGTCCTGACCTTTTTTTTTTCATGAGGACACCAGTCATACTGGATTAGGGCATACTCTAATGATCTCATTTTAACTTAAGTACCTCTTTAAAAACCCTAAGTCCTAATAGAGTTGCAATCTGAGATATCAGGAGTTAGGACTTCTACATATGAAATTTGGTAGGAACACAATTCAGCTCATAACATGAATTTCCTTTGTTTTTTCCCCATCACTGTTTTTGGGTAGTTTTGATATTCTAATTTACTGAAAGCTTCTGGTAAATGAATCCCCTCCCACCACCACTACCAAAGATTAGCAAAAGTTATAGGCATGGCCTGGCAGGATGAAGATTCTTCTTTGGGATCAGTGTTTATTCTCAGATGTAACCTGGGTTTAATGTAGATACATAGTGACATTTTAGACCTGATGGGGAATGGAAAACTTTATCAGCTACTGAAAAATATTTTGTATGTTTATAGACAAACTTTTAAATGAATAGAAATGGGAGTTCATGGGCTAGTTTCAGCTCATTTGACTACTCTTAAAACTTGATTCCCACTAACATGCTGTATAAACCAGAAATAGATGTAATAAAACTAAGTATATAGATACTCTATGTCTCAGGACTTAACTGATCGTCCTGGCTGAGCTCAGATAGGTGCAATATTACCAGCGTCATTTTCTGTGCATAGTAAAATTGATATAAAGAACAGCTCAATAGAAGAGATACAGTCTGCAGTGAAGAGTTTATAACACTTGTCATAATGGATCTGTCAGAAGAAAAAATGTTTACAGTTCATTGCAGAATATAAAATGTTTGCTAAATCAGCAGTAAAAGTCGAAGCTCAGATAAATTTGCAGCAAGGTTAGCAACACTACACAGCATAACATAAATACACCCAGCAGGAGAGTAGGAGAAAAAAAAAAAACACAACAACTTAGTTCTGAGCAGGATTTGATTTATGTCATAAATAAATATAAGGGGTATTAGGAAGATTAGTGCATTAGAATGTTAACACAAATCAAGATGTCCTGTGCCAAGCGGGATTGCTTACACAACGATAAACTGTGCCAATGCCAGCTAAGTTGCCGCAGCTTCTTACTGTGTTTTTCATTTCAAGCTGGGAAGTTTCTGTATGTGGGGTAGCAGTGTAATTATGGATAGTGGTGTTAGGATGTCCAGCTGGAACTCAACCACGTGGACCACTGCCTGACCATTGACTCAGCTCTTCCTAGATAAGCAAAGAATTGGCTGGTTTTGAATTTTGAAAAGGGAAAAAAGGCTGTAAAAGAAAGGTGAGTGTTATTTTAGGAAGCAGTTCTTCTTTAGCAGAAAGAAGTTAGGAAATATATTTAAGAGTTCTGTCCCTATCTACAAGGCAACAGGAGAAGGCCTGCTAGCCATGTTAGTCCTTCGTGACTGCCTCCCAGTGATAGCTCTGTGGATCAGGAGCGATCAATAAACCCAAGTTGGACAAATAAGACTTTTTCTGCCGGAATTTGGAATTGCTTGTGAATGCGGTAGTCTCTGGGCCATTAAATCTGTAACATGCATGCTCTCCTGTGATACTGCAAACTCTGCAGCCCACCACTGGGCTGGAACAAGGGTATGTACTCTTTCTTTCTGTTTCCAGTTGCTGCTTCCTGACCATTCTTCCTCCTACCTTCATACAAATTCCCATTACCCAGCCTTGTTGTCATCACCTACATATTCTTGGGTCATTTCCTAATTCCTTGAAGATCTTAGCTTTTGGTTCACTGTTTCATCCTCCAACTTTACCTCTGTCATAACTATTGGGGATTTTAGTGCCAATCTAGATGAGAGTTCCATTATGTTGGACTTTAAATTCTTATCCTTTTCTGATCCAATAATTGTGTCCTCCATCCTACATTAACTACTCATTGCTAGAGTCATAACCTGGTTATAGCTGTGAGCTGTAAATGCATTCCCTCTGTATTCTAAATTTTAGGAAATCCACATTTAGATCATCACCTCTCATCTTTCCAAGTCACTCCTTGTAGCACCTGACTCTAACAAATATTCCAACTTGCCAGGACCTTCGGTCAATTTTATCTCCTTTTCAAAGTCCTTCATATCCCCTACCTTCTGTATCTTCACTTGGGATTCTAGAACAGTTTGAGTTTCATGGCCTATCATTGTAATAACTCCCTTACATGTATGCACTTTCAATTATTTTGCTAATTTCTCATGTTATATACTCACCTGACAAAAGTCTACCCTTGATTGTCTCTAATTCTCTTCCCACCCCTTGACTAAACCTCACAGCTGAATTGAACATGGTTGGAGAAAAATGTATGACCATCCTACTTTGTCTTGCTCTAAAACCCTGACCACTCTTAGGTGGACTTTTGCATCTGGCAATCATAACTACTTCTCTCTCCAGTCACTCTCCCACACAACTTGTTTGAACCCTCTCTTTTTTCTTTAAACATCCAGCACCTCCTCTTCCCTCCTCCTTCTCAGATGTTTGCTTGGTGTTCTGTTTCCCTGAGAAAATAGAAACTGAGGAAAGAATTTCTTCCAGTTTCTACCCACTGACCTGAATCTTTGCCAATATATTTCTTTCTTTCTTCCTATAAAAATGGAAGAACTGTTTGTACTCCCTTCTGGATCCACCCCTTCATTTGTCCATTAGTCCCATCCTCTCTTGCTCACTTATGAACATTATTCCATTCATTCTCCTTCTCTCCTTCATTAGATCACTTTGTATCTACCAAACCATTCTCCCAAGCCTACAGTAGCTCCCATCTTCAACAACAGCAGCAGCAACAGCAAAAACCATCTCTCCTCTTGCTCTTGCTGCAATTCTGTGATCTTGTTCTTCTTACAGCAAGTATATCTATAACTGCTGTTCTAATTCTTTCCCTCCCATTTTCTCTTGAATCATCTCTAATCAGTTTTTCCACACCACTCCACAAAACTGCTTCTGTAAACGTCAGCATTGACCTTCTTGTGACTAAATCCAACAGTCCTCATTCTAATGATCTGGTTATCAGAATTTGATGCAGTTGATTTCTATGTCCTTAATTTTTAAATCTTTCTTCCATTGGCTTATGGAGCATCAGATACTCTTGATTCTCTCTTACATTACTGGCCTTGATCTCAGTGTCCTTTGCTAGTCCTTTTTTCTCTCTCCAACAACTAAAATTCTCAATTCTTATACTTCTCTATCTATATTCACTCTCTCTGGATATTCTTGTCTCATCTAGACTCATGGCTTTGAATATCATTTATTTGCTGTTAACCCTCAAATATATATCTCTATCCCAAACTTCTCTTCTGAAATTCAGTCTTATATCAAATTTCCTACTTATCTTCTCTACCTGGATGTATAAAGCATATCTCAAATTTAATGTGTCCAAAATAGAATTCTTGATATTCTTCCTCCTATGCCTTCCAAAGCCGCTGCTCCCATAGGATGGCAACTCCATCCTTCCAGTTGCCGAGACCAAAACATTTATTTTATTTTTTTTTAAAGATTTTATTTATTTATTCATGAGAGACAGAGAGAGAGAGAGAGGCAGAGGGAGAAGCAGGCTCCCAAGGAGCAGGAAGCCCGATGTGGGACTCGATCCCAGGACTCTGGGATCATGACCTGAGCCGAAGGCAGACGCTTAAACATCTGAGCCACCCAGGCGCCCCAAGACCAAAACATTTATTGAAAGAAAGTGCCAACGGCTGATTAGTGGCCTCTTTTATTCTCAGGGACAACTGATGGACCAAATCTTGATCAAGTCTTCCCCTACTACACTAACTCATGAAATTTATGAGAGTATAACAGATCCAAGATGGGTGAGATTCTGGCCAAGGTTATTATGCACAGGACCAAGCACCTGTACCTCATTGTTGAGATTGTTTATCGAGTAATGACTAACCAATATTTATGAGATACAGCTGCACCAGTAAATGGGCACAAACTATAAGAGCTGAAGGGACCACAGAGCTGATGGTTTCACTGAGCTGATGTCAACCTTTCTCACTCAGCTTCTCTTATGAGCTTGTGCATGCCAAATGCAAAGAAATTGCTCTTGTGAAACACAAGATCTGTTATGCCACTGTCATGACTTCTACATGGGTTCCTATGGTGCATCCTTTCTTAAAGCTATATAACCATGGTGCTTAGTGAACCACTGTATCCAGTGAGTTTGGTCATCAGTCTGAAATCAAGACCAGTGCTGCTGGTCAATTGTTATGAGTGTTGCAGTTTAGAATTGCATTCAACTTGCTTCCTGCTCTCATTCCACACATTCAGTCAACAGTTCTATTGGTTGTATTTTCAAAATATATTCAGAATCTGAAAAAAATTCTCACTCACCTGCACTGCTCTAATTCTGATCCTAGCCACAGATAGCTCTTTTCTAGATACTGTAATAGCCTTCTAATGGGTGTCCCTGTTCTTTCCCTGTCCACCCACCTCTTTTCAAAACTGCAGGTAATGTGTTTAAGATGTGAGTCAGATCATGTCACTTTTCTGAGAATCCTCCCCATGATTTTCTATCACACTCAAAGTAAAAGTCAAGTATGTGCAGTGACCTATAAGGTCCTACATAGCCTTGCCACTGTTCTTTCCCAGATCCTGTCTCTTTTGCTGTCCCCACAGATCTCTTTATTCCAGTCACACTGGCATCTTTGTCTTTTGCAAATGACCAGCACTCCAACCTTGAGGAATTTGCACCTGTAATTCTTCCTACTAGAAGGTTCTTTCTCAGAATATCTGCATGACTTGTTCATTCATCTCCCCTAGGCCCTTGCCTCTACATCATCTCAATGAAGCTGTCTTTGATCAATCTATCTAAAATTGTAGCCCCTCCTCTTCTCTATTTTTCTTCATATTTCTTAACCTCTGACATTTTATTTATTTTTTAAATATTTATTTATTTATTTGACAGAGAGTGAGAGAGAGAGAGAGAGAGAGCATAAGCAGGAGGAGCTACAGAGGGAAAGGGAGAAGCATGGTCCCTGCAGAGGGGGGAGCCCAATGTGGGGCTCAATCCCAGGACCCTGAGATCATGACCTGAGTGGAAGGCAGATGCTCCACCAACTGAGCCACCCAGGTGCCCCACCTCTGACATTTTATATAATTTCTTTATTACCTGTCTATTACCTACTTGCCTGTTACCTAACTCTCTTCACTAGAATGTAAGCTCCAATAGAACAAGATTTTTTCTTTATTTGCTTCTGTATTTCTAGTGCCTAAGATGAGCCCAGGACTTGGTAGCTGGTCAATAAATACTAGTTAAATAAAGCAGACCATGGGCTCTCAAAAATACCTAATGCAATGAATACTCTGGTGCCATTTACATGTCTCCTTTTGGGACAGTGCAGTTATCCCCTACTGCTGTGAATTCACTGTTAATGGCACACAAATGTTCCTCCTCTGAAGATTGACCTCTGCCTACCAAGGACTACCTGGTTGGTTATACCTATCCCTACGGAGGTACTTCATAGCTAATGTCTGGTTACACAGTGGTATAAAATGCTGCAACCTAGCCTTAAGGAAGGGCTAATTCTGTGGTGTATTAGTTGTCCAGACAGGGAGATCAGATTGCAGGTAGTCTTCAGGTGAAAACATAACCTGACTTGGCATTTTTCCTCTCCCTACCTGGTTTCTTCACTTCCCTCTCCTCAGTTTTCTCTTCTAATAAATCACTTGAATTAGAGTTCTTATCTCAAGCTCTACTTTTAGGGAACTCAACCCAAGATTCCCCAAAAGAGGATGAGAATTTATAAGAAATAAATTTAGACACCTTCTCTTCAACCTACTTTTTGAAGAAAGAGAAGGCAGTGAAATGGAGAAGGTTACTTCTACAAAAAAAGAAAAATTTATTTTTCTTTTTTTTTTTTTCTACAGAACATTCCAATGAGCACCTATTAAAAGAGTCATATTATGCAAGCCCGTGGTCTCTTGGCATGTAGAAAAGGTAACATAAAATCTCTCAGACTTCCAATTTAGTTCTTGCCTTTCTTATATTACTTGGGGATCAAGGGAAATTTAACTACTGGCTTCAAGATGAGCTGTAAGATCTTAGACATTTTTGTTATATATATATAACAAATATATATAACATATATAAAATTTGGAATTAAAACAAAAATCCTAGTTTTCAAGGCTAATGTGAAAATTATATAAGATCATGCAGGTGAAACTATGTAATATGGTTCGTGGCATGTGGTCTATAAATCAGTGTAGATTCCCACTGGAGGTTTAAGGGTAGAGGTAAGACACTAAAGCAGATTCATAAAACTTTTGCTTAAATGTTCCTTTAAACTTGCTGCAGGTTGAATTATTTAGGAACTAGATTCTAAGACATGGTTTAGCTTGAAATATATTTATCAAGGAGTTTCCTTGGGATAAACACTCATAGAAGGGAATAAAACAGGGTTGAGCAGGGGGACAGGTTATATTGATATGTAGGTATAGTCCAGCCTTCACCAACCCTAAGGGAACTCGAGCTTGAATGACTCCTCAAATCTATTCCCTGTTTGGAAACTACGTGGCCAGACCTTTATAGTCCCATGTTGATCAGTCATTGACAAGACCCACCATGAGAATGTGTGAAACCTTGAGCTAAGCCTCTGAGTCAATCCCTGAAGGTGCTGATAGCCAAAGGCAGGCTGCTGACAACATTCCCGGGAGATGGGATAAAAGGCTGAAGATAGCACATAACATTGGTGCCTGCAAATCCTAACACATTAGAAGGAAATGGAGACCTCTAATCTTTCCTTCAATCACTCACTCAAGAAATCTCTGTTGAGCTCTTATTATGTATATGGCACTGTGCTAGGTACTAGAGAGATAATGAGGAATAAGACTTATCCTTGACCTTGAACAGTTGATGGTCAAATGTGGCAGAAGATTTGTATGTAAACAAATATGTACAAGCTGGTGAGTGCTATTTCAGAAGTAAGATAAAAGTGCTGTAGGAGCATAAAGGACAGAACAAACAACTCAGCATGGGAATTTGGGGAACACTTCACCTTGGCTTCACCACTCATTTATGTCTAAGTAGCTGAGCTGTTTCTACACATAACTACAAAGAAATTGCTTGCATAATATATCACTTTCAATAGGTGCTCACTGAAACATTTTAAACTGTTGTTTAGAGCAAGGCTTTGTCTCCAAATGTGTGCCCCAAACTATCCATTTAGCTTATGGCATATAGCAAATCAAGTTCTTGCTCAAAAATTACAAAGATTTAGGTGTCTGTGTCAAGGGTTGTGTATTCTTTGACTTGGGGAAATTTTAAATGGCTGAAGGTAGGTATTCTTAGAAAAAAATAGTAAAAGATTTATGTAGGGGAGAGAAAAGGAACCTGCACAACTTACTGTCAAACTGATTCAACATGGTATTCAGACAGAAGTACTCAACAACTGGTTGTTATTCGGTAATGCAAATTACTGATTCACTTAATAATCAAATGCATATTGAGGGCCTACAATGATCAAGAATTGATGAAATTAAATATTTTTATGCTCATTAAAAACATAAGTCAGACACTAATGATATGAGCCTTGAGACTATGATTTGATCACTGTCTGAACAACATATATTTTATTTTTTTTTGAACAGCACATATTTTAATCCCTAATACCAGTATATATTTCTGAAGTTTTGGAGATGCCCTAAAATAAAAACCTAAAGAATATGCCAGCTGAAAGTTCAAAGGAACGAGAAAACTAGAGCCTGCTTTGGAAACTGGCCATGGAAAAGCACTATGAGGTACCATAAAGCAGGCTTTTGAATCACAGGGACCTGCAACTTGTTTCTTAATCTCTCTGAGCCTTGATTTTTTACATCTGCTAGAAAGGAAAAATAATATTCTCCCAAAAAATGCATTGTAATGTTTAAATAAGATAATACATGTTGAAGGCTTGGCTCAGAGTAAGTACGCACAAATGTCAGTCCCTTTGCCTTTCCATCCCCTGAAAATACTTTCTAAGAAAATTACAATGGGAGATTACAGTGTTTAATAGGACCAGCTCCATCGGTGAATGAAAATAGCACTTTTGTTTCAGGGTTCAGAAAGGTTAATGTCAATAGTTATTATAAATAACGATTTCATCAGTAATGACCCATACTGTTGTTTACATAAACGCATGAGAGTAAAAATGCCTTGTGTACATAGAAAACTTTGGGATGCCTTATAAAACATTAGAAAGACAATGGGCATTGCTGCGTGTAGACTTGAATTTTAATTTCAGCAACCCTGCAAACAAGCTGTGTGACCTTGTAGCGGTGGTTACTTAACCCCTCGGAGGCGCCATCATTCACATAAAATTGGGGATTAAATATTCTAACTACATAGGACTTTTCTAAGGATTACCTAAAATAATATGCATTAACTATTGGGTGTAGTCATAGGTTTTAATCAGTCAGTAAATGAGCATAGAATCTTGTGGAACCTTCAAGAATTTCACACCTGTCCTGCCCTTTGGGTTCCCCTATTCCACCCCTAATCTCTATAATTGTCTGGCTCCTTCCTACTTCATGTTATAAAAGTTTTGAAAATTATTTTTCCAATGGCACCAACCTCCTTCACAGTTGGCTATAAGCCCTTCCACTGAATTTTATCCCAGTTTATCAAACAGCACCCAATACTGTGGCTAATAATATAGAAATGGAGTTTCAGAACATAAACATTCATAGGATTGCAGATTCTTAGAGCAGGAAGGGACCTTAGAGATAAGTATTCTCCTCACCTCATTTTACAAATGTGCTGATAGAGTTCCTCTCTCCTGGGCCTTAGAATGTCCTTCAGTCAAGTCACTGGCTATAGACAAGGTACAACTGACATCAGCTCATGGTGAGTTTAGAATCACCTTCAGCCTTTAAAGTGATGCTTATTTTTTTTCTTTGATTATTAATTACTTCAATGTTGTAAGAGTTTCCTGTAATCTATGACTTCAAATACATCTGCTTTTGGATATTTGAATTCAAGTGTGTGATCCTGACCACATTCTTATACTTTTCTGACCCTCATGCAAAATGCGGACAATAATGACTTATGAGCTGTTACATAGTACTCACTTCACACTGTAATTCAACTTCATAATTTCTCCCTCCTTTATTTCAGGCATATAATAATTTCTTTGATGTTAGGGACTATGCTTATTTGTCATTGATGTCCCCGATAACTTTGTAAATATTGGTAGATTTAAATTTATTTTAACAGTTGGCAAAATTTTAGTAAACTGGCTACCACAATGATTACTGAATAGCAGCCAGCATTTGTTGACTATGAATATCTTGCTAAGCACTGTTCTTTGCACTTCACATTTATTAACTCTTTTGCTTTTCCTATCAATCTCTGAAGTAGGTACTATTATTATGACCATTTTACAAATAAGGAAACTCAGTCACGGACATTAAATCATTTGCCAAAATTCACATATGCAACAAGTGGGAATATGAGAATTTGAACTCGGGCAGACTGAGTGTTCCCTGAACTAAATGAATGTTTTACTCACAAGATTATTTTTTGAAGACCAGGAGTAAAATATCTGGATGCATTCTGTTCAACGTTGTTGTTTCTAAACCTTCCTCATTCTTGGATCTCTGTTTTGTATGCCACATTATAGGAAATTATGGTGATGTAAATAGATCATATCATATGACTCGTGTGCTGTGTCCAAAGGAAAAGTTCCTGCCCTGAACTCAGCTAGATCTCATAATATTTTACTCAAAGTCCTTCCTGCCCTTGTCAGCAGCAGAATCAGCAGCTGTAGCCAGGAGTGTCGGTAAAGAGGCTTGATTAAATATAAATACATCTATGGAGTCATATTTAAGGCAAACTTTTTAGGTCACTGCAGTTGGGAATAGAAAATGATTTTGGATTTTGAGTGTGAGATTAATTTCTAAATAAATGAGGCTGAAAAATAGAGTACATTGCACCTATGGGTACCCTGAATCCAGTGACTGAGGAAAAACATTAAGAACAATTTTAAAAACCACATGGAGTAGGCTGTAATATCTTTTGTTTATCTTCACACATAAAAAAAAAAAATCCAGCTAGGAAGAGTGTAAGTGAAAAATGTATAATAACTTGCACTAGTGGCACCACTTAAATGAAATAGAAATTTCTTTTTCCACTCACCTAACTCTCTAACTATAGAGGAAAATGAATATTTACACTTGAAGTTTTCTGTAAGCATTTGGGCTTTAAAAATAATTTGAGGAGATTTCTGGTTCTGACCAAAATGAAGTAGCCTATTCCTCCCAGATCCTCCTCTTTACAACTAAAAAACCCTGGACATAACCCAACAAAAAAGCACAGGAACTTGGAAAGGTGGAAAGAAGTTGAGTTGCCTAGAAACCTTGGAACTTGAGGAGTAACATAGCCCTTGAGTTTCCTGTTTCCTCATTGGCTCCCATATATTCCGGGCAAGGCACTATAGAAGCCTTCAATTTAGTACAGTCAACAGATCAAGGAAAGCTTTGAGAAACTCTATTATCTGTAGTCAACTGACTGGGGAAGTGGTGACCTAAGAGAGCAAAAAACCTTCTTGGCAATACCCATCCTACTCAAGTCAAACACCCACACAGAAACTGCTACCCCCTCCGCCATAGTTCTAGGAGGGTTGATTGAGTTGTTAATGTTCTACTCCACCAAGCCAGCCCTACGAAGCAGATTCCCCACCTTGTGAGGATACCGTGCCTAGTGATGAGCTAATCTTCCATCCCAGCTCAACATATGCAGGCAATATTCAGTTTCTCTATCCAGCCAAGGGAGTGTATGTGGGTCTCAGCTGGGAGTTGGTCTTCATCCCCCACCCAGCAGAAGCAGCCTGCAGATGTCATGTCAGTAGGGTCTAGTGACTAGCTGAATCTCCACCCCCATTCCACAGCAATGAGACTCAGTGAAATGAAATCAGTACCCTACTTTCCTCCACCCCTGCTGTCAGTGGGACCTGGTGGGGAGCTGAACCTCCTGAACCTCCTCCTCTCGGCACCACCAAGAATGACCAAGGCAGTGTTAGGCAAGACAGCTTAGCACGCCACTCCTGGCCACACACAACTCCTCACCTCTGTGGCAGAGGTGTAGTGGGGAGCTGAGTCTTCACCCCTGTCTAGCCTCAATAAGGCAAAATGAGATGGTGCCCAGTGGTGCTAGTTGAGACTCTTGATATCATACCCTCTATTAACTGCATTTTCCCCAGTTTTTCAATTCCCTGCTGCTCTGCAGATAATTCTTTCATCTCTGAAATAAAATACTTATCCTAAATCCTGGCCTCAGGGTCAACTTCAAGATAAGACATCATTCAACTAATATTTACTGAGCATTTTCCAAGTTAAGAGCATTGTAGGAGTTGCTGCATTTCTGAAAAAGCAGTATAAATTGCCTCTATTGTCATGGAATCAATATTTCAGTGGAGACAGATTCATCATGTTAGAAATTAAAATAGTTTAAGTGCTATGAGGAGAAATGAGATGACATAGGGACAATCTAAGGGTAATGAAATATATCAGGCCCCGTGAGTTCATCATAATCTCATGTCATTATCCAGGTTTGAACCAGCCTTACAAACTCCACCACTCCAACTCTTTCTAGAAGGCTTATCAAATAGGGTGAAAGCAACATACACTTATTCATTCATTGGCCAAATAAAACTTTATTAAGAATTAATATGGGTCAGGCACTGTATTACACAGCTGAAATTATGCTGGTACCATGAAGTATTGAATCAAATAGAACATAACATCAGAGAGTGAAGTGTGGACTTAAATGGAAGAGAACAGCAGAAGAGAGAAAACTCCTTCATAGCTAGAGGAATAGGTTTTAGCATTGAGGGAAGCACAACCCCTCTCCCTGGCCCCCAGAATAAGGCAGAAAATATCAGGATGCAAAGATAGTTTACTCTGAATTTTCAGTACTATATTTGAAAAAGCTGAAAGGTTCACAGGGGGAAGAAAAGGATAAAAGCTATAAAAATGTACTTGAAAAGTACATTTCAATTTATTTCAGCTCATTATTCTTTATCTACCTCATATAAATAGTTCCTTTAAGTTAAAAGGATGGAATTGTGAAGTAGTCAATAGGGACCACAGAAGCAGGGTCTGTACCTTGTTCGATGCTGGAATCACATGTCTCTACCATTGTATCTTTGCATATGCCCTGTTCTAACCTTCAAGTCTCAGCATCCAGAGATTTCTGCTGTGATTAGCAAATGCCAGACCAATTGAAGAATCATTGCACTGGACCACAAGGGGTTAAGTCATCCCTTGGAGATTGAGAATAGATTCTGATATTGGTTTTATTGAATCACTTAATTCTATTTAAGGAGAGAGAGAAGCCTAACTGTGAGAAATGTCTGGAAGCCAATAGTACTATTTTACACAGGCCTCCCCTTCTTAGGTTTGTCATCTATGAAAGGTCATCCTCTGGGTTACACCAGCATCTAATGAAGTATTTTATTTGTTTTTTGTGTGTTTGGGTTTTTTGTGTGGCTTTTGTCTAATATTTTGTAGTTTTTTCATTTATATCATCATAATGCCAAGATATACCAGACATCGGTTTCTCCATCATATGTTTTCAAATACCTCAAAATATTTCTGTACCTATTTTTTTAAATTATTTAAATCCAGTTTAGTTAACATATAGTGTACTATTAGTTTCAGGGGTAGAATTTTGTGATTCATCAGTTGCATATAACATCCAGTGCTCATTACATCAAATGCCCTCCTTGATGCCCATCACCCAGTTACTCCATCCCTCCACCTCCCCCCTCCAGCAACCCTCAGTTTTTTTCCTATGATTAAGAGTCTCTTATTGTTTGCCTCCCTCTCTGTTTTCATCTTATTTTATTTTTCCTTCCCTTCCCCTATGTTTCATCTGTTTTGTTTCTTAAATTCCACATATGAGTGAAATCCTATGGTATTTGTCTTTCTCTGAGTGACTTATTTCACTTAGCATAATACCTTCTAGTTCCATCCACATTGTTGCAAACAGCAAGATTTCATTCTTTTTGATGGCTAAGTAATATTCACATACACACACACCCACACACACACACACACACCACATCTTCTTTATCCTTTCATTTGTCAATGGGCGTCTGGGTTCTTTCCATATTTTGGCTATTGTGGACATTGTTGCTATAAATATTGGGGTACATGTGCCCCTTCCAATCACTATGTTTGTATCCTTTGGATAAACATCTACTGCAATTGCTGGGTCATAGGGTAGCTCTATTCTTAACTTTTTGAGGAACCTCCATACTGTTTTCCAGAGTGGCTGTACCAGGTTGCATTCCCACCAGCAGTGTAAGAGGGTTCCCCTTTCTCCACATCCTTGCCAACATTTGTTCTTTCCTGAGTTGTTAATTTTAGCCATTCTGTTAGGTGTGAGGGGATATCTCATTGTGGTTTTGATCTGTATTTCCCTGATGCCAAGTGATATGGAGCATTTTTTCATGTGTCTACTAGCCATTTGTATGTCTTCTTTGGAGAAATGTCTGTTCATGTCTTCTGCCCATTTCCTGAGAGGATTTTTTGGTTTTGGGGTGTTAAGTTGATAAGTTTTTTATAGATTTTGGATACTAGTCGTTTATCTGATAAGACCATTTCAAATATCTTCTCCCATTCTGTAGGTTGCCTTTTAGTTTTGTTGATTGTTTCCTTTGCTGTGAAAAAGCTTTTTATCCTGATGAGGTCCCAGTAGTTCATTTTTACTTTTGTTTCCCTTGCCTTTGGAGATGTGTCTAGCAAGACGTTGCTATGGCTGAGGTCAAAGAGGTGGCTGCCTATGTTCTCCTCTAGGATTTTGATGGATTCCTGCCTCACATTTAGGTCTTTCACCCATTTTGAGTTTATTTTTGGGTTCCTGTGTCTATTTTTAACACATTGACCACAATTAAGTGAAGAAATTGTTGTTTAATATTTTTCTTCCCTGCTAAAATTTACTCAGTTTCATAAGGGCAGAACCACATTGTCTTGCTCATCACTGAATGTCCAATTTTCAGAAAAGTGCTTTGCACAAAGTAAATACTTGTTGGATGAATAGTGGAATGCTAAGAAAGCCATTTTTATATGGATGCATTTTAAACTTTAGCACATTTAAAAAGTCTGATCTCTCTCCCATGCCCTCCCCAACCCATTTTGATTCATTAAATTGGGGCAGAGCTTATGCTTTTAATTTTTAACAAGCCCAAGAGTAATGGTCAGGCTGCTGGTTTGGACACCACACTTTGGACAGCACTTATCCACATGATGTTGGATCACTATATGGCCTAGGTAAAGAAACCAATGGTAAGGTTCACACTTAAACTGCATATCCGCATTTAAATCATTGTGGCCTCCACAGCCCATTTGAAATACTGATTACAGAGATCAGCGATTTCTGGTGTTCACACATAAAGAATGAAACTCTGTAGAAGATCACTGTCTCCTGTGTTATGATCACTATCTACTTAGGCCAAGAGCAGAATCAGATAGCCCAAGGGATTATGAGTTCCCTGGATATTGATACTCTGGACTATCCAGAGCATATTACTCACTCACTCTGTATCCCTGAGGATGAGGGTACACGCATCATGATTTTATATTTCTTCCTTTTGCACCATTTTTAATCAAGCTATTGGCCACAATTGTCTTCCTCCCTTCTAGCCACTGAGTTGTTTCTGAGTTTTAGAGGACAGTTTTTAAAGAACTGAAGTTCATATTCACCATTTCCCACCATCCACAGATCGATTGCCAAATACCACATGTTAATTCATATCTAAGAGTACATGCAGTGCTATATCTCTTACTGGCACGACAACTGGCTCATCTGTCTACTGCCACCTCTTGTTGTAATTCTCATAATGTCCAGTTTCAAAGAAATGTAAATTCAACTCAACTGCGATATTTCTACAGTGACTGACATGTTAGTTGTTTGGAACTGAATGAATTGCAAGTTACTTTACCCACTACTGTGTTGAGGAATGGCTGTCTTAAGTTTTGAGGGAGAAAAAATAGTGAGTTAATCAAAGAAGTTAAGTGAAAAAAGGTAATAATGCATATACAGGGAAACCTTACAATTGCTGTATGTTCCTGATCCCATTTTTTGGAGGCAAGAGTAGGCTGCAATTCCTGCACTTTGAACATTAAAGAATCTCTTCTGTATCCTTACCATAAGTATCCCTTTTCTGGAGCTGGACTGTGAATGGTTGCCTGTGTTCAGAAATCAAGGAAGACAAGGGAATAACCATCTTTTCTCATGCTAATCTTCAGCTCTTTGGCTTCACTGATTTGGAGCTCTATAATCTGCCATTCCTTCACATATGGACTAGGGCATTATGGTCAGTTCTGCTCTTCCTAGTCATCGACTGATTTCCCTGGTCAACACAGGGCACATTTCCTGCAAAGCATCTCTGAGTTTCCAACTTTCTTTAAAAAGGAAGAAAGAAAAAAAAAAACATACTTTTAGCCAGTATGATACTTGGCAAATAGACTTCTGTGAGAAAGCAGATTTCGATTTTTCCTCCAAGGTTCTAGTCTGCCTCTTGGTACCACACTTTGTTCTTAGAAATCACAAATTTTTCATTCCTTCAATGGAACTGAAGAAGTCTCTACATATGAAAGACTATTATTGTGAAACCCAAACCCATGTCATTGAAAATTTATCACCCAGAGTTCTGAACTGAGAATGTACCTCCTCTCTCTTGTTTATACTTCATACTGGAAATGATTGTCTCTTCTTGTTAATCCTCTAGCTCATTTCATTCTAAATTTCCAGACTCCTGTCTATTAGTAGATCTCATTGGCTCTTTGTACAGACTTTGGTAAATGGGATTTTCCTACATCAATCTTCTCTTCACCTCCTACATTAATCTTCTTACTTCTTTCTCTTTTGGACATTGACATATTGATGTCTCCCCTCACCCTTAGTTCTTTTAAATAACACACATCTACCTTCTTCAGCTAAATAGAGCCAGGATATCAACGGCTCCAAACCACCGAACTTGAAACAAATGACCCTGACTTCCTAGCAGCTTTGTATTTAATAAACAGCTTAGATTTCTATTTTCCCCATGTAATTCATGGACTCTGAGAAATGTTTTAGAAAGTAGGCATAAGGAGAGCAGTAACAACTGTACTTGGTATCTGTAAAGAGTCCTTGCTAACCAGCACCATTACCAATGTAAAGCTTTTGAATATATTTTTCAGTAAACATTTCTTAGTCGAGGTACGTAAGTGTTCTCATCTAGCAAAAGTCAGCCTGTGATGCAGAATATAAAACACCTTAGTTGAAAAAGCACTGGAATAGAGAATGTTACATCACATATAGTTGCTCAGAAAATATTTGTTGAATTGTCTAACACAGCAAGTAAGTTAAGCTCCTTAGAAAAGTACATGGAGATCGAGCTCAATGTTTCTCTCCAAAAGTTCCCACTCATATATGCATGTAGCACAAAGTACAGTCATAGAGAGTGGGGGGCTGAGATGCCTTTACTTCTTCACCTTCACTCTGTATAAGCAAGGACCTGTCCTCCTTTGTCTAATATAGTTGTATGATAATTTGGAAAATAATACAAATAAGGTTGCTCCTTGAGGCAAGAGAGTATGTCATATTGAACTCTATGGCCACAGTGCCTAGCAATATGTCTGGATAGTAGTAGGTATATGATGGATATTTGCTGGATGAGAGGAAGACTGGAGGGAAAATAAAAAGCAAAGCCATGAAAAAACTCTCCAAATCACACCCTCTCCGTTCAAATATTCATGAACTGATGAGGCGAAGAAATTGTTCTGCTCTGTTACAATATCTGTCCCCGTTCCCTCTTCCACACATGTAAGCAGCAAGCACTTACTGTCAGATTGTGACCCTGGGGAAGTCATTCATTTCCACTTGAACCAGCTGTTTCAAATAACTTGTGCATGTTGCGTTTACCAAAGGAAAATTATACCTTTTTTTTCTTTTGATTTACTGAGGAATTTTTATTTGGAAAACATTTACTTGTATCTTTGAGCAGCTGTGATAGATTTCACAGCAGGCTTCCCACTATGAAAGAGGAATCCCCACAAACTCCTAACCTTCTTCAAGGCCTCTTGGGGTGCCAGGCGAAGGGGAACATGAAAGGATGTGTAAGGGGAGCACATTGTTCTCCTGGAATCAGAACTCATGAGGGGCCACTTCTGAGCACATGTATTGAAAAGCAGCCTGTACAAAGGGAGGCAGTCAAGGTAGGGTTCAAATATTAGATTCAAAATTTTAAGTTATTGGGTCTTTCTATTCCACCTCTGTGAGAACAAATGAGAATAAGATATACCTCTGTACAGTGTATGCAGTGTTTCTAGTGCATAAGAGGTGCTCAAAAATTGTAGCTACTATTTTAATCATTCAGGAAAAACCCCTGCCCGTTTAAATAAACAGTAAAACTTACATATCACTAGGGACATCATTAGGGAGCACTTCAGATTGTTTTTCCAATAGAGGTGATGGAATTGCACCAACTGAAACAGTCATACTCCACACTCCACATTCTCTTGCTAATTCCAATTTGTAACAAATAATTTGCATTTCTAGGGGACAAGTTCTTTGTCTGTTGTACCAAGAAATAGTCACAGCATAACAGTACATATTCAATAAGCATGTGTTTAATTTAAAAAGTGCGTAGATGGGCACCTGGGGGCTCAGTTGGTTAAGTGATTGCCTTCGGCTCAGATCATGATCCTGGAGTCTCAGAATTGGAGCCCCCCATTGGGATCCCTGCTCAGCAGGGAGTCTGCTTCTCCCTTTGATGCTCCCTCCTCTCATGCTCTTTCTCTCTCTCATCCTCTCTCTCAAATAAATAAATAAAATCTTTAAAAAATGCATAGATTAGGAGAATGGACTGTGATGATGATAAACAATAGTGCGACATTCATTTAGTAAGAACTGACTAGATAAAGAGCTTTAGATGCTATAGAATATAAAAATGATGGAGACACTGCCTTTGCCCTCCATGATGATTTGGTAGTCAGGGCATATAGGCCATGTTCCAAGAAAAGTGAGTCATGTTGTGATTGGAGCATCAGATTTGGAGAGATTTGAGATTTAAGGTTAAATATATTTGGAAATGTGGAATGATATGATATAATAAATGACTGTGAATTCTCAGAAACCCAGCAAGAATGTTTAATCCAAAGGAAAAGGCTGATCAGATGGGAGCACTTAGGAGAATATTTAAACAGTCTGGTTTGCTAGTTTTCTAACTATAAAGTACAGGAAATACAAAGAGATGAGTGGCAGTGCTCTGTGATCCATACTCTTCCTTTGACCAGAGTTTGTCTACTTTAAAATCAGTTACATACTGAAAAATAAGTAGTCTTGGGGAGAAGGGAGGATGACGACTTAACCTGTCAGAGGAAAACATAGGTCAAATCTGGCAGTTACCGAACAATTTCAGTTCAGAGTTTGGTGAGTAATTTTAGGGTGAAAAAGAAGGAAAATCAAAAGGTGGTCATGAGAAGCCCATGCTGGAATAGAGATGAAATTAATCCAGGGGGAACATGCAAAAGGAAAACTGTCTTAGATGAAAATATGAACAATTCTAGACATGAACCAAAGTGAAGCCAATGAATTTGCTAGGAGTAGAGCAAGTGACTTGACAAGCAAAGTACTGCAACACAGGGATTCTCCAAAAGTCACCCACAGACTTCTGCCAAAGTGAATTGATAAGAATTGACTTGGCAGCTTTAAAAATTACAGATTCTTGGGCCTTTGCCTTTTGAGATTCTAATTCAGTATATCTAACTCAGTAAGGCAGGGGAAGCCGTATTTTTTCTAAAGGTGCTGCTGTTTTTGGATGGGCAGCCCTTGGGCAGAATCAGTGATCAACTTCAGTATCCTGGGATGTCTGCATGAATTTGGGTCTAATTTGGGGCCTGGGGATAACCACTAAACAAATAACTAAAGGAAGAAACTATAAAAATGAGATCCACCAGTTTTTTCCCCATTGATTCTTTTTTTTTATTCACACCTAATGATTAAAAAAAAAAAAAAAGAGGACACGTTTTGAATGGAGCACTGGGTGTTATATGCAAACAATGAATCATGGAACACTATATCAAAAACTAATGATGTAATGTACGGTGACTAACATAACATAATAAAATAAAATTTGAAAAAAAAGATTAAAACGAATAAACAAACAAGCAAACAAAGATTCTAGCCCTGGCAAGCTGAAGTTTTGTTTTGTTTCATGTGGTCCTGTCAAGGAGGGGAGCAATATTACTCCATTTCCTTCACTGAAAACTTCCCTTCCCCTGCTGAAGCCAAGATATCAAATTTCTTCTTGTAAAGGAAATTTAAATGTGAAAATTAAGGACAGTCACCGTTTTAGTATTTGACGTAACTGTAGCTATCACATGGTCCAACTATCTCATTTAAGGTAACTGAAAATGTCAAAGGAATTCTCTGATTTGTCTTCTAAGTTAAAAACCAGCCAAGGGCAAGATGATTTCTACTTTACTTTTGCATTCCCTGTACCTATTACATTTCAGGTTCATCGTAAATGTATGTTAGTTTTATGTGCTATACTGGCTTACCCAAGATGTTTATTTCTTCTTTCCCTCTCTTTCCTACACATGCACATATATGCATACCTGTGCCTGCACACAACTTACATCACATATCAGTCACCAGCTATGGTTTAGTTGCAGTCAGCGTAATGTCAAGATTCATTACCTTCCAAAATGTGGCTTCACTGGATAGAGAAATCATCTATTTTTTTTCGATAGACTGCTTTAAAAAAACATGTCACATAGTGGGGCGCCTGGGTGGCTCAGACGGTTAAGCATCTGCCTTTGGCTCAGGTCATGATCTCAGGGTCCTGGGATCGAGCCCTGCATCGGGCTCCCTGCTCGGCGGGAAGCCTTCTTCTCCCTCTCCCACTCTCCCTGCTTGTGTTCCCTCTCTCTCTGTGTCTCTCTCTGTCAAATAAATAAATAAAATCTTTTAAAAAAAATTGTCACATAGAGAGATAATGAGGAATTCTTCACTAATTTGCCATTTTCAGAGAACGTTTTCATATTTTCAGTTCTTTCTCAGTGTAGGATGGGGTGAAAATCTCAAGGTTGTAGAATGAAATTACACAGGTGGTCTATGAAGTTATGTTAATGGCTATGTTGAAATCACAACTTAAATAATGATCAGGACAATAGTTGAGCAGTTTTATACCCCAAGTGGAATTAAAAGGAGACAAGGATTTCCCTTAATCAAAACCTCAATGAGATACCACCTCACACCAGTCGGAATAGCTAAAATTAACAAGTCAGGAAACGACAGATGTTGGCAGAGATGTGGAGAAAGGGGAACCCTCCTACACTGTTGGTGGGAATGAAAGCTGGTGCAGCCACTCTGGAAAACAATATGGAGGTTCCCCAAAATGTTGAAAATAGAGCTACCCTATGACCCAGCAATTGGACTACTGAGTGTTTACCCCAAAGATACAAATGTAGTGATCCGAAGGGGCATCCACACCCCAATGTTTATAGCAGCAATGTCCACAATAGCCAAACTGTGGAAAGAGCCAAGATGTCCATCAACAGATGAATGGATAAAGAAGCTGTGGTATATATATATATATATATATATATATATATATATATACACACACACACACACACACACACACACACACACATATATACATATATACACACATATATATGTATGTGTATATATACACACATATATATGTGTGTGTATATATAAAATGGAATATTATGCAGCCATCAAAAGGAATGAAATCTTGCCATTTGCAATGACATGGATGGAACTGGAGGGTATTATGCTGAGCAAAATAAGTCAATCAGAGAAAGACATGTATCATATGATCTCACTGATATGAGGAATTCTTAATCTCAGGAAACAAACTGAGGGTTGCTGGAGTGGTGGGGGGTGGGAGGGATGGGGTGGCTGGGTAATGGACATTGGGGAAGGTATGTGCTATGGTGAACGCTATGAATTGTGTAGGACTGTTGAATCAGAGACCTGTACCTCTGAAACAAATAATACATTGTATGTTAAAAAAAGAAAAAGAAGATAGCAGAAAGGGAAAAATGAAGGGGGGGAAATCAGAGGGGGAGATGAACCATGAGAGACTATGGACTCTGAGAAACAGACTGAGGGCTCTAGAGGGAAGGGGGGTGGGGGGATGGGTTAGCCAGGTGATGGGTATTAAAGAGGGCACATACTGAATGGAGCACTGGGTGTTATATGCAAAAAATGAATCATGGAACACTACATCAAAAACTAATGATGTAATATATGGTGATTAATATAACATAATAAAATAAAAAAAAATTAAAAAATTAAAAAAAGAAAAGGATTAAAGGGGATTCAAAAAGAATGGGAAATGTTTCAGATTTTCCTTCAAACTTTGAAGATATTTTCAGGGTTTGATTGAGTGATGGTGAACAATATGATAATCCATACATTTATAGAGCAATTTCCAATTTGCAAAGCACCCTCACATTTAATTAATCTCATTTAATTTACAAAACAACACAATGTAGTGATTCCAACAGATACTGGTTTCTTCCTTTGGTAGATGAGGATACTGAGACACCAAGGATTAATCAGAGACATTTGGGCTGAGTTACTTTTCTTGCTCTCTTTTGGAAGTTTTTCTCTTGGTTACATAAAAATCAATGTGGGAGGAAGACAGAAGGGATGCTTTGCCACTTTTTTAAAATGGCCAGGAAAGAGCATCTTTGAGAAGAGACCATGTGATGGTATTACAAACAACACACTGAGCAGTGCCACTGAAAGTGATTCTGGATGGGCTAATAACTGACTTCAAGCAACTCCATTTTGCTTTTGAACTACATTTTTATCTTGGTGAAGACAAAGAACACAGCATTTTCAGTTTGCCTTAGCAGCTCTTAGATCCATAATAGCCCAATCCAATTAAAGGCCTATCCACTTCAACCATTACCATTACACTAGGTTGCTCTGCAAAGATAAAAGTAAGTTAAGCAAGGCAAATCCCATCTGAAGATGAGCAGTTGTGCCCATTTATTGACATCATCCTTGTCTTTTGTAGATTGGCTTGGCATTCATTGCATGGGGCTTTCAGGAGTGATTGTTTGCTAAGTGAAAGAAAGAAAAATTGAAAGCATCAATGTTTACCTGACCTAAGACTTACATGGCAAAAGCTACGACCAAACAGCAAATTAATGGATACATTGGTCACAAACCATAGAGGCAAATGTTTGGAATGTCTTAAAAGTTTAATACATATTTTACCGCCACTGGGGATGTTTAAAAGCTTTGACCTTAGCCCATAACAATCTGGGATGAAAGGAAGGAAAATTAAGTCTTAGCTACACATCTTACAAACTGCATTTATGTCTGCTAATGTGAAATATTTCTTTAAGCCAGTACAGCAGAATATGATAATCCATGGGCTAGAAATGGGGAACATGAGTTCTAGATGTTACCAGTAGTTATCAGTGTGTTCATCCTAAATCACTTGAGCACTGTTGGGTTTGATATAAAAGACGAAGGCAAAAGAATTGTTCCATAGTCAGAAAACCTAGGAGAGGATTTTAAAATCTGTGAGGAACCCCTCACCTTGCTGAATGTAGCTAAATTATGCACAGACCCAAACATTGATATTATGCTGAAACCACAAACTTTACTGTTAGCTCTTTCTCTGGAGACTTCCTAGACCAAGCTAATTTCTAATTGAGAGATAAGCTTAAATCTCATTTATCATAGACATCTGGCAACATGTGAAACCCAGGTTCTCAGGGAGGCCAGGAAAAATGCAAATTCCAAGTTACAAAATCCTTCATCATGTCAAAGATCTGGCCTTAGTGCATTCCCTTGTTCTTAATCTTATCCCACCCTCTGGAGACAAATGAAGAGGAAGGAATGCATGTAAAAGGGATTATTTAAAAATCTCACAAAACTATCTGACAAAATGTCAGGTATATAAAAATGTTAAAGTTTAGTTAGTATTATTATTATTGTTATCACTATTATCAGTATCACCACCAGCATCAGCCCCAGCAAAACCATCTTAAAGGCTAAAGGTAATTTTATCAGCTGAGTTAGCAACTTTGAATTTAGTCTCTGTTCTCAAATGACTCAGTATGAACTTTGCATCTATAAGGACATAAATTAAAGACACAATGTCTTCAACTGGATAGTTCAGGGCATATGATCCCATCAAACAAGACCTGAACCTCCTCCATGCAAAATGTCTATCAAAACATTAAGATAGCTGCACATCCCCATTCCCGTAACTGACACCCAGTTTTTCTGAAGCACAGATGAATGACACGCAGGCCGTTCGTGTGAACAAACAGAATAGGCTAAACTGGCTGTCCTCAAACAATTCCCTCAAAAGAAAGATGAGACTCAAATATTCAAAATGGACTAGATACCCTATGGTCACCAGCTTGGAAGCACTGTCAAGCTATATCCTACAACTCATATAGGTCCCCCTTGGGCAGAGGGCAACAATGGTAAAAAACAAAAACTCTTTCCAGGGGCACCATGTGAACCCTTGAGAATGCAGTGTTTGTGTAGAAGTCAGACATTAACTTGCCTTTCTTCTAAAAAAACATGGTAACTGCCCTTTAGGGGTCATAGAAACCCTCAAGTATTTATAGAAACAGCACCAAGAAGTCATGTAGCCCTCAGATGACTACAGAGATCTCTTTAAGGTAAGATTACCCTGGTTTACTAAGGGAGCTTCTTGGAGGGAAAACCAAAGGTATTGTTATTTTTGTGTACCTTGCAGACAAAAATATCTTGATGGTAGGGGCCATCCACTTAGATAAACTGGTCAAAATGTATCCCTGAAATGCATGAAAGTCAGATTCAACTCACTGGCCAGGGTTGTTATAGATGATCAAATTCCCTAGAATTTTCCTTGCAAGCCAATTTAACACAATCACTAAGACATCTTTCTCTACCTGGATTAATGCCATGGGCCAAATGGAAAAATCAATACAGACTCTTAAGGAGAAAGTCACCTGACTTTCTAAGTTAGACAGTGATAATTTTTGGATTTGTTCAACTTGTTGGATCCAGGACCCGAGGACAATAGTTAAGGTTGCCATTGTAGGTTGACCTCATCCTGATGCTTGGAGTTCTGTTGATAAAAGCCTTTATTCAATGCTGTATGAGAAAAATTGAACTGATTTATTTCTAGACAAAGTTTTTTGGATTAATTGAAGTGGTGGTGGATTATAATATTCATGGGAACATTTTCTAGAAGCCAAGACAATGTAAGAATGAGGTGTAAATATCTTGGGGAGGTAATTTTCCATGTGCTCCTCATATTTCCACATGTCTTACAAGCAGAGCTACTGACTCCTTTTGTTTTATACTATCTTTTCAAGGATGTTTATAGAGCACACAGCCTTAGAAGGTAGAGATGATATCTCTGTCGAGAGAAAAGTGCAGATTTGTTTGCTGTACCATATAATAAAGATTGTATCTCTGTCCTGGGAGAAAATCAAGTAGCTTCATTGCCCATTATCAAAGATTTGGGTTCTCTAAGCTGGGAATTCCTGTGGTATAAACACACACTGCATATGTAGATGTCACATAGCTTTCTGTGTGTCATTCTATGGGATTTGAGGTTCTGCGAACAGCACAAATGCTGATACTCTAGATACTGCTATTGCTGTGAGTAATGAAGTTCTTCTTCTCTGATCCAGGAGTCTTCTGTCTTTTGCCACCTTCCATGAAATTGTGACAGGCTAAATTTTTAGTTTGCAAGTGATATAAAGTCTCAGGCTCTCTAGAGTTCTTGACAGAGGGTGGAAGGGTTACAGAATTATGGTGATAAATGTCTATTTTTTGGATTTTTGCATTTTATTTCATTTTGTGATAGCTAATTGTTTGTAATGATAATTAACAGATACTCTTAAAAGATTCAATCTCCAATGTGGAGGCTGATTTACCCTGAGATCACCAAGTGCAGCTTTTCTTTCTCATTAGGAAAAGAATTGCATTGACAAATTGTGACTATTTTCTACTAGTCTTAAATATATTAAGTCAGGATTATGTGCCACTTACTAGAGACAGATTCATAAGAAAACATGTAATATCTGTAAATACTCTACTAAAATAACTTTGTTTATAAAACATGTATACTTATAAGGATGGAGTAAGCTTATGCTGAGACCACAAATAACCCTTAAAATATTAGTAGCATAAGACATAAAATTTATTTCTCACTCACACAGATATTACTGACAACTCCCCAAGCAGATTCCCTTATGAAGTGAACTTAGCCATCCAGGTTTCTAGGTCTTCGCTCTCCATTTCTGCCTCCATACTTGCTTGAGAGGGGGAAGAAAGTGTTAGAATGTTGCATAGGGGTTTTTCACTGCCTCAACATAAAAGTGACACATGCCAATCCCACTCACAATCTGTTGGCCACAGTTGGTCATATGACCCCAGCCAAACAAACAGGGAACTAAGAAGTGTAATATTTCATATGTTTAAGAAAGATAGTGTTTTCTAATTTTCCATACAAAAGTTTTTAAAAATTACTTTTGTATCCCATTAGCCAAAGAAAGTCACAATTGGGTCTTTATTGGTTCCTACTGTCTATGCAGGGAATATAAACATACATTACCAAAAAAAATACCTTCCCTATAGCTAGAATGGTCAGCTGGTCGTCTCTGAAGGGGATGAGCTGCAGGTATTGTATAAAACTCCTTTTATGTCTTTCTATGAGATAATCTAACAAATAATGTCAACTCTCAGGCTCGAAAATATTTGGATAAATATTTCAGAGACTGTTGTAAGGGTGTTTCATATACATTATCTCATTATATCCTCACAAAACCCGACGTAAAGTTTTATTATGATTTTCATTTTGAAAACGAGGAAAAGTAATTAAGAAGAGGTCAAGTGCCTTGCCCATAGATTTAAAGCCAGTGGGGGATACTAGCAATTTAGCTCTTGATTCCAGACTCTTCACCACCTCTATCTACTGCCCCCATGTAATATCAATGTATTACTAAGAAACGCATTTGACAGGAACTACCAAGTAGTCGTTATCTCTTAGAATCCTATAAAGTCTGTCTCACTGTTAAAAAAGAATAAGCTAAAGTTGAGTCTGGTTCCAAATGTATGGACAGATCAAATTTTAGCAAATGAGTATGCTAGAATGTGAGGGTACTTTTGAGAGTGAAAGGAACTAAGTACTTTGTGGTCAATCTGGATTCGTTTTTGGCTCCATTTTACTTCATAATTTGCCTCATGAAGACTGATGAGACACTTTGGGGTTTGGTTATTGGCTGATATTTGCCTTATTTCCAGAGTACATAGGAAACCTATCCATATTTTAAAACCATCTTTCAAAATACAATTGTGTCAGGCATGATTATGTTTTGGGTAGTATTCATAAACTAGTGAATTATACTGTCAACCATGTTTAAATTTTACTAATTTTAAAAATACAGGGTAATATATTGGCCATATGTTAAATAATAATGATTTTTTATAGCGCATAATATATTTTCAAAGGAGTTTTATGTCTATTATCTGACTTAAGGTTTCAAACATCTGGTTAGTGAGGTAAAATATATATTGTTATCACCATGTAGGGATGGAGAAATTATGGCAGAAGTTAAATGGTTTTATTTATTTTTAATACAAATTAATAATATGCCCTATATGGCGGGTTGGGTGACAAAGAATGAAATGAGATCTTTCTTAGATGCCAAAGAATGTGCAGTCTCCAAAAGGGAGAACATTAAGTCAGTGATGGGATTAAACTGAATCAAATATAATTTGATTAAGGTCCCATTAGGATAACATTCTGGTGCTCTGGTTCTGGCCTAGTTCAATTAAATATGAACACAGAAGTTACAATTCAAACTGGTTTGGTTCATGGTTCAATTAATTGTTAATATCTTTAGACAAGTACATTCATGATCTTTTCCCAGTTTTAGATGCATGGCTTGGTTGTTAGCAAGTTGCTAGTTAAATTGGAACACATTTAGGAAGGAAATGGAAGAAAATAGTAGTTAATTTTTAAGAGGTTATTATTTGTATGCTTCTATATCACATCGTTTTTATTAGTTCTGTGAAATACCTGTCATTATTACCATTTACAGATAAAAAACTTAAAACATTAAGTTGGTTAAGTCACCCAATTAGAATTGGTGAAAATTAGAATTGTTTTAATTTGTTCATAATTTTTATGACTTTGATGCTCATATGACTTTATTGTACAGTGTATAACTTTTGTGTATATGAGAGTGTGTCCATTCTTTATGGCAACTATTTCTGATTAACTTTCTATTTGTTTTCACTTAATGAGAATATTCTCTATGCAGAACTTTATGTCATGTTTCATGTACCCAAATAAGATAGTGAAAACGTCGTCAAGAAACTTCTTAAAAAACATATATTTTAGTTTATGATTTTAATAGTGCACTAAACTGTTTTCTGTTGTTTTTTTTTTTTTTTTCTGACAATGCTCACATCTATATACTCTGGTAAACTCTTTCCAATCAAATCTTTATACTGTCATACAAATATGGCCCAGATATTATGGAAGAGGCCTGAAGTCCCTAGGGAAAATCAATTCAAATTCATGGAAAAGTGATTTAGAATAAGAAAGGAATATAGAATTCATAATTCTACATCTGGATTTGGGAGAATTACCATTTAGATTCAGTGCTGACCCTGACTCAGGATATTTGTCTTGATATTAAGAAAGCTTTTTTGTATTACCATCATCCCTTCAAGCTAGGGCATTATTGCATCTTTCAAAAAATTGCCAACTAATAAAATCTGGGGGAATTCATCAGGTTTCTAGAGTTTGAATTCCACACGTGCAAACTGTCAGCTTTAAGTAAGTCATGCAAAACTCTGTTTAAATGATTCAGCCTTTCCCTGAATATGGGAAATGGGAAATGTTATTTGGTAGTTAGAATAAAATGGCTTGAATGGTGAGGAATAGATTAAACCTGCTCACAGTCACTGAGCAGAGATAATAAGAGATGATTTGAAAGTGGAAATAGTCATTTGTGATGGGCCTCGCTGTTAACACGCTAGCATGTGTAAAAGCATTAGAGAGCATGGGTGAAACCAGTGAACATTCCTCCATCTCTGTAAATCAAGCATTCATCAGAGGTTTCTTCCTGCTAGAATTTCTCATACCTGCCCTGAATTCCATTCCCCAGCTAGCCCACAAGGGGCACAGAGAAGAAAGAATAGAAATACATCAGTGAATGCAAATTGAGAAACAGTATGGAAAACGTCCCCTGAAGAGATCTTAGCGGGGTGATTCCTAACTGACAACCAAAATTCAGGCAAGAGAATGCTAAAGGCATGTTACTTTAAATATGTGTGGCAGAGAGTTTCCGTGTGCAGTTTGGGATTTACAGCTGAATGACAGCCCTGCTTCTGTCCTTTTCTATCCTTTGTGTCAGCCTGATTGGACAAGTTACTTAATTTCTTTGAGTCAGTTTTCTCATTTGTGACTGGTAGTAAGGGTAGTATATATCTCATCATGAATTGAATTAGGCCATATACACAAATGTGTAGCACACTGCCTGGTCCATAGTAAGCACTCAATAAATGTTATTTAAAATTCAAGATCAAAAAACTCTATCAATCTTAAATATTTTGGGGACTATTTGAATACCGAAGTAATATGTTTACCACTATTCTAAATAGTTCATTAATCAGTATTTGTTAAAATCTTACCTAGTTCTGTTCTTCTATAGCTGAACCCCTCAAGTCCCCAGACAATGAAGATAAGATAAACTTCCCTAGAAAACATCTAATTTTTCCCATGCCATAAAACCAATTAAGTTTCTACACCTGGAGGCTTTTATATCTTACCATTTGCAAAATATGGGGATTCTCCGACAGTTCTCCATGCCACAAGCCCCTCCCTCTGCTCTCCTCAGGGGAAAAAAACATTTTGCAATTGCCTTTTTGTAATTCTCCTTGCCTCTTTTAGACTACCTTTTAGTGTAAAATGCTTCCTGTAACTGATAAATTGTTCTTGTCTGTACGCACTGGTTAATTACTTTCCAAAGCATCTGTTGCTTGTCAGACAAATATGTTCCATGTTTTTGTAAAAATGGCTTTTCTTTCTGGAAAATTCATTTAAGACATTCTGTAATACAAGGAATAAGAAGATAAAGTCCCTCCCACTTGTTAGGCACATATTACCTGTCAGCCACTTGTCTAATGATTTCTTTTAATCCTCTTAGAACCCTGTGAAACAGGTAATATTATACCCATTTTACAAGCAAAAGAAAGAATTGTACACATGAAATAATTTACCATATAAATTGAACTCGAATTTAGGTCTATATTGCTCTAAGATTCTTGGGGCAGTGTTTTCTGATTTGATATTTGGATTATGGGAATCATATAATGGAAATGTATTCCCTTGTATAAAATGACAATAATAGCTATGAGCACAATCACTATCACAACCACCACTTAAAATCCACAATAATTTTACACTAGAGAACATAACTCTCAAGCAAAAGGTTCTGTACGCAAGAAGGAAGTATGGGGTAAAAGAAGTGTGGTAGGCAAAAGTCAGTGGTCTCCAGGATTCCCACCTCCCCTCTTTGATCTCCTCACCTTGCATGTGGGTGGGACTTGTCAATATGAAGAGTCATCACACCTGTGACTATGATACATAATATATTAGAAGGGATATTTCAGATATAATTTAGGTTCCTTAATCAATTGACACTGAGTTCATAAAAAGAAGTTATCCTGACTAGAGGGTATTATGCTAAGTGAAGTAAGTCAATCAGAGAAAGACAATTATCATTATGATTTCACTCATAGGTGGAATTTAAGAAACAAAACAGAGGATCATAGAGGAAGGGAGGGAAAAATAAAATAAGATGAAATCACAGAGGGAGACAAACCATAAGAGACTCTTAATCGTAGGAAACAAACTGAGGTTTGCTGGAGGAGAGGTGGGTGGGGGGATGGGGTAATAGGGTGATGGGCATTAAGGAGGGCACATGATATAATGAGCACTGGGTGTTATATGTAACTGATGAATCACTGAACTCTACCTTTGAAACTCATAATATACTATATTTGAATTAATTGAATTTAAATAAAAATTAAAATTAAAAAAGAAAGGTTATCCTGGATGGGCCTGACTTAACCAGATGAGTCTTTAGAAGAGATCAGGTACATTCAAAGTGCCAGAGTCTGCTCCTGCTTGCACTGAAGAAGAAAACAACCATGTTGTGACCTGAACATGAAGAAAACCATGTGAGAAGGACACAAGGTCAGCCTCTTGGAGCTAAGGGCATTCCCTGGCCAATAGCCAGCAATAAAATGGAGACTTTTTTCCAATAAATGCAAGAAACTAAATTCTGCTAATATTCACTCACTTTGGAAGAGGACCCTGAACCTTACAGCCCTGGCTGACACTTTGATTTCAGCCTGATGAAACCCTGAGCAGAGGACCCAGCTAATCTATGCCTAGACTTTTAACTTAGAGAAATTTTAAGATATATCTATATGTCTATATCTATCTATCAGTATTGATCTATTGATTGATTGATAGATAGACAGACAGATATAGAGATAGATAGAGCTATTTAAACTGCTAAGTTTTTGGTAATTTGTCACACAGTAATAGAAAACTAATACATTAAATTGAATGCCAAATGAGTGATACATGGTAAGTTCAATAAAGTAGAAATAAATCATTTTCTGGGGGAGAGATGATAATATTGCTGCAGAAAAATCTTCAACTCAGTGGGGATTGAGCTGTATACCAGACTTTTTCCTTCTGCTTTTCTATGTAATATATCATTTTCTTAGGTTGGTTTCCCTAGAAGTAGACTCTAAGACAAAAAATTATGTGCACAATTTTCCCAGGAAAAGTCAGATAGAAAAAGAAAAGACAAACAAGGGGGAAGTTTCAGACAAAAATTTCAGCTGTACCTGAATTTTACACAGGTAAGCTGGAGTATAATTGCACCTTGAAGTTTACCCTTACTTGGGACAAGAAGTTTGAGCTTTCATATTTGACACTGGCCAGTAATTGGCTAATTGCATAATGATGCTGGCATTGGCAGCTCACTACAAGTATGAGCAAAAACAAAAGCAACTCCAGTAATTCAAGGGTATTCCTTGAAAGAGAGACATAACAGAGAATAGTTAAAAGAAAAACAGAAGGAGGTGGACTTCTGGCCTCCAGTTCAGCATGTAAGAAGCTTGGAAAGTCACCATTCTGTCTTAACAAGAAGTGGAATCTGAACAAATGGAAAAATCAACAACTCTTCTTGGATCCATAAGAGATGTGAAGTCATGAGGCAAACCAATGCCTTCAAATTGGAGAGAATGGCAAATACAGAAAATCACAATTTACCAGAGCAGAAACTTCTGTGGGGACTACTATAATGTCAGAGTAAGAAATCCTGAACTATAATTGATGAATCTCTGCCTATATCTATTAAAGAAATTGTATCGGTTATAAATAATCTTCCAAAATAGAAAGCACCAGGCCCAGATGGATTCCCTGGTGAATCCAGGGAATCCAAACATATAAGGAAAAAATTATACCAATTTTCTATAATAGGTCCAAACACACCAAAATGCATGTATTAAATATGTGCATTTTTTGTATATCAATTATAACTCAACAAAGCTTTGAAAAGATTGTATACTAGTTACATTTTAAAAAAGAAGCATAGAGCATACTTCCTCACTCATTTTATGAGGATAGCATTATCATAATACCAAAACCATTGCAAAAACAAAGACATTGCAAGAAAAGAAAACTATATACCTACATCTCTCATCAGTATATAGGCAGAAGTCCTCAGCAAAATACTAACAAATCAAAACCAGTGGTGCATAGAAAGAATTATAGAACACAACCAAATAGAATATATCCCAGTTATGCAAGGCTAATTCAACATTGGAAATCAATTAATGTAATACATTATATCAGAAGGCTAAAGAAGAAAAATCACATGGTCATATCAATAGATGCTGAAAAGCATTTAACAAAATCCAACACCCATTAATGATTTTAAAAAATCCAACACCCACTTATTATGAAAGTTCTCCTAGGAACATCGGAGAACTTCTTCAACTTGATAAAGAATATTTACAAAACCCCCACAAATGATATCAGACTTACTGATGAGAAACTCAGTTTTCCACCAAGATTAGGAACCAGGCAAGTCTGCAGGATACAAGGTTAATATATAAGAGTCAATCACTATCATATATACTACCAAAGAACAAGTGGACTTTGAAATTAAAAACACAATACCATTTACATTAGCACTGCCCCCAAAAGAGCAATACTTACATACAAATCTATCAAAATATGTATAAAATCTATGATTAAAAACTATAAAACTCTGATGAAAGAAATAAAAGGGAGCTAAACAAATGGAGAGATATTCCATGTTCATGGATAGGAAGACTCAATATTGCTAAGATGTCAGTTCTTCCTAATTCCATCTATAGATTCAATGCAATCCTAATCAAAATCCCTGTAAATTATTTTGTGAATATCATCAAATTGATTCTAGAGTTTATATGGAAAGCAGTGATAGCCAGAATAGCCAACACAATATTGAAGAACAAAGTTGAAGGACTGACACTACCCAACTTCAAGACTTACTGTAATGCCACAGTAGTCAATACAGTATGGGATTGACAAAAACGTAGACAAATAGATTGATAAAACAGAATAGAAAGCCCACAAATAGACTCACATAAATATAGTCAACTTATCTTTGACAAAGGAACAGAGGCAATACAATGGAGAAAAATTGGCACTGGAATAACTGGTCATCCATATGAAAAAAAAAATAATCTAGAAACGTTTTATATTCTTCCCGAAAATTAACTCAAAATGGATTAAAGATGTAAATATAAAACACAAAACAATAGAACTCCTAGAAGATAACATAGTAGAAAATCTAGATGATCTTGTGTTTGTCAATGACTTTTTAAATAAACATCAAAGACATGATTCATGAAAGACATAAATGATAAGCTGGAATTCATTGAAATTAAAAACTTCTTCTCTGTGAAAGACAATGTCAGGAGAATTAAAACATAAGCCACAGATCGGGAGAAAATTTTACAGAAAGCATATGTGATAAAGAACTGTTAACCAAATATACAAAGAAGTCTTAAAACTCAACAGTAAGAAAATAATCAAGCCAGTTAAAAATTGGGCCAAAGACCTCAACCTCATTAAAGAAAATATATAGATGGCAAATAAGCATACGAAAAGAAAAGAAAAGATGTTCCACATCATCTGTCATCTACCACTACACACCTATTAAAATGGTCAAAATCTGAAACTCTGAGAACATCAAATCCTAGTGAGAATGTGGGACAGCAAGAACTCTCATTCATTGCTGGTGGGAATGAAGAATGGTGCAGCCACTTTTGAAGACAGTTTTGACAGTTCCTTACAAAACTAAATATACTCTTACCATATGATCCAGTAATCATGTTCCTTGGTATTTACCCAGAGGTGTTGAAAGCTTATGTACACATAAACATTTGTGCATGGGTGTTTATAGCAGCTTTATTCATAATTGCCAAAACTTGGAAGCAAACAAGATGCCTTTCAGTAGGTGAATAGATAAACTTTGGTATATCCAAACAATGGAATATTACTCAATGCTAAAAAGAAATGAGTTATAAAACCATGAAAAAAACATAGAGAAAACTTAAATACATACTACTAATGGAAATAAGCCAATCTGAAAAAGCTACAAACTATAGGACTCCAATATATATGACATTCAAAATTATGGAGACAGTAAAAAGATCAGTGGTTGCTAGGGGTCGGGGAAAGGAAGGATAAATAGGCTGAGCACAGATTTTTAAGGCAGTGAAACTATTCTGTATGATACTATAATGGTGAATATCTTATTATAAATTCATCCAAATCTGTAGACTGTACAAGAATGAACCCTCATATGAACTCTGGACTTTAAATGATAATGATCTGTCAGCGTAGGTTCATCAGTTGTAGCAAATGTACCACTCTGGTGGGTTGATAACGGGGTGTGAATAATGAGGGACACTGTGCCTGTATGGGGGCAGGGGTATTTGGAAAATTTCTGTACCTTCTTCTCAATTTTGCTGTGAACCTAAAACTGTTATAAAAAAAAAGAAAGAAAAAAATGTCTCTTAAAAAAAGAAAAACAGGGACTCCTGGGTGGCTCAGTCGTTAAGTGTCTGACTTCGGCTCAGATCATGGTCCCAGGGTCCTGTGATTGAGCCCCACATTGGGCTCCCTACTCAGCGGGAAACCTGCTTCTCCCTCTCCCACTCCCCCTGCTTGTGTTCCCTCTCTCGCTGTGTCTCTCTCTGTCAGATAAATAAATAAAATCTTTAAAAAAAAAAAGGAAAAAAAAGGGGGAGGGAGCATGATAATTCACTGGAAATTTGTCAAAGGATTCAAGTGAATCATGGGGGATGTACCAGCAAAGTCTATTATAATTATGAACCACTGGAAAGATTACAATGAAGAGCCTAATAACTCTAGAGTACTGCCTATAAAAATTTTAAAAAACCTGTAAATTGATTAAGAAAATGTGTCTTTTAATTCTACTACAACTTCCATTCATTAAATGACTGTCATGTTCCAGATACTATTTCATTTAATAATTAGCACCACCTTAGGACATTAGTTCTACTATAACCCTCATTTTACACATGAGGAAATTTTGGTTACAAGAGATAAAATAATTTGGCTAAGTGTTTGTGCCTTATATGTGGGTGATCAGAGATTTGAATTCTCTGAGTGAAATTGTGTGCCCATTCCAGTACACCAAGCCACTACTGCTTTGAGTAAGTTTGATGTAAGATGCTGCCACCTATCTCAAATAATAATCATACAAAGTGTTAATACATGCCAGTGGGTCTTTATATAGATTAACAACACTTAAGACATACTTCAAAAAGGGTACATGTCTTTATCATTTTGGGGGGATGAGGTGTGTCACTATGGTCTGCCAATATGACACAATAAGAGATGTCTTAATACATTGGAAACATGTGTTTATCATTTCTCTCTTTCCCTTTCATTTTCCTTTCCTTCCTTTCTCTTCCTTCCTTCCTCTATTCTTTAACAAACTTGCATTGGATATGACATTTATGCAAAAATCATTGTGGTATTAGTGAGTTAACAAAAGATCAATTAAACATGAAACTTGCTCTCTAGAAACTTATTATCTATTATTAAAAAAATCAGGTGAATACATAAATGCTTGCAACGTTAAACTTGAAGGGGGGGCTCAAAGGAACAACTCCATAGATATTTAAAGAAGGAAGAAATTGAATTCATTTAGAAGAGTTGACAGTTAAAACTAAATGGGATTCAAACTTATTTCAATGGAAAGACAAACCACCATAGGTGGAAGGAACAGTATGAACAAATTCATTAAGACAGGAAGGAGCAGATTTTCTGGTATCCAGGTAGTTGAATTTGGTTGTGGTAAAGAAGTTGGAGGGCGTAGCATGCAGGTCAGGGCCAGAGTGTGTACTCCAAATGCCAAGTTAACTTTATGCTTTAATTTTTCCTCAGAGTTCAAAGCTCTAATTTCTAAAACCCAGTTGGCTGAAAAACTATCCAATTTTGGACCAGCTTAAATGTATGTTTTTACTCAAGATAGTTGTCCATTCCTTGATGCAAAACCAAAGGGTTAATTTAAGAATTTGTTTATTTTGCTGTTTTACTAGATACCAAAGAAGGTAATGTGAGTTGAAGCTTCTTTAAAATATTTTCTTATGACCAACAAATACCTGCTGTGAGATTGTGTTTATTTTTTGTCTTTTCAATCTGTTTACCAGTTTGCAGTTAGAAAACAAAGCAGCAAAAGCCATGTTAGGTCTGGAAGCACAATAATCCTCACTCCCCTTTTATATCAGCATTACTTCTATTGAACATGCTTATTTTTTTTTTTGTTTTGTTTTGTTTTCTCATTCAAAAAGGGGACAAAAACCTTATTTGTGAAACTCCCATTAATGAAATACCACTAGAGACGGTGAGTTTTGTTTTTTGTATTTTTACATTTATTTAGATAATCAATTATTGAATTGCAATGTAGGTATGTGGAATTGAGCATAGAAAATAATGGACAAGTATTGGGGCACCTGGGTGGCTCAGTTGGTTAAGTGGCTGACTCTTGATTTCAGCTCAGGTCATGATCTCAAGGTCGTGAAATCAAGCCCCACGTTGGACTCTAGGCTCAGTGGGGATTCTGTTTGATATTCTCTCTCTCCCTCTCCCTCCACCCTTCCCCTACTCACGTGCATGTGCACGTGCTCTCTCTCTCTCAAATAAATCTTTTTTTAAAAAAAGAAAATAATGGACAAGTATTATTAACAGCTTCATTGTAAGTCAGTAGATGTGAAATCTCAAACTGCATGTCATCGTATCAAACTACAAAGCACCTGAAAGGGTGGATTTTTGACTGACTTCCAGAACTTAAATAACCCAAAGTAAAATTTATTCATTGAGAAGTTCTAACACTAGAGAGTGTTACCCACTCTCTGCCTGAATGCTTATGTGCAGGGTGAACATGTAATTTATTATCCAAAGAAGGATGGTTTTAACAGGAAAAGAAGGGGATATTAATAATTATGGCAGGATAATCAACCTACACATGAACCAGGCAAACTGGAATACACTGTCACCTGGTATATATAGAAATCCAAAGAAGCTAAGGGATTAAGTGTATATACCTGACCCATTGTCAACTATAGCAGTGGGTATGGCTTCTAACTTCTTCCAATCCCCTATACTCTGAAAAAAATATTCTGGGTAGGGCTTGTTGATGGCAAAGTAGTTGTGAGCTCCCCAAATTCTTATTCTGGTCATAACTAAAACTAGCCTAGAGAGATATTTGAATTTCCATGGATAGGTAACTTTTCCTTGGAACTCAAACTCACGGATCCTATGATATTATTGTTCCAGATGATGAAAGACTATAAGAAAGAAGGAATTTTATAAAATTCTCTATCTTGAACACTTCATTTAAGAAATATGTTGATTTTGACTCCAAATATGAAAGTGACTCATCTCAACTCCCATTTCATGGTACTTACATGATTTATGAGAAACATGTTTGCTAAGATAGAGGAAAGATACTTCTTAGGAAATGCATCATTGTTGGTATCTCTCTGTCCCTTAACATTTAGAATTCCAGGAAGGAGGCATAGTATGATGGAAAGATGTTTGTGGATAGGTAAATTATATTTCATTTCTAGTGCTGCACTTACAAGCAGCAAGTGATTCTGGATTAAATACTTAACCTATCTGGGCCTTAATTTTTTCATCACCTCATAACACTCCCCGTGAGTCAAGCTTTCTGATAAGCACTTTATATGATTTATTTAATTCTAACTTGTCACAGCAGCTCTTTAAGGTAGGTATAATTAATATCCTATTTGCAGGTAATAAAACCGGCAAATCTGTAACCTCTTTCCATGCTTTATTTTTTTTTGTTTATAACATTTTCATTTATATATTTATATTTCCAAGTAGTGTGTAATTTCCAAGGGACAGAAATTATGCCATTTTTGATCACCCCAGACACACAATTTGATGCTCAATAAATATATTAAGAAAGAAAGAGAGAGAGAGAGAGAGAAAGAGAGAAAGAAAGAAAGAAGAAAGAAAAAGAAAGAAAGAAAGGGTGAAAGAAAGAAGAAAGGAAGAGGGAAGGGAAGGACAGAGGGAATAAGGGTGGAAGGAAAGGAGGAAGAAAGGAAGGAAGGAAGGAAGGAAGGAAAGAAAGAAGGAAAGAAGAAAGAAAGGTGGAAAGGAGCTAAATAGAGGTGATGTAACTATTCAGGATTTGAATTAGGAGTTGAACCCAACTAATCTGAATCCAGTCCAGGTGCTTCACTATACTGTCTCCCCAGCTCACAGTGCAACTGTGAAAATTAAATGAGGAATTTCCTAAAGTAGGAGTGCAATGAATATGAATTCACTCCCGTTTCTTCATCTTTGATCTGTGACTCTTAGATGTACTGGGCAATCACATGTTAGAAAATAGAGATGCATTGCCTTGCCCAACTCTCAAGGGACTCATTCATACCAGAGAGCTCATTTAATGATTTAGAATGGATGAATATCTTTTTCCTTGGCAGAAAATCTATTTGAAAAAAACCAGATTAAGATCAGTTACTTGATGCATTTTTGGGACCCGATCCAGGAAAGCCCATAAAGGAATTAGTTTGTCAGAGTCAGTGTCTTTCAACAGTCTAAGCTACTTTTTCAATGTTTTTGATTAGAGTAGACCCTTGATGTATTGATACTATTATTATTATTATCATTACCATTAATGAAAATAACATTAGCACTTTCAGAAATGCATAAATGAGTAATGATATATAATTTGTAACATTTCCAAAGTGTGAATTTGAATCTTGCATGACAGGAGACTGATACTCATGGTAAGAGCTTTAACTATTAAAAACTAAGCAACATGAGGATGTGGAGAAATGGGAACCCTGTACATTGCTGGTGAAGCCACTGTGGAAACCATTTAAAAGTGCCACAAAAAGCTAAAGACGATTAGCATATGACCCAACAATTCCATTCCTAGGTATAAAACCAAAAGAATTAAAAACAAGAACTCAAACAGATACTCGTATGCCAATGTTCATTGAAGCATTATTCAGTATTATGTTACTGAGTTTCTGCTTGGGGTGATGAAGAAGTTTTGGAAATAGATAATGGTGATGTTGCACAATACTGTGAATGCAATTGATTTCATTGAGTTGTACATTTAAAGTGGTTAAAATGGCAAATTTTACCACAGTAAAAAATAAAAAGAAAAAATAGCAATGTGACTTTTCACTGTCTTTTCATGCCAAATGTAGTAACTCTTGTAATATAAACTATTTTTTATAAGAAAAGAAAATTTTCAAAAAATGGAACTCTAGATGAATGTGAAGGGGTGTTGAACTGTGGCAAAGGAAATATATGACTATCCATGGAAATATGATATGGAGAAAGCTTGGTGAGAAATGTTTTACAACCAAGTTTTAAAATTTGTAGATTTCTCAGGAGATATTTCTGATGAATGTTATGGGTCTACTGTCCAACTTAAGTTCCCAGTGTTGAACTACTATCTCCATAATGGTATTTCCCAGCATGTAAAGAGGTCTCAAGGTCAATAATTTAGGCAATTTGGGGTTAGATTATAGAGATATCATTATTATGGTGCCACTTTATTTCACATGCTTATATATGTAGCAAATTGCCAAGGAAAAGATCCTGTCTTCAGCAATTTCTAGACTCAATTTACCTAGAATTTATTTAAACACATTATCAGTAAGACAAATATTTACCAGAAACTGCAGTCTTGTTGGGGCCACCACACTAGTATGTATTCCTTCTACAAATGGGAGGTCAGGTATGATAAATTATGTTTTTTATTTAAAAAATGCTCATATTCTTCTCTGCATATTGATTTCTCTTTCCTATTCTATTCACATCAAGCTTGTTAATATGACTTACTTTGGCCAATGAAATGTGAATGGATTTTCCTGGGGGAACTTTTAAGAATCAATGTGTTGTATGCTTCTCTCTTGCATGCTATGAGAAATGTTCCACATAGAAGCTACTCTGTCAGCCAGATTAGTGACGAATGTGTTCTGAATATAGGAGAGGAAGAAGAGTAAAGAATTGTGATCAGAAAAGTTAACTGTGATAGACCATATTATTGCTTGCAAATATCTTCTACTTTTTCCTGTAGAAGGATTATGCTTCTCTGTTCAGTACCAGCCTTGGCCATGGGACTCATTTGGCCAATGGCCTGTGAGCAGAAGTAATGCGTATCCTGTCTGGTGAGCCAGTATACGGTATTCCATGACTCTTCTCTCTAGTCATGACATTAAGTGTTCCATTCAGAGGCTATTTAGTCAGTTTAGGTTCTGTATTGAAGATGACATAGAGTAGAGCTACAGTTAATCCAGTGATGGACTATGGTCTGCCTAAGAAATAAGTTATTATTTTTAAGCCACTGAAATTTTGAAGTTGTTTGTTACTCCAGATAGGCTAGCCTAGCCAGACTAATAGAGCAGGAAACCCAGGATATGCTAATTAATTATCTCATCTTCCTAGATACTGTGGATTGTCTTGAAATAGGCTCATAGGTCAAACCAGGCTAATTAACAACCTCTCCTAGAATTTGTCTTTTTTGAAGATGCTTTCAAGTCAGTAAATATTTAATACAATTCTTTTGGGGAAAGTTGCCCTTAGAGAATTAAGCATAGAGAACTAATGATGGAGAGAGACAGAGAGAGACAGAAATTCAATGTCATTAATGTCAGATTATTAACATAATTGTTTCAAGTCAGTTGTTCCTCCCAAATTTGGTTACATGAACCAATAAATTATCCACCCCTCAACCGACCATTTTTAAAATTTTTGTTTATATTTGCATTATTCTTCCATTACTAAAAAGAAAAGTGCGTTAGACATTGTGAGTCAGAAAATGTGAAGCAGGTTCCTTAGCTACAGGGCTTGATAGAACTCTGTGTACTAGTATGCCTTTTGTTTTTTCGGGGGGGTATATCATATATAGTTATCCCCTGGCTTGTTTTTGTTACAGAGTCCATCTCTGATTAATGCTTTGTAAAACACGTTTTGGAAAACTCTCTTAGTAGCTTGTGGCTTCTGAGTGTCTGTCGTCAATGGAGGGCAGAACTACAGCTCCATGTAACCCCAAAAAACATTGACACAGGAATTCAAAATACTAAACAGGGATGTGTATTCTGACCACTCTAAGTGAGTTCATGAGGACATAATTTACCAATATGCATTATCATTATTTGGAGAAATCATGAAAGGTCATGAAATTCTAATAGACCCATATGAGATTAGTGACCAGGAAGTTGAGCCCCTAGTTCTCTGAAGCTCCAGAAGAGTAACTTACCTACTCTTTCTTACATCCATGTGAAAAATTGTATTTTCAAGGATTTGTGCTGACCGCACAAATTTATCATTATATATAGGGGATACCTTTTATAATATGAGTCTATAACCTACCCAGAAATTCTTTGAAGTCTTTCCTCTCCATACAGTTCACTGTGAGCCTAAACACCATCTCCACACCTCAGTCATAGATGGTCCTATCTGACCCAAATTGGACCAATCAGATTATCTTTCTTTGGAAATTGTGACTAGGGTTAAGAGGATGCTTCTGAAGGTGCTAGACATGTACACACTCAGGAGATAAGCACAAGCATTTTTCCACTCTGTGAATGGAAAACCAGGGAAAGTAAACTCTGCAAGGACTGGGGAGATGGGAGCAGATGTTCCAGGAAGAGCCAAGTTTCAGATGGCCTTACATTTTAAGTTCTAGTTCCTTCTGAGATAAAATTGTACCAATTGACCCTAGAGAAAATAAAACACAAATAGAGCCTTCAATATTTTCTTCTTATTTTTTCATCTAGCCCCGATGAGTTTCTTTCATTTCAAAACACCTAAATGAAAACACTGGAGAAGAGCTCTAGAGAAAGAAGCTGAATTTCTGGAAAAATACAGAAGGATAGTTGAAAATACTGATTTTGTTGCTTTTCTTTAATCTCTTAATTATTTGATAGGCTATATATATTACTTATGAGGTATGCATACTTTGGTACATTATTGAACCTCACTTTTCATCAATTTCCCCATCTATAAAGTAGGGGTGATGAGATTGGTTCCTGTATCACAAAATTATACTGAGGATTAAATGAGTTGATACATGTAAAGTACTTAGATAAGTATCAGGGAATATACTAAATGTTCAATATGTGTATTATTAATATGTTTTCTGCAGGTTTGTGGAAAGCTCTGGAATATCATTTGTTTTATTCTCTGGAAGCTATTAAAATTTTGTTATTATCAATGCTTTTAGGCAATTTTATTGTGGTATGGCTTGTTTGGGTGTGTGTATGTGTACATGCTTAGGGATTATCTGTCTTGAGGTTTATTGAGTTTTTCATTCTATGAATTTAAAAGTTTTATTAAATTTGGGAAATCTTTGGCCATTATAACTTCAAGTATACAATCTGCTTACTCTACATTATTTTTCTTCTGGGGTTCATTAGAGGCATGGTGAACCATTTCATATTTTCCAATAGATACTAAGGTTCTCTTTATATTTTTCAATCTTTTTCTTGTTTCTTTTTGTACTACAGTTTTGACAGTTTCTATTTTTCTATTTTCAGGTTCACTAGTCTTTTCTCTGCAGTGTCTAATTTGAGGTTAATCTCATCCAGTGAATTTTTCACTTCAGATATTATGTTTTTACTTCTAGAATTTCCCTTAGTTCCATCACCTTTATATTTATGATGTCCTCTAAATAAATTATTGAACGAATTGTTATAGCTCTTTTGATATCCTACTCTGTCAATTCTATCACTGCTAACATTTCTGGATCTATCTTTATTTACTAATTATTCTTCTGGATTGGGTCACATTTTCCTGCTTCTTGGAATGCTTAGTAATTTTTTATTGAATGCAGGAATCGTCATTCTATTGCAATGCCTTACATTGTTGTGTGTTTGATTTTATAGTATTGTTTTAAAGAATGTTGAGCTTTGTTCTATCAGGTAGCTAAGTTATTTATCTATTGATTCAATCCTTTCTGAACTTGTTTTTAAGTTTTTAAAGGCATTCTAGTACATTCTTTACTTTATAGATAGCTTAGCCATAGCACTAAGGCATGGCATTGCTAGGCTCTCTCCAAAACGCTCTCCATATTCAACAAGGACTGGCCATTTTGACAGGTTGGAAGTTCAAGCTCTGTTTGAGCTCTCAGAATTGCTTGGTTTACTATTCTTTGATTGTTTTTTACCCAGGCTCTTGGTGCTTCACAATGAAAGCTCCAGTGGAATCCTATACAGGTTGTTTTCTGCATAGCTCCTCCTTTTCTAAAGATCCTTTCTATAAATTCCAGCTAGGTCATTTTTTCTGAACTCTTATCTCTGTCTCCTCAACTCACTGAGGCTGCTGTTTTCCACTTACAAGCATTCCCATGGAATCATTGTCCAGAAATTGCTCCCTGGCAAAAATCTTTTGCAAATTTAAGACGCTTGTTTACTTTTCTACTCTCAGGTATTACAGCTTTGTGCTGTCATCCACTGTCTGAAATTATTTTTGAATATATAGTATTTTCTATTTTTTAGAATTTTTTACAGAAGAAGGGTAAGTCAATACAACTTATTCAATCAGTGCTGAGAATGGAATTCCCATCATTTTGATTGCTGCTTTTATAAATGACAAGAGTGGAAGTGCATTTTGTTCTGGTTGTTTTAACAGTTACCCCCACCAATATTGTTTCTGATACTGTCCTGCCACTGCTATTGCTCTTGGAATACTAAGTATTTTACTGATTCCATTATCTTTTCTGGACAAAAATTTGTGTGTTTTAGTAATTACCTTTGTCATAAATTAAATTGGAGATATATGGGCTCTAAATAAACTTTCTTTCATAGACTTTACATATTAATATTAGTTACTTTGTTGGGTGCCTAGTGTGTGTCACATTTTATGTAAATGACATTTAATTTACCTGATAGAGTATATATGAAGTAGGTGTTATTTTTTTCACTGCAGATATGGAAAATTTATATTTAAAACCTTTAATTGATTTACATGGCTTATGTAGCTAATAAGGTTAAGGGCTATGATTTACAGTCAAGTCTTCTCTTCATCTTTTTTATTTTATTTTATTTTTTTATTATTATGTTATGTTAATCACCATACATTACATCATTAGTTTTTGATGTAGTGTTCCATGAGTCATTGTTTGCGTATAACACCCAGTTCTCCATGCAGAACGTGCCCTCTTTAATACCTGTCACCAGGCTAACCCATCCCCCCACCCCCTCCCCTCTAGAACCCTCAGTTTGTTTCTCAGAGTCCATCGTCTCTCATGGTTCGTCTCCCCTTCCTATTTTCCCCCCCTTCATTCTTCCCCTCCTGCTATCTTCTTCTTCTTCTTTTTTTTTAACATATAATGTATTATTTGTTTCAGAGTTACAGGGCTGTGATTCAGCAGTCTTACACAATTCACAGAGCTCACCAGAAGAGAAGCTAAGTTATGAACTAAAGGTTCCATTCATGTGTCTTCAAATGACACTCAAAATGTGGTCTGTAAAGTGCTGCTGTTTGAAACTGTTAATTTGCCATAATGAGATTAGAGTCTAGCTTCCTGAACAAATTAAGCCACTAAACAGAGTGTTACAGTTCTACTGATGATTTCCATAGCAAAACTTTCTCAAGGAAGGAAGCTGTGAATTATTACTTTTTTTTTTTAACATTCTGTTGCAAGTATCTATCATAAAATAGTAGCAAACTGTTCATGTACTGGCACATGGAACAGCACATTCTTACACCCTCTGGCTTCATAACATTGTATGACTCATGTAACTTTTCTCAACTGAAAATAAGAGATTTGAACATAACCTGAACATCTTTCCCTGCTCTTAGCATCATTTAATGATGACAAACTATTTAGGAATAAATATACATAACAATGACAGGATGAAATAAGCAAATTAATCAATAATGCCTTCTGTTTTTCACATTAAGGCACTGAGAAGTATCTGAGAAAATATTTTTCTTATGGGTGTTTTAAGCATTGGAAGAGTGAATCTCTAGATAGCATGGTATTTAAAACACAGGTTCTTTTTTTTTAAGATTTTATTTGTTTATTTGTTTATTTGACAGAGAGAGAGCACAAGCAGGGGGAGTGGCACGTAGAGGGAGAGGGAGAGGGAGAGGGAGAAGCAGACTTCCTGCCGAGCAAGGAGCCCAGTGTGGGGCTCAATTCCAGGACCATGGGCAGATGCTTAGCCGACTGTCACTCAGACACCCCTAAAACACAGGTTATTTTACCAGATCAAACTTAGTTCACATTCTCTTTGCCATTTACTGTCTGTGTGGTCTTGAGCAATTTCTTTAATCTCTGAATTTCAGTTTAAATTATTAGAGATATTAATGCCTAGGTCACAGAATTTTTGTGACTGTTAAATGAGTATGTGAACCTAAAGCGGGTTAACTTAGTGCCTGTTATGGTATAACTGATTAAAAAGTGGTATTGATTATTAAGTAAATTATTTGTATGTATATTCTTCTGGAAGCATGTAGCCCTTTACTTTGCCTAGTTTATATTGCTCATATATCCTCAGCTTATATATTACTTATTTGGTTATGTTTATCCATAGAATTATACTATAAACTCCTTCAGACCAGGTAACATGGCTTAGACATAAATATGCTAATTGCTCCTGTACAGTTATGATTGAATAAACAGATGAATTAGTTAACACCCTAAATTTATAACAATATACTAAGTTTTGCTGAGCTACACAATAGTGTCGCTTTAAAAGTAATTGCTTGTCACCTAAGCACAGCACAGTGCCTTAGAGAATAATTGGAATGCTTGATACAAAAGCCTCAGGTTTTTTTCTTTACTTTTTTTCTGTCTATATTTGTTTGCTAGGGCTGCCATAACAAAATACCATCGACTGGGTGTCTTAAACAACAGAAATTTATTTTCTCACAGTTCTGGAGGCTGGAAGTCCGAGATCAGGGTGTTGGCAGATTTGGTTTCACCTGAGGCCTTCTTGGTTTGCAGATGGCCAACTTCTTGTGGTGTTCTCAAATGGTGTTTCCTCTCTGTGTACACTCTTGTTGTCTCCCTATATGTTGAAATTTTCTCTTCTTATAAGGACACCAGTCAGACTGGATTAGAGCCCACCCTACCAACTCATTTTAATTGCCCCTTTAATGACCTATCTTCAAATAATAGTTATGTTCAAATATAATTATTTAGTTATATTCTGAAGTACTGGGGGTTAGGACTTCAACATATGAAATTCGGTGGGGAAGTACAGTTCAGCTCATCACATTGCCTTTTTTCCCTCTGCCTTGATTAAGTTTCTTAATTAACTATAGCAATTTGAATGAATAACTTGCTGGCCATATCTTTCTGTGTTGTGTGTTTGTGTGTGCACCTGTGTGAGTGAGCGTGTTTAAAACACACACCTAAGGATACATGACATTCAAAATCAAAAAGTGAGGAAAATATAGAAGACTTCTATTTTCATCAAGTCACCAGTATATTCCTTCAGACTTCTGACAAGCTGTAGGCATGCCTTGGGAAGGGGATGTGCACTGAAGGTACTATAAAATCAGTATTCAGTGGGGGATGCTTAAAAACTTTAGGATGGTATCCATTTTACACTTGAAAATTTATGTCAAGAAATTTAGCTTCCCTCAGAGGAGCAAATCTCAAGTGGTAGTTACAGTTAGGGTACCTTCAATCCTTTCGTTTTTTGCCTTGAGGGTGCACTGTCTTTCCAGCTGACAGACCTTTATGTCTGTTCTTTAGAATTGCATTTTACACAACCCCCTGAATCACCACAGAGAATCACCATGATTAATCAATGAAGGCCGGAGAAATGAGAGAATAACCACTTATCTGTGCTCAGCTTCCTTTGATGCAATACATACAGTGAGCTTGAGTTTTATGAGTTTGAAAGCTAAATTTGATTATAAGCTGAACTTTTTTTTTATATTAGGAGCTGCTTCATCTTTGCATTTAGAACTCTAGTCACAAAGAAATTTGTTTAAAGTATATGGTAAGAGGGCGCCTGGGTGGCTTAGTCGTTAAGCGTCTGCCTCCGGCTCAGGTCATGATCCCAGGGTCCTGGGATCGAGTCCCACATCGGGCTCTCTGCTCAGCAAGGAGCCTGCTTCTCCCACTACCTCTGCTTCTCCCCCCGCTTGTGCTCTCTCTCTCTCTCTCTCTCTCTCTGCTAAATAAATAAATAAAATGTTTAAAATAAATAAATAAATAAAGTATATGGTAAGAACTAATCAGAATTAATGATAGAACTATAAAAATTTATTTTTAGAGGGACATGTGGCGTTAGTATTGATACTCACTTATACTATGGAATTTTCAGTGAGTGGAAGTATTGACTAACATTTTGAAGGGTACCAGAATATGCTACCCCAAAATATATCTTTTTGGTGTATGGGTTATTTTGAGCTAGGCCTTTGAGAACCAGCAGATGCAGGAAAAGCTCTAAAAACAGGTCACATATTTTCCTTTTGTAAAGGAAATTTACATTTATAAAGGCAATTTCCATTTGTAAAGATGTATCCTTCACCCACACCAGGAAGAAGAGGGCTCTTAATAACTTGAATCAGTGGAGAAGGTACCAATTGAAATCTGCATAACAAACCTTATTAAAAAACCCTTGTTTACCATACTTTTCCTGGTTATCTTTCCACAACATGCCTCCCCTCCCCCGAACCCCAAGCTCCTGTTTCCTTTGTTTAGCCTAAGATTATATATAAGCCTAAATTCTAACAACCCTTTTGGGTTACTCATTTAGGGATGTTCCAATGTATACATGCAAAATGCATAAGTCAATAAATTTATGTTTGTTTCTCTTGTTAATCTGTCTTTTGTTAGTCTAATTTACAGTCTAATCTCCAGCTGGAGAATTTAAAATGGGTAGAGGAAAAGGATTTTTTTCCCCTCCCTTACAATATTATGACCATCTCAGTGACAGAAGCTCAACTATTGGAGCTTTGGGATTTTAGCGAATTAAAATAACATGCTTGCTCACTTCTGAAATGTTCAAACATATTTCTCATCCCAGTAAATGGAATCTTTATGACATTGCAGTACTTAAAATTCCATTCCTGAATTTCCCAGAATGACTAGGAGAGCTTTCAGCAATCATGGGGAGAGAGAAAGAGAGACAAACAGGTAGGTAATCCACACCATTAGAAGGGATTCAGAACTAGGCTCCACAAAATGTACCACTTGATTATTTTGAGTTGAAGACAGTCAAGGCACAAAAGACTCAGGAAAGACTTTTCATTTCCCCCTTAATTGCCTCTAAGACTTGAGACAGAGGGCCTGGTCCAGGAAGACAGTTATTCCCAGAGATAAATAAAAAGAGTATGGTAGGCTGAGAGTAGGGGGGAAGCTCAGTAGCTTCTGTTCTCTCTCTCTCTCTCTCTCTCTCTCTCTCTCTCTCTCTCTGTGTGTGTGTGTTGTTTTTGTTTTTCAAATTTCTCTCCCTCTCATATTTCTCTGGGGGGGCATGATAAGCATTTGTTTACTAAGCTTTTGCTCTCCCCATTTTGCTCTGAATTATCTTCCTTCCCTTTGAAGCCCTAGAGCTCTACTTCCTTCTTACCTCAGGGTGGCAGGTAAGCCTCAGTTCTTTGACTGTCTTTGAGCCTTTCAAGTTTTTGTGGGGCTCCTATATGTTTGAAATTGAATTTGTGGTTAAGAGGAAAATATGAAATAAGATGAAAAAAATGTCCTGATACTATACATTTGTGATAAAAAATATCAGGATGGTAAGTAATTATTACCATATATGCTAATAACAATACAGTCTCCTAATATATATGACAATAACTAGGAAACCTGGGATGGAGGTAAGAAATTGAAAAATCGACTTTTTAGTAAACTGTTCTAGCACAGTTCTCTCAGAAACTAATAAAGCAGTGAGAAAATAAAACCCAGAATGTTTGAAAAATGTGATTAGTAAGATTTCCCTCTCTGTTTACTAAATAGTCCACAAACATGAAACTTAAAACATAGTCTTAAAACATGGCAGAGGCGCCTGGGTAGCTCAGTCGTTAAGCGCCTGCCTTCAGGTCAGGTCATGATCCCAGGGTCCTGGGATTGGAGCCCCACGTCGGGCTCTGTGCTCAGTGGGAAGCCTGCTTCTCCCTCTCCCACTCCCCCTGCTTGTGTTCCCTTTCACTCTGGCTCTCTCTGTCAAATAAATAAATAAAATCTTTAAAAAAATGAAACAAGATAAATGGGAGTGGGAGAGAATCAGTACAATAACCCTATCGTCTCTGACAAAATAAAATAAAACTTGAACTAAGAGAAAAAGAAATAGTTTAAAAAACTGTATTTGGAAATGCAAAAAATCTAAGACTAGGTAACTTGGATTAAGGAAGAAGTCATAACTAAAGTATAAAATATTTAGAACTGAAAATAATTTAAAATAGTAATCAACAATATTCAACCTAATTAGTAAACACAGAGATACAAAAAACAATAAGATATAGCCTTATGCTTATGTAAAAGGTTAAGATTAGCTAGTATATAATTATAAGTGTTAAGAATATGGGTAAATGGAAGAGTAAAAATTGGTACAAAAATTCTATAGTTCAATTGGGTAAAACCTTATGGACCCAGTGACAGGGAAATTGCCACTTTTGAAAATATATCCACTCCCATCACACAGATTTCAAAAGAAATGTAGAAGCTGAAGCATCTTGATATCGATTTTGATGGTAAACATTGTAGGTACCTTACATATTTTTCATAAAGGATGAATACATACCATGGGGTTCTTATATAAGAGTCATGAGCAACAAATTAGGTGTGCATTAACCAATATAGATATATTTAAAACATGAGATACATAACATAGTATTTTTATGCAAATCAAAAACATGTGCACAAATGAAATAATTTATATTCCTAAAAGACACATTTTTTAAAAGATTTTATTTATTATTTGACAGAGAGACAGTGAGAGAGGCAACACAAGCAAGGGGAGTGGGAGAGGGAGAAGCAGGCTTCCCACTGAGCAAGGAACCCAATGTGGGGCTGGATCCCAGGACCCTAGGATCCTGACCTGAGCCGAAGGCAGACGCTTAACCGACTGAGCCACCAGGCGCCCCAAAAGACACATTTAAAGCATTTTATAATAAATGCTGGTGGATAGGAGGAGGAACGACATACAAAGGAAAAAGGTATCATAGAACAGAACAAAACAAGGAAGGGAATTTTGCAAGGAACAGTGATGACAATTTGCCATAAACTGATCAATATAATTAATTCAGCTCTCTGAACTTTGTCTAAGAATTTTTTAAAAATGAAATTATAGGCTTACAATTAATTATAGGAGAATTAAATTTGCTTTCTTACAAATAAAAATATTGAAGATTAGCTAAAGGAATAATCAACTGAACTACAGAGGTGAAAAAGCAGATACCTGGGAAAGTGCCCATTAAATAGTTTGAGGTTTTGAGGTGCCTGGGTGGCTCAGTCGGTTGAGAGTCTGACTCTTGATTTCAGCTCAGATCACGATCTCAGGGTCATGAGATTGAGCTCTATGTTGGACTCCACGCTGAGCATGGAGTCTGCTTAGGATTCGCACTCTCCCTTTCCCTCTGCCCTCCCCTCCCCCCACACGCACACATGCACATCTCACTCTCTCTAAAATAAATTATAAAGAATTAAATAAATAAATGGTTTGAAGTTTTGCCTTAGAGTTACTTCTGAGACTAAATTTTGGTAAAGAGGGAAGAACTGGGGTCTTTAGAATGGAAGAATAATAAGCAAATGCAAAATACATCCAACACTATATTTACTTGAACACAAAGAATGTGTAATTAATTAGGTATATAAGATTTTGTGCCTTCTCCAGTACAACTCTACAACCCTATGACCAGAGCAAAAAAGCAGATAGGTGAGATAATTCAAAGACATAGATAAGATTTATAAAATATTCAGAGGGTAAAATGTTCTTGGTTCTAGAGATAGAAATCATGAGTGAGGAGGAAGGCCCATATTAAAAGAGTAGATTAAAAGTTGTAGAGAAATAGAAGGGAAAGAAATGATTTAAGGATTTGATAATACTTCCAATGAAACAGTTTTAAAATATCTTTCTGAAAATCTATTTAAAAACTATTACATAGTTTAAGTGTGATTTTTGATTATGTCAGTCAGGTGTTGCTAAGTTATGCAGCAGCAACACTTTGAAAATCTCATTGGCTTACAAAAACAACTCATTCTTGTTACATGGTGGTGGCTCCTGGTAAGCTGTATCTCTTCTCTCCTGCATGAGTTGTCTTTATTCCAAGATTCAGGCTGAAGAAGCAGCCCCTATTTGAGACATGAATTTTTTTGTAGCAGAGAGAAAGAGCAAGATGGCTGGCTCTTAAATCTTCACTGGTTCTTAAAACTTGTATTCAGTCATGCCTATGTTATATCCAATCATATCCCAGTGCCAAAGTAAGGCACATAGATCAAGTCCAACATCGGTAGGATGGGGGATGTATATTCCTCCCAGTGGAGATCCAGTAAATCTCACAGTATGAGGGGAAAGTTCTTCAAGCCCAGAGTCATTTTTTATAAAGAAAAGTTGGGAAGAAAAAGCAAGACCTTTGACTCAACTTTTTTTAAAAGGTAGGCTCTTTCCTCAGTATCTCTGATAATGTCTGTCAATTATGAATCCTTGCTCCTTTACTCTCTGGAAATCTATTAGAAACTAGGAATGACAGACCAAGTAAGTAGCAGCATACTGATAAATTCACAAATTACTTATGAATGAATAAAGCTAAAAAGAGGAAGCAGAGCAGTGGGAAGTAGTGGGGGGTTGAATGGTTATTGCAAAAGTACAGAAATAAAAGGAATCTGTCATGTTCTTCACTGGTGGCTGTGTTGACTCTGTTAAGCAGGACACCAACCTCATTGAATTATGAGGGACTCTGCCTTAATCTGGCAGTTGACATGATATGACTTTTAAAAAATATTTTTAGTTGGCCTACAGAACATTATATTACCAAGACTTTTCATTTCATCTTATTGCTATTGACAACAATAATAATACTATTAACAGTAGTAACAAAACTAATATTGGTATATTATCTCGTCATTTAAAAACACTCTCTTATAATCCAATTTTGTTCTCAAACAAATCCTGTGTGATACAATTGTTGGCTATTCTCATTTTACTCTTCTACTCCATCCACTGTTCCCCTTTCTGTGCCATTTTGTGCCTTGCCTAAGATGAGGTAGGCTGATTCATATTGTTTTACCTGGACTCCATGGTCTCAGACGTACAGTTGGGTTTGGTCAAGGGGAGAAGTGGGAGGTCACATGGCCATGGAGAGAAGACCTTTATCAAGGGACTTTCTGTTTTTGTTTTTTTGTTTTTAATTCCAAGAACATCGTAAGCAGCAGGCAGAAGGCAGAGCACTTTTCTGTACATCAGAAGGACTACCTGTAAGAAAGGAGTTATAATCCAACCCCCTCTTTGAGACAAACGAAGAAAAAAATTACTGGGAAAGATAAATAAAAAGGCTTCTTCTGCCTCTACTCTTCAGAGATTAAGCATTCTCTGTTGAGAAAGAGACACCTCATAAAATTATGAGGGCTCAAAAGATAAAATCTCTATTCCCAGTTGCTTTGGGTAAGATTTTTTTCCCATATCCTTGCCATGCTATCACCATCAGTATCATTATCCATGCCATCGATAAATGGTATGTTTTATTTATTTATTTTTAAAGATTTTATTTATTTATTTGAGAGAGAGAGAGAGCACAAGTTGGGGGTGAGGTAGGGCAAAGGGAGAGAGAGAAGCAGGCTCCCTGCTCAGCAGGGAGCCCGATGCAGGACTCAATCTCAGGACCCTGAGATCATGACCTGAGCTGAAGGCAGACACTTAACTGACTGAGCCACCCAGCTGTCCCAAATGGTATGTTTTAAAGGGATGTTGTGAATTGTTTCAGTTTATTGCAACATGAAAACTTATAAATCTGAAGCCTCAACATGTCGGTGATACTCACAATGGTTATCCATGACCCTTTAGATATATAAAACATGGCCATGGCCACCAAACCTTCTCAACATGCCCAGCTGCCTTTTTAGCTGTCTTAGATGCCTATGTCATAGTCACAAGGTGAGCCTGTTTAGGTCAGCCAAGGTCTACCCAGATCATTGCTTGGCTTTACCTTAAATTAATTTCCTAATGGAACCCTTACTGTGGAATTTGCAACAATCTATTTGGGAAGGGGGGAGGAGGGTTACTTATGACAGCCTTCTCTTTTATGCCAACCAAAGTATTGCCATATAAATTAGTCCCTCCAAACGGCTTACTCCCTATAATTAACTCTGCTCTAGGAATAGCTGTTTTATAACTGTTGCAAATCAAAGTACTATGCCACTGAATTACTCACTTGCCAGGAGACCGTGACATCTCATCCATTAAAGGGATGATGTTTGGGATGATGTTTAAAAGCAGCCTCTTCTCCTTTTCTTTCTGAAAGAGTGTTTCACTGAACAGATACTGCCTTGAGTTGTATGGAGGGAAATGGGAGTTGAATCAGCAGCACTTGTACAATGTATATAACTCTTCTGTTACTCTCCTCCCAGGAGCTTTGGAATTTGTGTGGCTTAGCAGACTGGAGGCTGTACTGATAGAACTCAGAGTGGGTTGAGAGCACTGGAATGTCTAAGAACATACGAGGCTCATAGTCTCCATTTTTCAGAATTTACCTCTTCAGAGGCAGACAGTGCTTTTGAGGACAAGCCTAATAGTCCCCAATTCCTTGGATGTTCATTGTGAAATGCTATTATCCATGCTAAGGTAATTTGCTTAATATGGATATAATACACAATGCTATCAAAATTTTCACTGAAATGTAGTCTTCATAAATGTCTATTACCATTTCAACAGTTCCTGATTCCAGAGTTTGAATTAACCCCCTTGCAGATGAGTCAAAGTTATTCTGCACAGTGCAGCAGTGTATAGTTAGTTGCAAATGGAGTGGGGGCCACGGGAGCATCAGTTACTCACAAAGGCCATGCAGTCCTCCCATGGTCATATGGTTTATGCCCAGACAGTGTGTGTCACACAAAGGATGTCTCCTAATTATGAAAAACTCAATAGCAGAATAAAACTTATGCCCCTAAAACTGGTTCATTATTTGCTTCAAGTTAATGCTATCAGTGTAGTATGTTTAGTGTATCTGGGGAGATGTTTCCGCTTTTTATGCCTCTGATGAAAGTAGCTTTGTTTTATCCCATCTGTTGTTACAATCAGGAGTTAAGAAATTTTCTGTGCTTGAGACACAAGATCTAGTTAATGCTAAATTAATGTTAACAAATTTGAGGGATTTTAACATGGGGATTTGAGAGAAGAATTAATCTTTGAATAGCACACAATTTCAAAATGAAGATAATTAAAATTTTATCTTTGATTTTGCAAATAGATTTGAAGAAGCAGGAAGTCAATGAAAAAAGCAGTCAATCTTGGCAAATGGCTTTTTCCATTTCTTACTTGGTCAAATCCCATTCTTCATATTCATCCTGCCAGTTGATTTTTGTTCTTCCTGTTCAGGGGTCCATGTTTCAACTCCTTTACTGGACTGTGAGCTAAAGGTAAGAAAGGAAGCTCCATTCAACTCTATCCCCCCTCCAGTGCCTAGCATATTTTGTAGAGTAAGTGTTTAAAAGCTGTTTGTTGAATGGAAGTATGATTTAAGTGGTGGTGATTTGCATTGGCTAAATATAATCCACAGTTTTAAAACAAATAAGTAAACATATGCTGATTTTTTTCTTAACAGATCCCCTACTCTGTTTACCTTAGACCTCTCCTAATTTCCTTAAGGTGTATTTTCCCCAACCTTAAGATGCCTGCCCGTATTAGGTAGTTCTGGTGACTCTTTGCCTTATACTTATCATTCAAAAGGTTGCATAAAATTTCCTGTGCCAAGCCTGCAAAAGTTGGGTTAATAAACCAGATGACACTTTGCACACATAAATCCAATATACCAATATTATCCAATTTTCAATATTCAGAATATACTCACATCCGATTTTTGGGGGGGAAAAAATAATTCTTGGCCTGAAAAGCAATGCAAATAGATGTCCTAAATTTGCAAATATTTGCCTGGCACTGACACTAGATTTATTTAATGCCATGACTTAAGCATATTTTAATAGATTCCCCACATAAAAAAAGACAGTGAAAGAGTTTGGCCTGCTCAAATAAAATGATGAATAAATAAATATAGCAGCTAATAATAGAAAGAAATATGACATAAATTACGATAAGCTGGAAAGTAATTGTAGAAGTTTATGGTTATTGGGCTGAATCTAATATGATGTTAAATTTCTACTGGCATTTCAAGAGCTGTCCTAATTAATCAATTGGTAATTGCAGCTATGATTACTGGCTGTGATTATGATTAATTGCCAATTTTGATTGATCCTCCAATAATTCTGGCATGTTCTTCAATATAGAATCTCTGCTGCATTAAGTAGGATTTTAGAAGCAGAGTTATTAAAAGCAAATAATCAAACCCTTCACTCTCATTATGGATCTGTCCTCAGGGGACAAGATTTGTGATGGTAGAATCATGGATAGATTTGCAGTAGGGGAAAGCCAAGAGAGGACAACATTATGCCAGAGATTATTTTAATAAAATAGGCTCATTGTGGAGATGGAGTGTACATTTTATAATGATTCATTCACTTCAGGCTTACATTCATTACACCCCCTACTAGTTGAGCCTCCTTCATTATAACAGTATGATCTCTTCAGCCCAGTCCAATCACTACTACCTTTCTTAGTCCTGTGGGGAGTGGAGATAAATATCTCTGTGCTTTTCCAACTGTCACATAAAAAATTGTTCGTTGTCCAGTTCTTTAGGCAAGTGTCATGAACCTAAGGTCACAAACAGGAGAAATATTTCTGGGGTTACATTATAAATAAGAAAGCCTTGAAAGTCATTTTTTCTAATATGTCACTAACCTGGTGCCAGGCGGAGGTGTACAGCCATATTAACTCCCAAGGGTTATACACATTTATATACACATTTATATATCTCATTACATATAATTTATATGTAATATGTATTAAATACATATATATTACATAATGAATTATATTGCATTATACACATTTAATCCTCCTAACAACCCTGAGAGGGAGGTGCTATTACTAACCCTTACTTAGAACTGTGAAAACTTCACATTAGAGAGGTAAATAACACAGCTAAATCCATGTAATTAGTATAGTAGTAGGCAGTTGAACAAAGGACTTGAGCTAAACTCACTACAGCTCCAAAGCTCAAGCTTTTAACTATTAGGATATTCTGCCTGATTTTCAGAAAAGTGTAGAAGGCCAATTGTCTTGTCCCAGTCTTACAAAACAACGGACCAGGTGACCAGGGTTTATAGCAGCGTTTGGACTTGAACCCATCAGTGTGTTGCTGAAACCCTTTCCTCCACCTCCTGCCTCCACCCCATCTTTACTTTCAGTGTATTTGCTTCCCCACAGTGCTATGCTGGGAGAGCCTGATCTTCCAGCTCTGCATGATGCCACCCTCATTCCTAATTCTGTGGCCAGTATATGGACTTGTGTTAGTTTCCTATTGCTACTCTGAGAGATTACCATAAACTTAGTGGCTTACAACAACACAAATTTATTATTTTGCGGTTCTAGAGGTTCTAAGTCCAAGATCAGTCTCATTAGGCCAAAGTAAAGATGTCAACAGGGCGGGTTCCATCTGAGGCTCTTGGAGACAATATGTTTCCTTGTCTTTGCCTTCTAGAGGTATGTACATTCCTTGGCTTATGTCCCTTTACCCCGTCTCAAAGCAGCAAGCAGCACAATGTTATCATGTCTTCTTTACTGACTTGCTTCTGTTTTCACATCATCTTCTGACTCTGACTCTCTTGCCTCCCTTTTATGAGGAGACTTGTGATTATGTTGAGGCCACCCAGATAATCCAGGATGATCTAGGATAATCTTCCCATTGCAAGATCTTTAATTTCATCACATCTTCAAAGTCTCTTTTGCCATGTGGGGTAACATTTTTAGGATCTGGGGATTAGGACACAGACCTCTCTGGGGAGCCATTATTCATCTGCTACGGACCTGTATGTGGTCTCCTCTGGAATGTCTTGCCCTTCAATTTTCCGAAAGCACACCCATTTTCCTGCTCTTGGGATTGGATTAATAATATATCCATAACTTAAAAAAGAATAAGAACCATAGTTCGCATGTGTCCATGAGAGTGTCGTTCCTGCTTGGCAAATTTTGGAAGCCATATCAATACCATTTATTAAAGGCTATTAGTTCTCGAAATAATGATGAAAATAATAATGGAAGATGAAGACTTGCTTATATCTTAAGTAAAAGAAGCAGGATACAAGATAGTGTCAGCCTTGTAACATTTATGTATTAAAATAAGTCTATAAGAAAATATAGGAATTTGAGTTTGCCGGATGATGGGTGATGGGTATTAAGGAGGGCACATGTGGTAATGAGCACTGGGTGTTATACGCAAATAATGAATCATATTATACTACATCAAAAACTAATGATGTACTGTATAGTGACTAACATAACATAATTAAGAAAAAGAAAGAAAGAAGCAGAAGCAGTCTTTGATTATTAAAGTTTTAGAACTTTGGTTCATGACATTGAAGTGTATAAGGGGATACTTTTAGACTTTCCCATAAAAACAGAAACGATATAAACTCAATCTTGAGAAATAATGCCACATTTAAAATTTTGTGAGCTGCCTTAATCTAATACACGTCACAGAAGGAATTGAGCCAAATTAGCTTTTTTTTTTTTTAACTCATGGAATCATGGAATTGTGTAATTGAAGGGGTTTTAGATTTCTCAAAATGTGTTTCTGAGAGGCCCTACTGGCTGTGGGATACCTCAGAGATCATAGTCAGGAGCAGGAGGAAAACTGAATGAGTCTTCCCCTCCACTCCTGCCTGGACCAAAGCAATCTACAGTCTTTATTTTACATCTCCATTTGCAAAAGCATTCTTTAGTTGTAATATTAGAGAGGCCACTGTTTTCATACAAATGTATTTTGTCCCCAAATCCCCAGAGAGATAAATTATTAGTCCAAAGTCACACAACCTAAAGCTCCTGATCAGACCCTATTTCCTTTCTACAGGTACTTAGCATTGTCTTAGGGATACATGTAGATGTGGTTCTTTTGTGAGTATATCTTGTCTGATAATAAAACAGATACCAACTACCTAATGATCCAGAAGGTCGGAACTTGCACCATGTTTTTTACTGTGTGAAATCATAACATCATTAAATATTAGAGCTAGAAGAAATCATTTTCCAATTCTCTCATTTTGTAGGATCCATTGATCCATGGAGGTTAAATGAGATTTTCTAAGTTCACTCAATGAATGAATGACAGCATCAATGCTGAAATTCCAGAGGAGTGACATTATACCACACTTCTTCCCTTTGGTGTTAGTTGTTGTTATTTTTCTTTTATTTTCTTAAATGAACATCTGTATAATTACTCGAGTCCACCCTTTTCTTTTGACAATAACTATAATAAATATTGCCAGGATAAAATATTCAAGTAGTAAAGATTTAATTACTGAATAATTAAGAACTGGAAAAGGGAAAATAAGGACTACAATTTACTTATCAAGTCAAGTCAATCTGCAAGAGTTCTCAAAGACATACGATGATTTCAGAAAGAACTAGTCTAATCCAAAGGCTGTTTTGACATAGGGCAACCATTTCTCTGAATAGAAATAGCACCAAGTTTAGTTTACTTCCCAAAGTAAATAAAAGCTGTGCTATTCAGGATTCCGGGAGAGGAGATGTTGTATGTGCCACATATCTGATCAAAGTACTTAACTCGGGCACAAATGTGGCTGAAAATTAAACTTGAGATTGATGCTTCTTGAGGTAAGAGGAGCCAAAGTGGAGGAATTACCTCCCACTCACTGAGTAGCCCTTTCATCTTGAACTCTTCCCAGGTATGCCAATGGCCTTCTCCTTGAGTCAAGGGTTCTGGACTCTGATCTCCATCCAACAAGATAGGTCACCCACTCACTCTCTTAGTGAACCTGATCAGTAGTGAAAAAAGAATGAGTGCTTCAAATAAGGAAAAGAAGGAGACAAACATTTGGAAGGTCTTGTGCTGGATACTTTATACGTTATATCTCAGTCAACACACAGCAACACCCTAAGGGATAGATTTTTGTATTAGGATTCTTTATATTGCAAGTGACAACAGAGTCATAATGAAAACCTATGTTAAGCATATATGGGAGTTGAGGGTCTCATGTAGCTGAGAACTCTAGGAGTTTCAGGCCTTAACAAATGCGAGTCTCAGATACTTTTCTTTCTCTCTCCCTCTCCCTCTCTTTTTTTTCTCTCTCTCTTCATGTTATAGCATTATTCCATGCACAGTGGGATGGAATAGGCCACTGCACCTTCTGGGCTTAAATCACTTGAATAACTCAGAGGATGCTCGTTAGCCTGTCATGGGTTATGTCACCATCCTTGTGCCAGTCTTCATAGCTAAGGAGATGGATACTAAGACTGATCAAGTCTACATCCCATGAACAATGCTGAAACAAGGGAGGGGCTAGAAGATGACTGGAATGGAGGTCATGTTAAGTGGGAGATGGAGCAGTTTCCCAAAAAAAAAGACTTCTGCCAACAGAAGAGGAGGGCTACTGAGCTAGCAAATGTGAGGAAGTGTCCATTAGAGTGGAATGTTCCCCATGTCAAAATGAGTAAATGAAGTATCAGAGAGGTTCCATTGTGCTTTTAAAGTTCGTAGGACTAACTCATACATGAGAGATGAGAACTGGAGCTGGTTTATCTGATTCTGAAGTCTGTACTATGTCTCCTGTGGGCCCTGTGCCACTACAATATTCATAGACCCTTGGATGGGATAGTTTCTTTTTTAAAACATTAAAATTACTCTATTCAGTTTAATAATAGAACTAAAAATTGTGCTATTGAAGTAGAGAAATTATTATTTGGGGGGAATATAAGTGTTTAGCAAGGAGGTTGGCTTTCATTGTGTTTTAAAATGTTTTACAAGGGACATCACAGTCTCTTAAGACCCTTAGAGGAGATTTTTATTTTTTATTTTTTTAAATTTTTTTTATTGTTATGTTAATCACCATATATTACATCATTAGTTTTTGATGTAGTGTTCCATGATTCGTTGTTTGTGCATAACACCCATTGTTCCACGCAGAATGTGCCCTCTTTAATACCCATCACCAGGCTAACCCATCCCCCTACCCTCCTCCCCTCTAGAACCCTCAGTTTGTTTTTCAGAGTCCATCGTCTCTCATGGTTCGTCTCCCCATCCGACTTACTTCCCTTCATTCTTCCCCTCCTGCTATCTTCTTTTTCTTTTTTCTTAACATATGTTGCATTATTTGTTTCAGAAGTACAGATCTGTGATTCAACAGTCTTGCACAATTCACGGCGCTCACCATAGCACATACCCTCCCCAATGTCTATCACCCAGCCACCCCATCCCTCCCATCCCCCACCACTATATTCTGCTACATTGTTTCCTGAGATTAAGAATTCCTCATATCAGTGAGGTCATATGATACATGTCTTTCTCTGATTGGCTTATTTCACTAGGCATAACACCCTCCAGTTCCATCCACGTCATTGCAAATGGCAAGATCTCATTCCCTTTGATGGCTGCATAATATTCCATTGTGTATATATACCACCTCTTCTTTATCCATTCATCTGTCGATGGACATCTTGGCTCTTTCCACAGTTTGGCTATTGTGGACATTGCTGCTATGAACATTGGGGTGCACATACCCCTTCGGATCCCTACATTTGTATCTTTGTGGTAAATACCCAGTAGTGCAATTGCTGGATTGTACGGTAGCTCTATTTTCAACTGTTTGAGGAACCTCCATACTGTTTTCCAGAGTGGTTGCACCAGCTTGCATTCCCACCAACAGTGTAAGAGGGTTCCCCTTTCTCCGCATCCACGCCAACATCTGTCGTTTCCTGACTTGTTCATTTTAGCCATTCTGACGGGTGTGAGGTGGTATCTCATTGAGGTTTTGATTTGGATTTCCCTGATGGCGAGCGATGTTGAGCACTTTTTCATGTGTCTGTTGGCCATTTGGATGTCTTCTTTGGAAAAATGTCTGTTCATGTCTTCTCCCCATTTCTTGATTGGATTATTTGTTCTTTGGGTGTTGAGTTTGATAAGTTCTTTATAGATTTTGGATACTAGCCCTTTATCTGATATGTTATTGGCAAATATCTTCTCCCATTCTGTCGGTTGTCTTTTGGTTTTGTGGACTGTTTCTTTTAGAGGAGATTTTTAGTGGCTTGAAGTGGTTTTTTACATGATATGAAGACTTTTCTCACCTACACAGCTCATCATCAAAAAATTAATATCTTAAGTGTTCAAATGGGGTAAGACAATTCTTTCATTCCTCTACGATGCTAATAGGATTTCAAATTGGTCCACCTTTTTGACATGGGGAAATTTGGCCAGAAAAATAAACATCCTAAAGAAAAAAAAGAATTTTTTTTTTTTAGTTAAAAAGGAAAAAAGAAAGGACCCTGCACCTTTGGAATTCACTTTAAGGGATTTATCCTACAGAAATAATCAGACAAGTACATAAGTTTTATTTCACAAGGATTCTCCAGTGTTAGAGATAATAGAGAACATGGAAACAAACCAAACATGGAGAGGATCGGCTAAGTAAATTATGCAAAAATGCCTAACATTTATTGAACCCAAACAATGTGCTAAATATTGTACATAATAATATTCAAGGCACTTATTTATCTCTTTTCATCCTCACAATCAACAGTCTACAAATTAGATTATACTATTGGCTCTATTATCTTCCTCTTCAATTAAAAAAAAAAAACCAGAGCAAACAAACTAATTTGGAGAGAGTAAGCTAAATATCAAGGATACTTATTTTTTAATTAGCAGAGCCTGGCCTCAAATCCAGGTTTATCTGACTCCAAAACTCTTGCTTTGAACCATTATACAGTATTCTTATTTATCTATTCAATGGAAAAAATAAACTATGATTAAAAAATTTATATTGATCTATATAAATATGAGAAGGTATTTATGAAAATTATTAGGTTAAAAAGGCAGGTAACAACTGAGAATGCATATTAGGACCCTCATAATTTTATAAATTAATATTTATTTGTATGTATTTATATGCACTAACTTGTTAAGCATGATTATGTGTAATGAATACAGGAACCTCTCTGATACTTTGTGTAATGAATACAGGCCATTTTTACATTCCTGGTTTTATTTTTCTGTAATGAATTAATTATTTATAATAAGCATGAAATACTTTCCTAATTATAAGAGTAAATTAATTACTTCCATTTTGAAAAGAAAAGAAGTAAGTATTTTGCCCATCATTTCTCATCTCATTCCATCTACCTTGGTAATTCATCTTGTCAGATACTCTAGTCATTGGAATTTAGATCATTCCCTATTTCTAACCAAACCTTCGCAACAGGAAAGGTTTGATATGTAGGATACTAGGTACCTGGTTAATAGGATAACAGAATTGAATTGCTGGGGTACAGAGCTCTAGCTTATAACTGAATCTTCATGCTTCTGCTTGGGAAACATCAGCAAGGGCTAAAAATAATTTTTAAAAATGAGTTCATCAAATATTTTCAACCTCCAGAAAGATTCAGGATTCATTCGACTCTGGGAAATGATTATTAGGCTCTCTGCTTAATCCCCTGCTGAATTCCTATCTTGCTAATCTGTGCTGTTCCGTGAATGATTACAAAGCTCTGACTCACTAATGCTCCAATATGAAAAATAATCATTATTATTCCCTTGACCAAGAGTACTTTTGAAAAACTGCAAAATATTCCTCTGCATTTTAAAAATGGAGGAAAAACTATAAAACTAAAATTGTTAAGAAAGAAAAGAAATGGCTTTAATTGAATAATTTTCTTAATGAAGAGACAGTTTTGAAGGATTTTTCTGTCTTTTGTATTTCTGAAATTACAAGCAGAAGTTCTGAGTTGTTTCTGGCCTCTTTCTTTCAATTGCAGTAATACCAGGAAGACCAAACAAGGGTTAGAATCACATCCAGATTCAACACCTTCCATTGACAGACAACTAATGGATAGGAAACATGTTTTTTTCATGATGTAAGAAAGCTTTCAAACAGGATGTCAAAACGAAGATGGGTCTTGGATTTTACAGTGACATTCCACTGCATGGTCCCCTATGACTTCAGTCCATTTTTCTCCCTCTGATATTACAAGTCCACAGGGAGTCTTGCCCCAAATTCGTGAATAACAAAATAGCTTTTAAAATGCTCTTGAAGTTTTTGGCCTAATTGTTAAATCTGCTGCCATCATATGGTGACAAGTGCAGAGAATAAGGTCATTCATAGCTCTTAAAGCTGAGATCCTAATTATATTTATAAAGGGGCAGAAAAATCCCCTCTGCTTTTTCTCTAACATTGGTGTAATTCCCCAATACCAATTATACAGAATACATATCTTCTATTTTACAGAAATAAAAGAAAACCAACAGAACACCAGAAAACCAACAGAACAAATCCTATTCTACTTTGAGATTCATGGTCAAATTTAAGATATTTTGAGAAAGGGATGCCCAATAGACTGAGCTGACAACTTCTGATAAGACGTAGGCAGGAATAGAGGTTAGGATCAATATATGACGGCTTTTAAACCTGACAGATTTGCAAGCACTCTCTCCACATATGATTTCCTGCCCACCAAAGTTCCTCCTGACTCGTGGCTTTCCTACCATAGACATTTCTTTGCTATCTAGAAATTTCCTGACCTCACACGTGCAACACTGGGAAAATACTTCCTTTGCATGAGGGTATTTGTAATAGAGCTAGATCATAATCGAATCACTGAATATCAGTTTGCAAGGACCTTTGGTGATTATCCCATTTTAGGGTTGTCAAGACCTATAAATACAACTACTTTCTCCCAGTCATTGACAAATTCAGCACTACAACCAGCATCTCCCGATCTTTTTCCCACCACCCTCTTTTGTCTGCTCCTTGTCCAGCTGTAGCTAACAATCAATATAATGATACATGTTATATATCAGCTTAACAATTGAAAACCCAAACTAAGTGCAACTGGCACCCACTTAAGTCCAGTTTTTGCATAGAGTCAGTCCAAAGGAAAAACAATCCAGTAGAAAACTATTGCCGAAACAATTTTAATGTTTACGTGGTCTCTGGAGAAAAATGGCAAAAGGTGGATGGTAGTGGGGGCTGGGAGCAGGGATGGTAATGAGCAGGAAAAAGGGGAGAAGACATTTTTATTTAAGCAGTGGTTCTCAAATAGGGAAAATTTGGCCCCTCAGAGAATATTTAGTGTTGACTATAGACATTTTTGTTTGTTACAACAAGAGGACTGCTCCTGGCTTATAGTAGAAAGAGGCCAGGGACGCCTCCAACCATCCCTACAATGCATAGGACAGTCCTCCACAGCAAGGAATTATCCAGTCCAAAATGTCAATAATGCCGAATTTGAGAAAATCCGTTCTTAAATATAACTTTGAAAACATTTCTATCTATATCAACTGTGGGGCTCCCCCAACTTTTCTTCCCTACACTTTGAATTTCCATCACCAATTCTCTTCATGCTGAAAAGAACTCTTTTCTCTTATAGCTCTTCCTTTTAGCTTTCTGTGCACTTCGATTTAAATCTTTGCCTTCATATTCCATATCTGCTATTTCCTTCCTTTCCCATTATAAACCCCCCTTAACTGCGGTACAAAAAGCAGAAATCCTCTCGGAAAGACATAGATAGGATTATTGTCAGTAGGCAAAAGGGAGGGGAGAGGAAGTTGTGGACATTTACACATCCATAATGTCATCTTTTGCTTCATTATATCAGATATACACACATCATCATACACATCTTAAATGACCAGACAATGAGAAATCTCTACATTTTTATATTTCAATTCCTGGCCATGGTATTGAAATTACAGACTGATTCCAGAGTTTCCCAGCATATGCAAGAAAGGAGTTTTCTCTGTGTATATGGCAGAAACCAGAATGTGAAAAGAAAGCAAGTTGAGAGAGCCAGGGATTCACAGGGGACTTCAGACAGAATGTAAGGATGTTCCATTGGTTCATAAGGTGACCCTTCACTGAGGTAGCTCCATCCCCAGCCCCACTTGGGTTAGAAATAAAAGTTACCATTTGTAGGAATAATAAACTCCTTGATCCTATATTCTCATATAACATGAAAATAGATAAAGGCAATTTTATGAATTGATGCAAATGGACAATTGGAGGGAGAAATAAAACTTTATTTCTAGAAGATGGGTATGTATTCTTTGCTATTATCAGTTGCAGTACAAAACACTATGAAGCAAAGATCTTAAAATGTTTATGAACCACATGGGCCTACCAATAGGTAAGCATTTTATGTGACCATTTTACTATATTATGAAAAATGTGTTAGAGAAAGTTTGGTTTATCCAGGAAAATGATACTCCAGGGAGAAGGATATAGATGAGTCCAATATTTCTTTTTTAAAAAGAGTTAATTAGTGGGGGCCTGGGTGGCTCAGATGGTTAAGCGTCTGACTTCAGCTCAGGTCATGATCCCAGGGTCCTGGGATCGAGTTCCGCATCGGGCTCCCTGCTCCTTGGGAGCCTGCTTCTCCCTCTGCCTCTCTCTCTCTCTCTGTCTCTCATGAATAAATAAATAAAATCTTAAAAAAAAAAGATTTAATTAGTTATTCATTTATTTGAGAGAGAGAGAAAGAGAGAGAGAGAGTGAGCAGGGGTGAGGGGCAGAGAGAGAGAGAGTCCTGAGACCCCTTGGGGCTCGATCTCCTGACCTTGAGATCAGGACCTGGGCTGAAATCAAGAGTCGGTCACTTAAACAAGTGAGCCACCCAGGCACTGCTAGATGAGTCCAATATTTTTCAACCTGCTAACTTTTTGATATATAAAAGATTCTAAAGGTACATTCATATATATCAATAAATTCTAGATGTCATGGCTTCTCTTTTTCTCTTCTTTTTTTTTAAAGAGTTATTTATTTATTTTAGAGAGAGAGAATATGCTGGGGTGGTGGGCAGAGGGAGAGGGAGAGAGAGAAAATCTCAAGCCATCTCCCTGCTGAGTGGGGAACTGAGGTAGGGCTTAATCCCAGGAACATGAAATCATGACCTGAGCTGAAATCAAGAGTCTGAACCAACTGAGCCATCCAGGTGCCCCCTCCTATTATTCTTAGTAGAAATTTTGTAATCAATAATTTTAGAATAAATTATGGATTATTTAAATGTAGATATATAAGTACGGAAACTTACTTTTGAAGAGCCCTTCATAAATAAACTAAATAGTAGGAGATTATAACAAAATGTTTAATAAGTCATTTTACATGTATTTAACTGATTATTTTGCAAACACTAAAAGTAATGTTTCTGAAGTATTTTAAAGAACATAGGGAAAAACAGCATGCACAAATCATCTCATTCTAGTTTTATTAAATATAAACTTACTTTTTTTTAGAAGGAGAACTTTTATAAAAATTCCAAAATGGTGATATTATCATTATGACTATGATGATGAATAATTTTTACTTTTTTCTTTATTGCTATGCTTCCAAAATTTTTTTTTGCAATGAAAAGATTTTACTGTGAAATGAGGGGAAAAATGAATGCTATTTTTAAATGGGTCCTATAGAGAAATTTTTCTTTTTCTTTATCTAATGCATTGCTAAAACCATTTCCATATCAGTTCCATCCACTCTATCTTGGAAAACAGGGAGGAAAATGCATCTGTAATAAACGAGGACAGCAAACAACAAAATGTGGCCAAATCTATAAATCCCTTTGCTTATTAGCAAAGCAATTTTTGTGGCTGCAACAGTTAGAATCAATTACTATAGACTTTAATACTGTAATGTTGATGGAGTCTTAACTTCTGAAGTTGGAACTTGGGAAAAAGTCACTTGCACTGAGCAGAGGGGCTAAGAAAAAAGACCAATTTGATAAAAAAATGAGTTCATTTCACGAACCATTGTGCCATTATCCTGTGCTTGAAGATAAGCAGTTTAGGCAGGGTCATGATTTAGCAGTCTCTTGAGACCCCTGCTGTCTAATTAGCATGGCTCTCAAAAAACTGAGCTCAGCTTATTTCTCTTTGGGCCTATAGGAAAGGAAGGCGTGTTCTTCTCTACTGTCAGCATTATGCTAGTTTATTAGTCCTGTGTTACACGTGTTACAAATGGGAATTTATTTTTGGCTCCAAAAACTCAATGGGCAGAAATTCGGGCAAGATAATATCTCCAAAAGAGTCAAGAATAGCACAACTTTCTAATGCTCAGGATCCAGGAGCAGAGCATCTCTGGTGTTTTAGTTTTGCAAACCGTGATTTGCAGTGATTTTGCAAAGCATCATACTGAGCCAGTCAAGGAGTTCTCAGAATCCTGTCATTGAAGAGGTCACCTGGTCATTTGAATTTTGAGAAATGTTGCTTCCAATAGTGATTGTCTTATTCTTTGGATCTAGGGAAAAATATTCGGCATATAAAGCCTACAAAGAACTGCTAATAATGAAGCAACCCATATATGTGACCAGGACAGCAGTGCAGAGGTCTCTTTTCATCTACAAACTCTTATGTGGTGGCCTACTAGAAATCTCCATTTGAATGCCTCATGCACAAGTCAAAATAACTTGCTAAACATTGAACTCTTTGTTTTTCTTCGTTTCTTTCTTTCATTTTATTGTGGTAAGAACACCTAACATGAGATCTAACTTCTTAACCAATTTTTAAGAACACAGTATAGTATTGTTAACTACAAGCACAACGTTGTACAGCAGGTCTCAAGAACTTAGTCATCTTGTATAACAAAAACTTTATGCCCATTGGTTAACAACTCCTTATTGAACTCTTGATCTCCTAATCTGGTATTTTACTCATCCCAGTGAAAGTTGTTTACTATCACTGAAGCAAGAAACTTTATGATGACTTCCCTTTTGTTAGCACCTACATCTCACTTATGGGCAAGTCTTTTTGATTCTATCTCCTAGATTCTGACCTAGTGGCTGCCCACTTCCCTCTGTCTCCACATTCATCCCTTGGTTTGTGCCACCATTGTAGCCTCTCTGCCCATACACTGGACAGTTATTCTCCCTGAGTTCTACTCTCCCCATACACCAGCCGAAGTGCTTCTTCCACGTCATACTGCAGATTGAAGCACTCTCTTGGCCACAACCTACCAGCATGTCCTCATTACATGTAGATTAAATTCAGCTCTTTAATATATGGCCTATTGTGACTGGATCTTTACCTCCTTTTTTTTTTTAAGATTTTATTTATTTGAGAGTAAGAGAGCGAGAGCACGGGGGGCGGCGGGGAGGGAGAAGCAGAGTCCCTGCTGAGCAGAGAGCCCGATGCTGGCCTCGATCCCAGGACCCCAGGATCATGACCTGAGCCGAAAGCAGTTGCTTAACCAACTGAGCCACCCAGGTGCCCCAGTCTTTACCTTTTTAAAGTTTCCCTGTTGCTACTTTCCTCTGTCATGTGCCACACTTCAGTCACTGTCAAATACAGCAATATTTTTCCAGCATTAAGGCTCTTCTCCATGTAAGTTTACGCCACTTAGTTTTTCCTGGCTAAACGTTTGCCTGTTCTTTAAATCACAGCCAAATGTTACTTTCTAGACACAGCCCGAGCACATAAGTGAATACTTCCCCAAATTGCAGACTGGAGAACCACCTTAGCATGGAGCTGCTCATCGGTCTGCAGGAGCAAAATCAGAAGCTGAAACTCACACTGGAAGACTCTCTTGAGTCCCTGCCTGAGCTCACCCGGTTTCCAGCACTGTGACACCACAGTTTTGGCCCTGGTGAGTTCTTGGACCCATTACCCTGCCAGGATAGTTCAAATATGACTCCACTTGGTGTTAGTAATAATTTAAGACTCTTATTATACCATGAATCAAATTTGGCTGCTCAAGGAAAGTATAAACTTTGGATACAAAGTATGGGTTATTTTTATAGGGACCTTATTTTTTCAGTATTGGGGCAGAGTGTTGTTTTAATGGCTCAGCTCCTACATTCAAGCATAGGAATAAACATAAATTGTGCTTTAGCACCTGCTGAAATCCAGGCCATGATGTTACCTAATATTTGATTCACCATCATAAGTGGTCCTCGTCGAAGAACCTGCTTTGAGTTATACAAGCTGCAGAGACTTATGCAGGCAGTGTCTACAGACACAAACATATTTTTATAGTGCTTTTCCCTCCTGTATTATTTCAACTCCTACACTACTTACATATTTATAGAAGCCTCTGGTGATTCTTAATGATGTTGTTCAGTTTAGTTTCTTAATAATTTCCTTTGTTTTATGCTAACATTCCTGCTGTGGATTGTTCTTTTATTTTAATTATGCCACATTCTAAGCAGCGCTTCTGGGAGTGGGTTGGAGTTTACACTGCAGTACATTACAGGTGAAAATAACTTTTAAAATCCCATTAGAGCAAAATTCCTACCCTTCGCACTTTGGCGGGGTAGGTGGGTAGGGCCCCATCAATACTAAAAAGTTGTATTACTTTACTGTGGGGGCTGGTGACCAGTTGTAGTAAGTTTGCAAATAAAAATTATGGTAGCTAGCACGTTTTGGACACATATTACCTGCAGAGCCTAGGTTAGGTGCTTTACGTTCAATCTTTCATTTAGTCCACACCACAACCCTATGAGGCATCTGTTATTAATATGCCCATTTGACTCACATGGAAACAGAAGCCTAGAAGCCTAGAGAATCTCAGCACTGTGGCCAAAGACATGCGGAGCCAAGCATTGGTAAGAAAGGAAGCCTTATCTGATCCCACAGCCCATGCCTTCAACCACTCTGCTACTCTTCTGTTCAAGCAAAAGTAAACCTTACTCCATCATAAGAATAGGAAGGGAAAAAAACACACCTAACAATCCAAACTTTTCCTTGCTTACAAGCACCAGGGATTTAAAAAAAAATCATCCTGCTGTTGAGGGGTTAATCATTTAAGAAGCGATAGTTGCAGTGTTCCAAGCCAAAGAGAAAGCAAGCCATTTTTATTCAAACCTGGATGAAATATCATGTTCAAAAGAACATACCATTGGAATCACAGAGTATTGATTTTGAATGCTGTATTTCTGTATACTCTCAATGACATCGGGCAACGACTTAAACTCTTAACGCCTACCTCTGCAGGTGGAAATAATAATAATAATTGCATAGATAACTTGTAGGTGTGCCCACAACGTGGACTCCATCTTGTTTGTGCGGCCACGTGTTCCAGACCCCTGGGAGGTTAATGTATGCCCTGACCAGAAGGCAGGGGAGGCTTGTTCTGATCTCCCCTAAAGTGGCATATGGAATGCACCACTTTAGAGAACTAGTAGAGATGACTGGCACACAGGTGGCACCCTTCAGGTAACTACTCTTTGACCTTGCCACACTGCCTCTTGCTCTATAAAAGCTGTGGGTTCAGGTCCGGACTGAACAGAGTACAACTGTGTAGCACCTACGTTGTCCATCTGCCTGATTCCACCCCCATCAGTAAGTTACCCTGAATAAATCTCTGTAAACAGTATGGAATGGCTTGCTTTGTTGTTGTCTCGAAGTTCTTCTCAGTTTGGAGGATCCTTTACTGTCGCTCCTCCACCTGCTAACATAACTGATGGATAGATATATAGTACCAAATGAGGTAATGCATTGAAGGTGCCTCACACAGGGTCTCTCATATATTTGCCTAATCAATATTATTCTCCCCTAGGCTCTATTTCTGTTTTATCTATAAGGCAGTAAGTAACTCCATATTTTCTGTCTAGTAGATATCACTTAGGATGAATAGATGCCCGTGGGATTGGCTGCCAATCACTTCACTGGCCCTGTCAACGAACTTCAGTTCTGTTGTCCCCCTTGCTATTGCTTTACCACATCAGGCACACTTCACTCTTGGGGCCCATGCTCTGGCTCTTCCTTCTGCCTGGAATGGTCTTCCCTAGACATCCATCCACTTAACTTGCTCCCTCATCATCTTCAAGTCTTAGCTTAAAGATCACCTTCTTAGCAGAGGCTTTTCTGACCATTTTATTTAAAATTGTACATACTCTACCTGGATGCCTTCTGGGCTTGATTCCCCTTAATATATAATTTATGTGTTTTATTTATTATATGTGTTCCCCACCCACTGGAATGTAAACTACATTAGGATAGGAATGTTTGTCTCCCCCCTCCACTGGTTTATTGTTATTATCCAGGACAGTATCTGGTTCATAGTAGATGCCCATTAAATATAAATGAATGAATAAATGGATGATTTCAAAATGGATGCTTTCAATAGAAAAATCAAAGAGAGTAAAGACTACCGTGGAATGTGTTGAACTGAACATTTCATGGGATAGGATGGAAGATTGAAATACTGCTATGAGCAGAGGTATTCTATTAGGATAGCTTAGTTTTTTGGATGGCAATGGGGAAGCAGTATAGCATGATTTTTAAAAAATTATACCCATGATAGATAAATTAAAATGAATCTCAAAAGAAAAGGACTTGGACCTCAGTGCTGTATCTATTCTTTGAAATACCATAGCATTTTCTGTGAATACACTTAAAAAAGTGTAATGACTTTTGGTCTTATTTTTTCCCATTTCTGTTTGTGTCACAGATAAACATATGGCATGAATTTAAGAACTTGAGCTCAGAATTCAGATAATTAGACTGAATCCATATCTTGGCACCTCCACTTTCTTAAGTCTTTAAACTTGGACAAGTTAACAAACTTTATAGGTTCCTCTTTTGTAAATAGGGATAATAGCAGTACCTACCTCATAGAGTCATCGTGAGGGATTAAAGTGGTAAAACACATAAAGGGTTTAGAACAAGCACCTGGCCCACAATAATATCTCAACTGGCGAGCTGTTACAAATTTTATTGTTCTTACTCCCCAGTAGACGATAAGCTGAAGGAAAACAAGGGCTATATTCCTTGCTCATTATTGTATCCCTAGAAGATGGGTATATATATGTGTATATATATATATATATATATACACACACATACACATACATATACACACACGTATATATTTAATATATATAATATATATTCATATATAACATATACATTTTACTTATATATAATATATAAATATTTACCATAGTTATATATTTAATGTATAATATATATCTGACTCATATAATATATGTAAAATATATATATATTTGATTTCTCTGCTCACAAATATTTTTCTGTTGTGAAATTTGTTTGAGAGGGATTGAGAAGGGGTAGAATCTACTTTCAGATTCTAAGAGGATTCATTAGTCTTACCACATAAAATGAAATGAAATGGATTTCTTGGGTTATAATAATAAGGACTATTTTTAATTTGACAGCCTTATAGGACAAGAATGAAAACTGCTGTTTTAAAGTGGTTATGTTCTATGGATGAAACTGGTTTTATTGAATGCATTGATGAATGTTTTACAGTTTTATTACAGATTTAATCATAAATCATATTTTAATGAATGAGGGTGAAAATAGTATTTGTAAAGGTTAATGAATTTATTGGCAAAAAATGTACTAAACAATATATATAATTATTGAATGAATGAATATGCCAGATGCTATGATGGAGGGTAAGCCCAGATGCAAAAAGACTAAGAAATGTCAGTACTCAAAAAACTTACACTGTCACGCAGTGAGATGGAGAGATGTGAGAAAGTAGGGCACATCTTAGTTTTGGGGTAGTCATTAATAGTGGCATCATAAAACAAACAGTGATGAGATAGATTTAGATCATCAAAAAATCATCTCAGGATTATCTCCCAATCTACTTATCTATAATTTAGCATTTGTGGGTGCGGTGATTTTAAAATATGTGCACAAATTCTTTGCTATCTCCACTTTAAGAAGTAGAGCCTGTTCAATCTTGGAGCTAGTGACTTGCTTTTGATAAGCAGAATAAACTAGAAGCGACAGTTTCCAGCTACAGACAAGGTTGTAAAGGGCATTGAGCCAAAAAAGTCTTGTTCTCAATTGAATCTTTAAAAAAAAAAAAAAGATCCCACTTTTCACATATTCATGTTTTGTTTCACCTCCTAAACTATAAATTCCTTGCAAGGATAGGCCTTGCCCAGTTCTTCTGTGTGTGCCTTAGAATCTAGCACATAATATAACCTGGTAGATAGTAAGCCCTCAATCAGGGTATTTTTGATTGGTTATCATCTCCATGTTTTTATGAAGCTCTTCTTGATTAGAAAAACAACTTTATCATTTGAGATAATTATTATTATTATTTTTTTAATCATTGTGCAGAATTTTACTGGGCTACAAATAGAGATTTGGAGAAGAACACCAGAGGACTCAGATGGGATTCCAAAGGCTACATCTCTAGACATGACCGTGTTCTGATCAATTCGACACTGAAGGAATCATCCAGCTGGTGCATGGTGGTGAGTCCATGAGCATGATGGTACAGAGCATAAGATGTGAATCTCAGTTTCTTCTGTTATGTAGGGGTGATAAAAATAGGGTTAGCTTGAGGACAAAGGAATATAATCTCTGTGGAGTGCTGAATAGATGTCAACAACTATTGTTTTTATTTTTACCTTTTTCTTTTGTCCCGTTTCCTCCACTAAAGGGCACGTATTGACTTAGATGTTGCTCTAGACATTTTTTTTTTTTTTTAGTATTTTCTAACCATGGAAGACCTTTTGGTACATGGAGAGCGCCTTAACTGTATGCTGTGTGAGGAAGTAAAGAATAGAGACCAATGTATTCATATCAGCCTAACGTAAAGTCTGTGAAACAATGCAACCAGGAAGATGATATTTAATGTGCTTTCAAGCCATAGCCAGTAACTGGAACATGCCAAGATGGGACAGAGAAGAGAGATGATTAGAGGTGGAGAGAAATTTCAGAGGGGAAAAAAAAAAAATTCTTGCCCAGAGGTTTGTATTCATGCAAAGTTGTAATCCTCTGGTCATCAACATCGCAGAGGGATACAAGTAAACATGCGGCGTACTATAGGGATATTTGCATTTTTAATGATGTCACAGAGAAATGTTAACTAATTTCATTTTTAATTAGTTTTAGGGTGTAGAAGAATTAAAAGTGGTTATATTTAGAACCTATTTAATTAAAATGGATAAACTATATTTCAAGTGCATAATATAGATAATCTCACTAGGTTCTACTCCTGGCTATACTACCAATTTAATTAATAGGAAGAATTGCAGCATATTAATGAGAAGAAAATAGAAACCATTGCCTTTGTCCTTTATTGTGATTGCAAGCCTTCCACGTTCTGGATAAGTGGGTAGTTGATATTGAAGGCAGGAAATGTTTATTATTCAGTGCAATAGGCTGCAGTGACATTTCTTATCATTTCAGCATAACTGTTCCAGAGGGTCTGTAAACAGTATTTGCCAAAGGCAATTTTACACATTCATAATATTCTTTGATGTCTCGGCTGGGCCCAACTGACAGAGCCCCTTAGGCTATCTTTCTGCTTCTCCTGCAGGCTGATAAACCAGTGTGGGGGTTTACAGAGAAACAAAACGAACTCAAGAAATTTCATTTAGTGATTTCTGAATTAAATTCACCTTAAGGAAGTCAATGCCTAGCAGATAGTGGCCATTTAATCAGTAGTGTTTGGGTGAGGGGAAGCCAATTTGCATCGAGGTTACGGAGAATAATTTTGAGAGGGCAATTTTACCTTCAGGAAACATTCTGGGTGGGTTTGACTTTATGCTTTTTCTGTGTAGGAAAGAGAAGATGAGAAAAGTGAAACTCTTATTCTCAGTAGTATGAATAATATCTAATAATGAATTAACATTTATTGAGTTCCTACACTATTCACTGGTTAAAGGAACTTTTGTACATTTACTCATTTATCACAGTGGCAAACCTGTAAGGTTGATGAGAAAACTAAGGCACAGATAGATTAACCAAGAGCGCACAACTAGGAAGTAGTAGGATATTTAAAAAAAGAAAACACTACACATATTTCCTGTTATTTACTAATATCACCGTGTGTCCAAGCCTCAAATTACCCTCTCCACCTCTTCTGACCCAGGAACCACCCATAAAATTACCCTGCACATTTTCTTTCTAAAATATATAATTTTCTGAAATTATTATATTTATGTAATTGTGGTTTTTGGTTTGGTTTTTCTATTTATGTTTATTATTTGTCTCTGTCAAATGGAATATAAATGATTTGTAGTCTCATCTTCCACAATTTATTTATTCTCTATCCCTCCACCAGGTTAGGTTTTTAAAAGTCCAGCATCCGTAACAATGTGTATAGCTCTGCTATTTTTGAAGGATGTCCATCCGGTCTCTTCAACCTGGCATTTAAGTCATTCTGTCAGTCAGCCTCCCTCCCGTGCAAAACAGCCTTGCTGTCTGCCTCTCGATTACCGTATTCTCTGCTCACTTAGCCACGGTGTGCACGGCCTTCTCTTGCTGGCACCACCAGCCCTATTCCCACCTGCATGTTTTGAACCTCATTCTACTTTCAAAGATGCAACCATATCCAGGCTCTCATTCCTGTTGATTTCATTAATATTCGTCACTATCTTCTCCCTGTGCCTCTGCTTCCAAGTTTCTTTCCCTTCAGCTATCACTTTGTAGCATTACACCTTGTTCTTTGGTAATGCCACATCAGTAAATTTAAGTCTCAAACAAGATGTCCTGCGCCGGTTAGGTTTTCTTTCCACTGTGTCTCTTGCAGTATCGGACATAGACTATGTAACGAGTAAGTAATAGATCAGTAGTGCTTCACGCAGTCCATTGCTATGTAATGAAAAATGATTATTCCTGTTAGTGTGAAGGGTGCAGTGCTGTCTTGCCCAGACTTCCCTTCGGGAATGATGATCTTTTTTCCCAGCTGCTGAGAGTACAGTGGGCAGAGAACTTTGCCTATTGGCCCATTTCAGAGATTGCCTCTACTAAAGAGACCCACTTTGCCTGAGCCTCCATGGCCCTTCCTGGGCCACCAGTGTCTGTGACTGCTTTACATGGGAGTAGAAGAGCCTGATACCACGGCTCTACTCAGAACAACTCTGAAGAGTCATTCATGCTTCAGAGCTCCCATAGTTATCTGCGGCCACCACTGAGGTTGTGTGGCAGCCTGGGTTCTCCGTCTGTCCAGTTCTGCTTCCTTCCCTTCCACAGATTATCCCAGGCCCCCTCCTGAAAGAACCTCCTCCATTTTAAACTCTGAGTCTGCTGCGCAGAGAACCCAACCAGTAATACTCACTAATCATACATTTTGTCATCACATGTTTCTTTTCTAATCAAGAGGATAACAGGGGATATGGATGAAAAGTAATAAGAAGAGGGACAGAGACAATCAAAAGGGGCAATTAGGGGGAATTGGTGAGCTTATCTTTGCATATCATGGAAAGCTTTTGTTTTGTTTTGCTTTATTTGTTGGGTTGTTTGCCTCAGACACTTTTGTTACTCTTTTTAAAAATTATTATCCCTATAAATGTAGAATGATGATCATTGTCTTTAAAAAATGATGGGTAGGAATAGATGAAGGGAAGAAAATGAAAATGACAATTGAGGTTGAATTGCACAGTTGCAGTGGATGAAATGGGAACACATTGGCCAGGCCACTCAACCTCCAGCCTCCAGGAGAGCTAATTCTGTCACTTATTTTATCCAAGAAAAAGTAGGGAACATATGAGAATTGCCTAAGAATGCTCACTTAAGTATTTTCAAAACCCCAAGCTTGGACACTCAGAGTGTCCTAAAATATGAAGAGTATGTCATCCCTTTATCCGAGACCTAAATCCCAGCTGATTGGAAGACACCCCAGTAGCATCCACCATCATACATTTGCCCCCACAGAAATCAGCTGTGTGCACTCTTGCCGCACCAACTAATTGGCTCAGTCCTGCCAATAAGTGCCTTTGCCTGTGGTGCCACTCATTAATTTTATAAAACATTCAAAAATATTCAGTCAAATCAGCTAGCTTTCTTAGCGACCGTCTTTGTAAAAATGAACAGCTTTGGTAGTGAGAACGAGCATTTCAACCCCTTGAAAATAACAGCAGAGGTGTTTTTCTCCTATTCTCCCTCCCCAATGAATATTAAGCCTCTTTTTCTTGAAAAGAAAGAACAAATCAAGCACAGAATTTTTTTCATTTCTCAACTTCATGTTAATGGCAATGGCGGGTTGAAGTGTCTTTGGGGGCAGCCTTGATGCTTGTTTTTCTTTCTGAGAAAAACTGCGTTAGACCAAACAAAAAAAATGCCCCTGAGATTTAATTATCTTTCTATATTATTTTTCACTATAAAGACACTTACCCTTTTATTGTGTTGCTCTGTTGAAAAAAAAAAAAACTTTAGTAGATGTATTTTTTTTTCTAATGGTAAAGGCAGTATAACTTCAAAGATGGACTGCTTGCCTTTCTTGTCTTTGACAAAAGGAGCTGAGGGCTTTGAATAATTTCAAGGTGACATGAAGGTTTGTGGTCAAGATGGGTATAGAAAATAAAGGAATAAGGAGTTTGGGATATTGCCCCTTTGGATGCTCATACTTTTGTCTCTGTTTTTGGGTCTATAACGATTGCTAGGTCTATGTATTTAGGTTATTCAAAAGAGCTCTCTTCTGTAAAAGTAATAAATTGTTTTCATGGACCTAAAGTTTAGGGATGAAAATGGATATCAGAAATAGACAGAAGCCAAGGACTATAAAATGATAGAGACCAACAGAAACCCTCTTCTGGATCTTTGATCTCTGTTTCTCTTGACACATATGTTGTTGCTTTCATTTCTTTCTTGCCAGGTGTCCCAATGCACCTGGTGGGATATAACTGCCGTCTAACATGGCAAGGCTTATGATTTCACCACTCAGCCAAACTGACTCTCCTATTCCTTCAATTTCAAATGTTCAGGGAAGACTTGCTTGACCCAATCTAGAGTGTCTATTGTCACCCTGTTGTCCAGAAATTATATCAGAGTCAGTCATGCTGGAAAATCATGGCTGCTCCCTTCTCAATCATGCAGATAACAAGAAGGGGAGGTATGAAGAAAAGTAATCAGGACAGTTACCTGAAAATAGGGCTTGTATCCATATTACTATTTGTGTCATGATGGTCAACTATTCATCTGAAAATAGGTAAAACATAAGAATAATTTAGGCATAAGGCTAAATGGTTCAGTTTTTTTTTTTAAGATTTTATTTATTATTTGAGAGAGAGAATGAGATAGAGCATGAGAGGAGGGAGGGTCGGAGGGAGAAGCAGACTCCCCGCTGAGCAGGGAGCCCGATGCGGGACTCGATCCCGGGACTCCAGGATCATGACCTGAGCCGAAGGCAGTTGCTTAGCCAACTGAGCCACCCAGATGCCCTATGGCTCAGTGTTTTATTTTGAGCAGTGTATGTTTGAATTTGGCACTAGCCTATCGGGGGAAGTATCTAGATACTTACTCAGTTGTTAATTATTACATTTTGTGTTCCCCTGTTTATTCATTCATTTATCAGTTCACTCGTGCTGAGAGTCCTTTTGTTTATTTATTGAAGGGTTACAGATTTAGAAGCATATAGGAACATTTAGCTAAGAAACGCATCCAGAATAAATCTCAAGGATAGTGGGTATGTTGGGCAGGGTATGCTAACTACTAACACGGAAACACACACACTCACAATGGCTCAACACAAAAACTTTTTATTCGATACGGCGAGTTTTCTTCATGATGATACTTAGAGATGTGGGCTCCTAATGACTACACCATTCCCTGGACTGCCAGAATGTTCTGCTGGTCCTCTGCATCTAATCAGCTGATGAATAAAGAGAGGGAATGGGAGGATTTCATGAAAAACTTTAAAGACCAGGCCTAGATATGGCATGCTTTACCTCTTCCAGCATTCCTTAAATAGCTATACCTAAGTCCCAGGGGGCTATGATATGGAATCACACAGGAAGAAAAAGATGAGTACTGCTTTTAGAACCTGAGCAAGAGAGGTCCGTGCTCTGGGCCAGGCCTTTTAGATACTCTGAGGATTTCCTCCAGTTGCACCACTCCCTGTAGGAAATGAGATTACAGGGCCAAGGGCCATGGGTGCCTGGGATGCTGGGATTCTCTGGAAACAAAGTCCTTATAATTATTTCCAGGTGCAGCTTGGTGCTCTTTCCTGGGTCCACCTTCCTAATGGTTCTATAGATGCATCCTTATGTCTCAGGCATAGCCAAGGCCTGGCTATTTGTGAAGGAATTTGGACAAAGCTTGCACGGGCCGACCAGGTGTACATGATGCCCCTCATAGTGAAGGATGAAGCTCGGGTGGGCTGGAAAGGGGGAGGCCATAGTAAAGGGATGAGGGCCTGGGCCCGGTCTTCCCATGCTGTTTCTACCATGGAACTCTGAGGAGTTCCAGAAGGCTAAATTCAAACCTACTTTTCCATAGTTTTTTATGAAGGTATCTGATAATGCAGGAAACTAGGATATGTTTTATTTAGCAGGTTTTCAACTTGGTTTATAACTCTTAAACACTGAGATGTGTTGTATGTGGGCCTTCACCTGTGTTCTTGCCCCGAGCCTGGAAAGTATTAGGGATGGTCCTTGTGGCGACCTGTAGCAGCCTCTCACATAGTGCATGACCAGTGTGATTTTATGCTCCATTATGTATGCTTCTGAAAGGAGGGGGAAACTTAAAATAGTTCACTTCTGTTAGACAAAAATAAAAATTTAATTGCTGCATTTCACCAAGCCTTATTCAATGGACCATTTCTGCTTCTATTACCCTAAGCACTAATAAACTCTAGAAAGCTACTGATAAACACTCTGATTTCATTTAATAATAGCTACTCCCTTTTTTTTTCAACTCTTAGTATGTGCCCGACACTGTGCTAACAAATTAATGTGTTATCCCATCTAATTTTAACAATTCTTTTAATTACTGTCCCTATTTGACAGATCAGGAAACATAAGCCGAGGAAAGAAATTGCAGATTTAAAATTCAAATGCAGGTCTGCCTTGATCAAAAGTGTGCCTTCTATCTAGCAGTGGCACACAAATGTTTCAGGTTGGAATGCATTATAGGTTTCAGAAAGGCCAGTCCCCTCCATGCCCATTATGATTCTTGAATCATCTCTGTCACAGTCCAGACAAATACTTGACCTGTCTGAATAGAGACATTTCCAGTGACAAGTTCCTTTATGTATTAATATACTAGGGGTATTAGCATATTAAAGAAATTTTTTAACTTACAAATTGTGATGCATTTATGTGTTGTTAACAATAAGAAAAACAGGTGACATTACAGCCAAGGGACTGGGATTTACACCTAAATCAAAGTCCATCTTATTCATATTACGTGTAAAATTTTGAATATTCCGATGTCAGTGGGTCATGCACGTAAATGTCAATTTGGGGAAAAATAACTGTATTCAAAATTTAAAGATCCAAACCTTCTGAGCTCTTTTGTGTTTCGTTTTCCTTTTTATTGTGTGGATAGAGAAATTAGAAGGACACTTGAGTAGAGCATGAGATTTTTTTCTCGCATGTGGCCCTAAAGTAGTCCTGAGAAGGGTTTGTGTATGTGCATGTTTGTTGTTACTATAAGTAGCAGAATCTTCTAATTTATTATCTGGACTGAGATACTTTTGAGAATGAAATGGGGTGCTATTATGTAATTATGCATAAACTGAAACAGTCCCAGGAAATTGGAGTTCAGGTTCATCCTAGTCACAGAACGCTTATTTATATGACATTCTCAAAAAGAGCAAACATAGGGACAGACACAGCTTATTAGTAGCTGGCAGAGGCTATAGGTGGAATGAAGGGCTGACAACAAAGGGGCACAAGGGAATTTTTGGAGATGATGGAATTGTTCTATATCTTGATTATGATTGTGTGTTCATAACTGTATGTACTTGTCAGGACTCAGAACCGGAGCGCCTGGGTGGCTCAGATGGTTGGGCGTCTGCCTTCAGCTCAAGTCATGATCCCAGGGTCCTGGGATCAAGCCCTATGGCAGGCTCCCTGCTCAGTGGGGAGCCAGCTTCTCCCTGTCCCTCTGCCCCTCCCTCTGCTTGTGAGCTCTCCCTCTCTCTCTCTTTCTGTCAAATAGATAAATAAAATCTTAAAAAAAAAGAACTCACAGAAGCATGCACCAAAAAGTGGATTTTACCCTCCATAAATTATACCTCAATTAAAGAAAGATAGCAGGGTTAAGAGGTCCTATAACAAGAATGGCAGAAACATGAGTTTAGAAGGGTACATTCTTTTTTACTTTTGACTATAAAGGAAAAATAAAAAGAGCCTACACCCCCTCAAGAAGAAACAAAACAAGGAAAACAGCTCTTAGAACTGCTTTATGACAAAGTTAAAGAATCAACACCACTCAAATCATTCTAAAAGAGTAAAATCTGAAAAAAGGAATTTTCTTCCTCTGTTACCATACATCAGGTGATGGCTAGGGGACATCACAGATGACAGTCATCACTGCGCAACTGTACGTTGTGGGGAGGTGCTAGTAAGATAGGACTGAGGCATCTGAAAGGGGTGGCAGACCTCGACAGGTGGGTATGGTGAACCTCAGGAATAAATAGTTGTGAAGAGTGCTCAGTGAACTACCTGGACAGTTCCAGTTTGTTCATGAGAATCTTTGAGACATCCCCTGAGTAAAAGCATGAATATTCAGGAGGATTGTTTTTACCAATGACTAAGTAAGTCAGAATAAAGTTGTTAAACACAGGCTCTTTATATTAATGTGATGGTGAGGCACCTGGGTGGCTTAGTCAGTTAAGCGTCAGACTCTTGATTTTGGCTCAGGTCATGATCTCAGAGTCTTGAGATCAAGCCCCACATCAGGCTCCACGCTCAGTATGGAGTCTGCTTGAGATTCTCTCGCTCCCTCTGCCCCTCCCTGCCATATGTGCACTCTCTCTCTCTCAATAAATAAATAAAATTTTAAAAATATATTTGTTATATTAATGTGCTGGCATTCATTTTCGCAGATTGGTGAGGTCAGCAAAGTTTAAGTTCTATAACACAGTATGTCAGGTAGGAGCATCTTAATTATAGAACATTTTTCTGATACCTGATACAATTTTCATATTGGCAATAAAACTACTATTCAATTTAAATAACAATAAGCTCCCAGATCCTTAAAAAATGCTTGCATGTAATTAGCATTATTTCAATTGTGACCCATAATTGCTTTATCCTATATTTTGTTCTATTTTTCCACTTCAAAAGAACCATGTCATTAATTTCCCCAGGATGTTTTGAGATCTCTAAGACCCATTACAGTTCTAAAATTCAAGGATTCTACAACTGAATTTGTATTTAAAAGCCCAAACCAACTTGGTGCTGCTATTGACATTAATGGAAGGCAACACAGGTGGTATTGCAAAGAGCTTCAAGTTCTAGCCCTACCTCTTTCTATGGGAAATTAAGCACCATTTCCATGTGTGCTTAAAAAACAGGAAATTACTGGTATTTTCTTATATGCATAGGGTAGTTGTAGAGATAAAATGTAGAGATGAAATGAGAAATCCATCTTAAGTACTAGCATTTAGTACATGGGAAGCATTCAATTGGATTTTGATATTATGGTGTACGGCCAGATATACAGATTCAGTATTATATGTGGCCTTGATATCTGAAACCAGGAGGATATATACGACTAATTAACTGCTATGGGTTGCATCTTTCGAGCTCCAGGTGTTGGGTGTGTGTGGTGAAAAAGAGGCGGTCGAAGCGAACTGGTTACAGTTAAGTAACCACATAGACTACAACGTGACACTAATCAGTATATTTCCCTGTGGATTTGTGCATCAAAACTTCACACTTTCATGATTCTGATTTCTACCCAAGAGATTAACAACATTTTGGTTTACACAGAACTGTTTATAACATAGGAACAGATTTTAGCAGATTCACTGTGGATTGGTTGGTCATCCAAAGACTGTTTTGGGGAGCCTAACACAGAACTGCAGGCCCTCCCTCAATTTTGAGGACTTAGGGAATATGTATGAGGATTTTAGGGATATATCTATAATCTACTTAGGGACTTTTTGCACATCCACTACCCAGACTAACCTGAGTAGAGATTGAAATGATATTCCCTGGAGAACTATAAAGAGATGGGGAGATGGTTGCACCCGCCCCCCCCAGTGACTTATACAAAACCCACATAATCCCAGGCCACATCAGCCATGAATGCTAATGATGTTTTATACTCACACATGGAAATCACAGAACACCATCATGGCGCCCATTTGACTAACTCAGGTCCAACACAAAATTCCCAGTGAAGTGGCTTGAGGACTCTCAGAGGTTAGTTCACATTTTATTCTCTGCTATCATTTCACAACTTTCCTTCGCCATTCAATATCTGATTGCTGCCGCTGCTCTCTCTGTCATCTGTGACCTTGTTAATGTAAATTTCAAGACTAGTAGATTCTGATACTTCAAACCCTTATGATATGGCATCAACACAGCCCCTCATTCCCATCAGTCTTACTTTGGTGAAGGCCTACTAACTTGTGCAGGAAAACAAGTTTGTTTGTTTTTTCCTCTCTCTCACACTTTTTGCTTGTGTCCATCAGGCAAACAGCACCTCGGCGGCTCTCTGAGGCCCCTCTAATGGCAAGCCTGGGCGCCATCATGCTCTGCCCTTCATTGTTTCTCCTTTTTAGGCAAGAATTTATAGCCATTTTTTTTCTCATACTGACAAAAGTGTCCTAAGAAAACCAAATTCTAAATGTCTACCTATTCATTTTACCGAATATACACAGACTTGTCTGAAATTTCAATTAGTCTCAGGCCAGGATCTCTAATTTGCAAGGTTGGGGAGGAGAGGGCAGAGAGCTCCGCAGCCAATATGTGCATTATGATATTCATTTCATTTATTCACCCCATTCATTCATTCATTCAGTCAGTCAGTCAGTCAGTATATATTGAGACCCTTTCTTTGTCAGGCACTGGAACAAACTGGTAAACAAAAATAGACCTTTATGACTTTTACAATCTAGGGCAGGGGTTCTGTAAATGGATGCATTAGGGTCAAGTAAAGCATTGGTCAAAAATATGGACTCCTGGACCCACACCTGGCATACTGAATCAAAATCTCTCTACTAGGGGCAGGATATGATCTGGGAAGTAGGGTTTCCTTGTTGAAGAAAGGAGACTAATTAGAAACATATCACAATTAGAATAGTTATAGAGCTCTTGGCCAGAAAAGCCCAGAAGATTAGAATAAATAACAGAAATGAGGAGTTACTTAAAGAGGAGATTTGAATCAGCCAAGCATATTAACCCCAGGAGGCTAATGAATAAATGAGGTAGTTCAGAAATTTCCCAACAGCTGAATCTGAGACACACACTGATCTCAAGGTGGAGCAGGCCTTGCTGAGACTTGGCAGTTTTATTCCAAATAATCTGGTGCCGGCCTCCTAAGAAGAGGGCTTTGGGAAGAAGTCTTGAGCTCAGATTTGTCAAAGCACAGAGCACCAATCCATTGCCTGCTGTAGTGATTCTATCAGATCTATGACCTTCCTGTTCAGGCCAAAGGAAGGAATAGAAGTTCTAGGGAATGTATTCTGAGAGCCATCACTGATGCTTCTCCCTTCACCAGCTTGAAGCCCTGGCTGCCTCTCAGGCAAGACACCTGACTGATTTTTCTATCACTCTTTAATAGTTAATCCCCACCTTGTCAGTTAAAATATTTCAGTAACTCCCTTAGGCTGGATAAATCCAAGTAAGTTTAAATTAGATGCCTTAGCAACATCAGTCATTGAAAAAGCTTCCAGATACAGTAACCCACACCATCTCCCTCATTATAGACAGAGGGTCTTGAATGAAACCCCTTAATGGGCCTTCTTCATGGCTCTGGGGCAGAATGGGATATATTTGTATTACACCTCACTCAGGATTTTTTCCATAACCCTTAGGAAGGATACATTTTACATTAACATGAAGCCTCAACGTTTCTCAACACAGCTGTAAAATTCTGCTTTTAGCAGAATGCTGTTAGCAACGCAGAAATTTGATCATGTCACACCTCTGCTAAAACACTTTCAAGGACTCTCACCACCTACTGAATTGTATCCTACCTCCTCTTGCTAGAATAGAGAATGTACGGTAATTTAGTCAGCCACTACTTTGCCAGTCTCCCCTCCACTTCACACCCCAAGCACATTCACACCTCCAGCCAAACAGCTCCTGTACTACTTTCTAGGACTTGCTCTCCTGGGTCCTCATCCATGCTGGGCTCAAGTCTGCTCCCGGTTCTTCCCATCCTGTTTACCCATCCTTCAGAATCTTGTTCAAGTATCACCTTCTCCATCCTGCCTCTCCATACCTGAATATGGATATCTCCAACCAATAGATTCTCATTATATCCTTTACATCCATTATCTGGTCCTAGGTACACAAGTGGCAATTTGACAAAGCCTTTCTTTTTGGTCCTGGTCATATTCATCTTTGTATCAATCCACTGTGTCTGGATCAATGCCTTTCATGTACTAGCTTCTCAATAATACACACCCCATTTCATTGGATATGATTTGCTGCTCTCTTTTTGTGACCCTAAGCCCTCTTTTTGTCTTTTTTATCTCTTTCATATGCTGACCATCAAGTCCACTCTAGGTCCAAGGAGAAAAGTGATCTTCAAACAAACACCAACCCTCCTGGGAACTTAGGGGAATAGAATTTGCTTTTCCCTAGGAGGATTAGAGACTATTTGTAAAGCACTCAGGAAGGGAAAATCTCCATGATCCTGTTAATGGCTGTTGGTATTAGTGATTTCCATAGATGCAGGAAGTCTTAGAGTCTTAACTCACTCTCACAAGGGAGTCTGCGTGGCACGCTCACAGACTTAGCTAGTGGAAACTGGTGATGAAATTTTAAATGGTAAAGTCTCCTTGAGTTCTGAGCTTAACCCTAAAGATAATGAATTTTCACTGTAGAAATCTGGCCAATGGCAGTGGCATCTGCTTTAAGAAAGAGGAAACCTTATTATTACTAGTTCCTACCTGAGCTCAATTTTTGCTTGCTTTCATAAAAATTAAAGTAGTTACTTAAGTTTTGTGTTAGTGGATTTTCTTTTTCTAAGTTTACCACCTTTTGGTGCTTATTGGACACTTTTTGTTTTCTAAAGCCAATTTTCAAAAAATGCATGATGATAAATGCATGATACGAAAATCTTATCTCTATCTTGAGACCTATTTGTAACTGGCCTCGGGAGGCCATTCTCTGAAATTGTGCAGTGACGGTTGATTTGCAAACTGCATAGCCTCCTGTGTGCTTCCAAGGGAGTCAGTGCTGAAACAGGGTTGAAGGCCCTTATTCATCTTCCACAAAGACAGTTAAACAGTAGGCATTAAGATGAAGAAAATGTGACTGAAGTAAACCATGAAAACAAGCTTTCAGTTCCTTCACTCTAACTCGGGAGATTTCCACAGTTGAAAACATAGCAACAATGTTTCTCAAAATATGATAATTACTGTCAGCATCTATTTTGCAGAAAACTAAGAGCATAAAAAAGTAAAAACATAATACTTTGGGGACGACGAGCATCCAAACAATAGAAAAATTATAAAGAAATTCAATTTTATTATTTTTCTAAGTACACACACTTGTATGAGTGCCTGCATCCAAAATATTTTTGATTCTAGATCAAACAGGACCCAACAAATAGATTTCATTTATAGTTAGGTCCTTTTTATAGTAAATGTCTCTAGATGCTGGGTAATTCTTATCCTTTTAAGCAGAATTTTCTCCTTCCCAATTTCTAAAACAATACCAATTTTTGTATAATGCATTGTACTTAAAGTACAAGAATACATTTCAGATGAGAGCCAATTTAATGAGCTACATTTTACATTTAAAGAGCTCAATCTAGTTTGTATATTAACTTATGTATTTAATTACATTAATTCATTAACTTATCTAGCAAATATACTGTAAGCAATGTGCTGGGTATTCAGATTGCCAAAAGAAAGAAAAAAGTACTAATCCTGACCTCAAAGGACTCATTCTACCTCTAATCTCAAATCCAACTCTTACCCTACACATATCCTATCACGCATAAACTATACATCACAAGTTACCACAATAACGTTCAGCATAGAATGAAGAGCAGGACACAAAGTCACACAAAGGAAAGAATGCCTCATGGGAAAGAGTTTGTATATTATCCACTAAAATAGTGGAGGACTCCAGAGTGGAGTGGGCCAGCCACAGAGGTGCTCAAGACAATTCACTGGGGTACTAGAAGAAAAATAAAGAATAACTATTTACACTTATTTTGATCTTGTGGTATTTATTTTGTGTGTGTTCCTGCATTGGTGTGATTTTTGATGTGCACACTATGTGTGATACAGAGATATATAATTTATAAATAAATAGACACATTCTGAGAGTGCTTGATCTTTTTGTTTTTGACTTCTGGGTGCACAATATAAAAATTGCAGACCCCTTGGGATTGTCAGGCCACTGGATGATTTTAAGCTGGCAAGAATATAGACTGGTTTATATTTTAGGAAAACTACTTGGTGACAATGTAGAGAGCAAATGCAGGGGAGTGAAAACTGACAAAGATACAAGTGAAAGATGATGCATTTCTGAGCTAAAGTAGAAGACTGATATGACATATATTAGGGAGAATGAATGAGTAGGAATTAACATATGAGGCAAGAGGTTTTCCCTTTACAGATGTCTAGAGAGACTCTACCTCTGAGATTCTAAGTTTGGTGATAGAATAAATGGTACATCATTAATTGAGATATTTAATACAAGAAAGGATTGGGCCTGATTGAAATAACAGGAAGCGTGAGTTCAGTTTAGCATTTGAGTTGGAGATGTGTGGGGGACATCTTTCTAAGTAGAGATGTTCAGGTAGCAGCTGAATAATTGGGTATTTTACTGAAAAGGGACTAGATGGTAGCCAGATTTATGAATGCTTTTAAACATAGATGGTAGTGGAGTTGTTTATCTTTTATATATGGAGGCCAATTTTAGATTTCTTGGAAGTACTTAAAACCTTGTGCATGGATGGAATAAATAGTTGCTTCCATAGTATCATTTCTTAGCACTAAATTTTTTTCTGAAACAAATCATTTGTTGTATAGGCCTACATTTGCAGTCCTAAAGGTAGGAATCTAGAAGTTTACATATTTAATCGAATGAACATGACTGTCCTAGCCATTAGGATGGCTGCAGAGATCAAAGCAAGGCCAAATATAATTGCAAGATTGCAGCAAGGGCTAAGGACAGAAAAGCATTATGAAGGGTCTCCATGGAACTGATAAGGTCAAGAGAAATATAACAGATGTATCTAAAAACGAGGGAAAAGGGACAAGCTTTGAACTTAAGCGTCCATACCTCTCTGTACTGCCCACGTTTTGCTATGGCATGGATTTTGATTACTGTTGATGTAATGAAAGCTCAAAGAATTATACATAGGAGAAAATAATATAATACCAAATGAGAAGCCAAGTTGTTCTGAGTATTATTAATTGATGGTCATTGGATTTTGAATCATGGGGTCATGTCTGTTGGATCTTCTCCCTCTTGTAATTAAATGTTATATTAACAGAGTACTATGGTGGAATCCAATAGTTTTTTAAAAATTTTTCAAACAATTAAGCTCCCAGGGCTGAAGACTCTCATTATATTTGCATGGTACCTCCCAGGCCTGTTTGTATGTGTGCATAGTGGCAAACATTTTGAATATAATAGATATACATCTATTTTATATATATATATATATATTTTAAGTAGGATCATACAAATTTAACATGTAGTCTTCATTTACCATTCACTGATTCATTCAATATATTTCTCTTTTTTAAAAGCTGCATGGTGGGATGCCTGGGTGGCTCAGTCGGTTAAACGTCTGCTTTCGGCTCAGGTCATGATCCCAGGGTCCTGGGATCAAGACCCACATCGGACTCCCTGCTCAGAGGGGAGCCTGCTTCTTCCTCTCCCTCTGCCTGCTGCTCCCCCTGCTTGTGCTCTCTCTCTCTCTCTCTGCCAAATAAATAAATAAAATCTTAGAAAAATAAATAAAAGTTGCCTGGTATTCCACATTCCGGGTTTTGTAATTTACAAAAGCAGCGGCCATTCTTGTAAGTCTCCAGTTCTTTCACTAGGATAAACAATGTTTCAGTGACCCAAAGGGTAGTGTTAAATTATAATTCCCCAAGAAATAAAGTCTATGATGTGAAAAATACTTATTTAAATTTATAATCAACATAAAACATAGTATGAGAGGACTACACATACTAAAGTCATCTGAGGGAATAGAAAATTACAACTGCTGTCTCATATTCATTCTAGGGCAGGCAGAATTACCCGAACAATTTATATTTTATATATAAAATGTGTATTGGGTAAGAGTGTGTCTGTGGATGTCTGTATGTCTATGTGCCAGTAATTGGATCTGTAGAAGTCAAATACATGGATGCATGTCTGATATGATTACTAAGGCTTATCTCCCCAGAACTTTGAGTTGGCGTAAGATACAATCGAGTTGTCCAAACAATACCTAAGCTCAAGAAACATAAGTTTGAAAAACACGTTATATTTTTCAGATCTTTTCTTTGCTGCCATTAACAACTCAACAAACTATCTTAGACTATAAATAGAAACTATAGACTTTAGAAATGACTTCAGTGAGATCCAGATTCTCATATCTAAGTAATGTTATCAGGCTTCGATTTTCTTTCAGTTTTCATCTCAGGGAGACTTTCCTTTTGTGGTATGTAGAGCTTGGCCCATATTAGGTGCTTTGCAAGTGTTCTTTGAGTGAGTGAGTGATGGTGAACAGTATTATACTAAGAAATAAGGAAGATGATTCTTTTTGCCAACAATTCTAGCAAAAATCTCATAATTAAGCCCCATAGATCCAGTGTGGGTCACTGGTCTATCATTGAACCAACTTTGTGATCAAGAGTACAAAATGCACAGGGTTGCCTGGGTGGGTCAGTCAGGTAAGTGTCTTCCTTTGGCTCTTGGGGTCCTGGAATAGAGCCCTGCATTGGGCTCCCTACTTAGCAAGGAGTCTGCTTCTCCCTCTCTTCACTCATGCTCTCTCTCTCTGTCCCTCTCAAATAAATAAATGAAATCTAAAAAAAATATTCTGCATTGTAAAGCACAGAGTTATGATAGGCTACTAGGTATTCTGACAGATCTCAAGATATGTATTATATTTTCTCTATCTTAGAAGGATTCACGACCTGGTAAAGAAATTAACCACTGAGATATGGACTGGTAAATTTGATATTATCTATCCCTTTATTTCTGAGATGTCAAGAACCTTGTAACTTGTACAGATCATATAATCTGCAAATGAAACCATATAGCTCTGCTAAATACTCATCAAATTATTATTATAAAAATAAAATGTTTGGTATTTAGAGTAAAGTGTTTTTTATACAAAGATTATGTATTTTGTTTTCTAGTTTAATCATTACTACATTTTTGTAAGCTTCTTCAAAGGAAAGTTATCCCCAAAATCTAATATTTTTATTGTGTCCAGAAGAAAACACAAATTTTAAAAAGTCTGTTTTTTGGAGTATGTAAAAATAACACTGCAGTGAGATATTTGAGTCAAAGCTGTGATCATGTACAGAGAGCCATGTTATAGTTTATTCTTTATGGTGAAGCCATATGTTCTGGCTTTACTAAGAGTTACAAGTTGTAACTCACTATTGAGGCCAAATGTATGCAGTTATTTTGGAAAGCCAAGTGGAACTTGGTTGCTTATCCTCTCAACTTTTCCATCACTTAAGGTCTTGGCTTAGGATGTTTTAGTGATAATGCAAGAAAAATATATCAAGAATGTGTAACATGGTTTGTCACCAACTGGAATGAATGAACAGAAAAGATGTTTTGTCTATCATCAGAGCTTTTGTACTGAAAGGATTAAAGCTTATAAATTGACCCACATGAAATTTCCTGCCAAAACTGCCAAATAGCAACATATGATTCCATCTAATTTGTAGGCAAATAATAGCTCTCAAAGCACATGAATAGAGAGGACATGGTAAAAATAGATTTAACTCATTTCCCCTGTGTTGTTTATATTCCTATGTAGTTTAGCCAACCCTTTCTTCACTGATAGTGCAAGGTAGAATTTAGCTCAAGCATAGCTGTCATATCACAAATATTTAATTAGTGTGGCCTACATTAATGAGGTTGAGGTTCTGCTATATTGCCTTGTTAAACTCATATACATTGACTTCTTATGGGAGGGGAGCAAGGAATTCTCCACCTCCACCCAGTACTCCAAATTCAAATAATACTGACTTTAGCATCTCATCATGGGAAATCGACATAATTAAGCACTCTTCAAAGAAAAATAGACTCTGATACCTCTAATGCTATTAAATATTTACTGTGCACATCATTGCAGTAAATTCCCCGACAGAAAGTGATTCTACCAAAGTAGATCAAATGAGAACATCACATCACCTTGTAGCAACTGTATCCAGATTTATAAATTATTAAACAATATACATCTATATGCATAAAATATAAATGTAGTAGTGGCATAGTGTGGAGGCTGAAAAGTCTATAAAACTATGTCTGGAATATGTTTCCCTATACTTCCAATTCTTAGCTCAGACATGAAACTTGCTATGCTTATATCTGCAGGTAAGGATTCCCTCATACTGAATATTGGCCCCATGCTGCAATTAAAATCAAAGAGAAAATAATAATAATCATAATTACATAGTTCCTTGTGCAAATATATATATATATATATATATATATAATAATCAAAGGAGTGGAAAAAGCTTACTGAATTAGAAAAGCAACCCAAGTTATGTCAGGTCCAAAACCAACCTTTTCTGATGTGAGAATCAGGCAAAGGAAAGAAAAATATCTAGCTCATGTCTGTTAATATGTTCTCACTGTCCAGAAAGACTGGGGTCATCAGGAAGACTGACCTAACGAGAACAGCAAAGCTATCTTTTGTTAAAATGCCATTAAATTTTAACTTTTGAGTGTCTCTGGATTCCAGATGGGAGAGTAGAGGTGCTTGACATTTTTCAAAATGACTTGATTAAAAAAAAATAACAATTTGAAAAACCTAAGACATTTGCTAAAGACTAAGAAGAAAATTGTAGTAAGCTAGTTGGAATGCCTCTAAACTATACTCTGATTACACACCTGGATAAACATTACCCCAACCATGCTCAAAGAGAACATACTGGTTAGGAAGTTAAGTAGTCACTGGCATCATATTTCAAAAAGAATTTCTTCAGAGCACCAGATAAATACAAATATATGTGGAAGGGACATCTGGGTGGCTCAGTTGGTTAAGCATCTGACTCTTGATTTCCGCTCGGGTCCTGATCTCAGGGTCCTGGAATCGCACCCCACAATGGGTTCCTTCACTCAACGGGGAGTCTGCTTGTCCCTCTGCCCCTCCCCACCCATACTCTCTCTTAAATAAATAAATAAATAAATAAATAAATAAATAAATAAAATCTTTAAAAATAAAATTAAAAGGTCACCTGGGTGGCTCAGTTGTTAAGCGTCTGCCTTCGGCTCAGGTCATGATCCCAGGGTCCTGGGATCGAGCCCTGTGTCGGGCTCCCTGCTCTGCGGGAAGCCTGCTTCTCCCTCTCCCACTCCCCCTGCTTGTGTTCCCTCTCTTCCTGTGTCTCTCTCTGTCAAATAAATAAATAAAATCTTTTAAAAAAATTAATAAAATAAAATTAAAAAACTCAAATATATGTGGAAGGTAGAATTGAAATACAATATAGACCAAACAGCTACTGGATACTATCATGGTGTTTTGCCTGACTTATATTTTTTAATCATAAAGAGGAATTAAAAAAATAAATAATAATATAATCACTTTTTAAATGAGGAATTGAGGTTTATACAGGGAGAAAATTTCAGGCCTTGAATTCAAATCCAGATCTGCTTCAAAGATTCATTCTCTATTCCCTACATAATATTGCTTCTCTAAAAATACATTGAAACAGTACATAATTAAATGGCAAAATAAATAGCATATTTAAAGTTCAGATAGGAAGATAAAAAATAAAATAATAAGCAGGAGTTTGTAGGATCTTTTTCTAAGCCATCTCTTACTAGGATATCATACCACACCTTTTTCCCCCCACAGTATCAGCTCCATCATTGGAAGCAGGCCGAATTAGAAGTAAAAATGAGTCAATAAAGTTAAGATACTCTGTTTCGTTTGTTTGTTGTTTCATTTTATTTTGTGTTTTAGTTTTAGAATTCTAATCTTAAGACTGACCATTTTCTACTGATTACACCGGGATGGGCTCTGTCGTATTCTTTCCAATATAATCATGATATGACTAGTTCTATAAATTTCATTCTTAATAGAAAGCATTTAATAATAATGATGCTTAAATATTCTAAGAAATCTCCAAAGATCTGAAGAGCTTTATGAAATTCTTTGTGAGATAATTTTTTCTCCAGCTTACTCTTTAACTTTTATGGTAAGCACTTTCAAAAAGAAATGTTTTATAGACTCAAGATAAATTCTCTAAGTCAGAAATCATTTGCCTAGATAATTGTTTCTCCTTTTACTAGTTATCAAATAAATGCATGTATGCATGTATACATATTGAACATTTTGATGAGGAAAGAATATAAAAAAGCAGAACAAAAAAACCCATAAAGAAAGTAATTGTCAGCATTTTGGTATGCTTATTTTTTATTTTTTCTATATTTACTTTTGTAAACGTCATATTTTATATTTATATATATATACATATATATATATGTTGTAAGAATGTTATAAAAATTTTCCCCTACATCATTATAAATTCTTTGTAAGCATAATAATTCAAGGTTCATTAATGTTTAACTTCTGAAGGTATGAATTATCACCCTAAAGTCAGGCTTTTATTTTATTTTATTTTATTTTGCCTAATGTAAATAATGCTTTGATCAGTATCTTTTTTGCAAAATTATTTGCCCACACTTTTAATGATTGCTATAGCACTGCTTCCTGGAAGGGAACTAGTTAAACTAAAGGATGCGAAATTTTAAAAGGTCTCAGACTTTCATTCTGAAAATTTTTATATAGTATGAGTAAAGAGAATAGCATAATAAACCCTCATCCAGCCCCTCATCCATACACCACAATTATCCCAATGCTTTGTCCCCTTAAATTTGATCTATTCCTTTTCTCTTTTTTTGTTATCTTTTAATCAGCTTTGCAGAGGCATTTTAAATCTCAAAATGTCATTATTTTCCACCACTAAATTTTTCAGTATGCATTTCTAAAATATAAAAAAGAAGAATATTTTACTTAATGGCTAAATTGTTATTGAACTTAAAAATTCACACCTAAATTCTGAAAATTAATGATTGCTTTATGTCATCAAGTACTCAATCCATATTCAAAGTAAAAAAAAAAAAAAAAAAGTCCTTCTTTCCAGTCAGTCAGTTGAAATCATGATGCATCAAGTCTCCCCACTGCATTTGGCTTTCCTCTATTGTGTCTTAGATCTCTTAATTTATGAATGTTCATTTTTCCATCTTACTTTCTGTGCCAGTAATTGTTTTAAGGAAGCAAGTTGGTTTCTCAGTAGAGCTTCCTGCATTTAGGATTCATTTGATTGCTTATTCATGGGTCCTTTAACTTACCTCCTTTATCTTTTGCTCTTGTAAACTGGAAGTTGGAAATCTTGGCAAGATTACTCCCTAAATGTTGTTTTGTCCTTCATATTACATCACATCGGAAACCATATAAGGTCCTGATTTTGGTGATGGTAAGATGATTGATTTTCTAGTATCAGCCTGACTCTAACCTAAAGTTGCAAGTTTCCCTATATGATCATTAAGTCATTCATGGAGTCATACTTCATTCACTGCAATAAGTTCTCTGTTTACTTTTCCTCTACATGTGTTAGCAACTGTAGATGAACTTCACTTAAATCAATTATTTGATTAAGGATTGCAAAATGAAAATATAAGCTTTTAATTCATGTTGCTTAATTATTTTCCTGAAAGATCTTCATCAAATTAAACACTCATATCAATATATAATTATATCTTTACCAACATGCCTTTGCTGCAGTATTGTTTTAAGAAAAATATTTACTTACTTGATAAATAAAAAAATATATATTTTGTTATATGGATTTCTTCTGGTATTTTTTTTCCTTTTCCTCTCTTCTATTATCACATCATATCACATTAATAAATTTAAACTAGGGTAATAGACAAACCTTATGAAAGAATTGTATTTTTACATTGTATATGAAATACCTTTCTTGATTTGTGTTTGTTTTTGCATTCAATTTTCTAACCATAGTTAGGTTGTTTTGTTTTGTTCTGTTTTCCTGATAGAGAGCATGTAAGTGCTGGGGTTTGGGTGTGTCGGGGGACAGGGGCGGAGGGAGATGGAAAGAGAGAATCTTAAGCAGGCTCCATGCCCAGCACAGAGCCCGACGTGGTGCTCCATCTCAAAACCCTGAGATCATGACCTGAGCTGAGATCAAGAGTCAGATGCTCATTCGACTGACCATCCAGGTGCCCCCATAGTTAGGTAATTTATAATAAACTATAGGTTGATTACTGTGTTTCATGCTTTTAAAAGATTTTTATGTGATTTATAACCTTAAAATTTGAGGTGTTTTTGTTATTCTTTGCCCTCTCAATAATAGCTAATATGCTGAGTATACTTTGTGCCACACATTGTTCTAAGAACTTTATATTAATTACCTGGTTTAATACTCAAGGCATCTTTACTATCAGCCACATTTTTTATTATGTTAAGTTAGCCACCATATAGTACTTCATTAGTTTTTGATGTATTGTTCATTGATTCATTAGTTGCGTATAACACCCAGTGCTCATTACAACATATGCCCTCCTTAATACCCATCACCTGGCTACCCTATTCCCCCACCCCGACACCCCCAATTTGTTTCCTGGAATCCATAGTCTCTCATGGTTCATCTCCCCCTCTGATTTGCCCCCCTTCAGTTTTCCCTTTCTTCCCCTAATGTCTTCTGTGATGTTCCTTATGTTCCACATATGAGTGAAACCATATGATAATTGTCTATCTCTGCTTGATTTATTTCATTTAGCATAATCCCCTCCAGTTCCATCCATGTCGATGCAAGTGGAGGGTATTCATCCTTTCTGATGGCTGAGTAATATTCCATTGTGTACATGGACCACATCTTCTTTATCCATTCATCTGTTGAAGGGCATCTCAGCTCCTTCCACAGTTTGGTTATTGTGGACATTGCTGCTATGAACATTGGGGTGCATGTGCCCCTTCTTTTCACTACATCTGTGTCTTTGGGGTAAATACCTAGTAGTGAAATTGCTGGGTCATAGGGTGGCTCTATTTTTAACTTTCTGAGGAACCTCCATACTGTTTTCCAAAGTGGCTGTACCAGCTTGCATTCCCACCAACGGTGTAAGAGGCCACAGTTTTTAAAGATTTTTTATTTATTTACTAGAGAAAGAGAGAGAGAAAGAGGAAGCATGAGTGTGGGAAAGGGCAGAGGGAGATGGAGAAGCAAACTCCCCACTGAGCGGGGAGCCCCAACAAGGCACTTGATCCCAAGACCCCAAGATCATGACCTGAGCTGAAGTGAGATGCTTAACTGACTGAGCCGCTCAGACACCCCACTATCAGCCACATTTTGAACATGAGGACATTGAAGTACTATAGAACTTATGGCATAATCTATACCTCAAAGCCAAACTGTCTGTCTCTAGAACCTGTATATGTAATCAAGGTACTGCATTGTTTCTAGCTATGATATAGCTTCAATTTGTTTTCCTTAAGGGCTATTTAAATCAGAGACAAATAACAAGTGATGACTTTTTGTCACCTTTACAAATAAGTGAAAACTTATCAGCGTGTAAATTTCTTAAATCACAACATTTTTTTTGCTAAAAACTCTGTAGAAAAGTATTTTTAAATAATGTGTTTCTTGGAATAGCATGTATTAAGATAAAATAATATATTTTATGATTGAATAAAATAGAGAGTTAAATAAATTGTTATTTGCTTTTGTTTTATTTAGGAGTCAGCAAACTTTTCCTGAAAAGGGCCAGATTAAATATGTCCAGTGATGTAGTCTTTTGTTGAAACCACTTTATCATAGTGCAAAAGCATTCATAGATAATCTATGAATGAAGGAGTGTGGCTGTGTTCCAATAAAGTTTTATTTACAAAAGCAGGCAGTGGGCCATATTTGGCTTGTAGGTCATAGTTTGCATATCCCTGATTTTATTTCTAACTCCTGGGTTTTCAGAGTATTTAGTCTGTTACCAAACATTATTACTGCTTAAGATGTCTCCAAGAGGCCACTTTTACACATTGCATAACACTCTTAGTTGGAAAGAGAAAGGAATACAGGCCAACAGAAGTCATTTTTCCAATCTCCACTATCAGTTCCCTAACTGCTCAATACCTAATCCTGAAGCCAATGTCACCTATTTTGGGTATTATTATTTTTTTTTTACGGTTCCCCATATCTACGTACAAATTTCTATTTAGTCACTATTGCCTTATTGACAAATGATCTCAAAATCTCAGAGACATAGAAGAAAAAAACCATGTAATCCTCATATTGTAATACATCAGTTGAGGGTTAGTACTGAATTCGCCCCTACTCAATTCCTGCTCTTTTCCTTTGCCAAAAGAATATCATTCTCCATATTATTGCTGCTTCTTCAGCACAATCTTACCCTAAAGAAAATCTCTGGAACACAGCTGAATTGAAAAGAGCTATATCTGAGCCATCATCAACTCACAACTGACATGTAGCATGTGTGAGAAATAAATCTTTGTTGTTATAAACCACTGGGATTTTGTGGTTCTTTGTTACTATAGCAAAGCTTACAAATATCTAGTCTCTTAATAGTTGCAAAGTAAAGAAAAAGGAGCCTATGGGAAATGGGAAAGGTAGTCTGGGGTGAATGGCAACGGGAACACATCTGGCTGTTCAGTTAGTTTCTATGCAATAGAGCAATACATATACATGGGTTTATGTGTGTTTGTGTGCATATATGCATATGTGTATACATGTGCATATATAGAAAGTTGTGGGGGAAGGGAAGGGAAGGGAAGGAAAAAAGAAAGAATTGTTTTAGGGAAGCTCTCTTACCTCAGACTTAGGAGCAGAACTGTGGGAGGAGGTCAGTGAATGAAATACTTTTTCATTTCTTATGGCCATCTGGGCTATTCTGGCTCAGAAAAAAAAATTACATGTGTAGTGTAAAAATATTCTTCTCAACCCATCTTTAGTGGTTGTGTTGTTATTCGAGATTTCCCTCACACCTTGCTTTATGGTCTTATTTTTCATTTGTAGTCTGGTTGTTAGCATTTGTAAATATTTTTAAGAAAATATATTGGGGAATATATTGAGAATGATTAGTTCTTCAATATTAAGCTAGGTTTATTTTTCTACTATTTTTGAACTGGTGTTTTCTCTCTTTTTTTTAACATTATAAATAGGACAGTGCATATTTTGCCTAATGTGGTTTGCTTACTTAGAAATAGAATTAACCTCTTGGAAATAAGGAGATTGTAGTCTGGTGAGATTTGTTTGTGGCCATAATCATCTCTCTTCATTGTTGGCATGTTTTGGAACTATAAGGGAAAGATGAATTTAGTGGGGGAAGATCAGAGCTTCGTTATTAAAACATTCCGTCTCTCCCCAACTCCCCAACACGTATTCCATTCATGGTAGAGAAGTGCTTTATGCTCCCTTAGCCTGCTCTTCTCCTAGAAGACAGTGTCATACTGTATGTCAGGGAAGATTTATAGCCTGTTGAATTCACCTTTTTTTTTTTCTTCCCTAGCAGTTAATGTAAACAATAAAGAACACAAGCTCATGAAAAGACATAACTCTTTTTGTAACCCGTGTCACTACGATTCAAACCATCCACGTACGAGAAGACAGTAGGGTCTGATATCTTTACAAACTCTTCCCCTTGCCCCACTCCCACCTTCCCAGAGAAATAACAGGAAAAATCATATTTTGTCATATGAAAATTTCACCACAAAAGACGATGTATTAGCTGAGAAGCTAAATCTCCCACAAAATCCGACTCTGTCATTTGTTGATTTATAGTCTCCTGTATTAAGCTCCTTTTCTGCAGGCTGGGGAGAGAAGTTGGACTAGCCTTTTGTATTTTATTTTTATTTTTACTTATTTTAATTTTTTTGACTAGCCTTTTTTAAATTCACTCTTTTTCACTTGTTTATATTTGCCACTCAGAACAAATGGTGATTTTGGTAGATGAAAAGCACAAATTATTTTTTTTTCTCCAGCAGGTGCCTAGAAAAATCACTCACTGATGGAGAAGTATATTTATTTCTTCCTCCTCCTTCTTCTGGTAAATAGAATTTTTTCTAATAAACAGACTCTTTTTAACTATTCTCAAGATAGTTGTTTGGGTAGATATTTATCCCCTCATTGGTAGTGCAGGAAACATATCAATGAAGGTCTGGCATTTATAGAGAAAGAATTACACGATTTCCCCAAAGTTGAACAAATTTCTTCTCTAGTAATCATTAGGCTTTTGTGCATAAGATTTTACAGTGACATGTTTAAAATTAAATTTTAAAAATATATAATAAAAATAAATGTATTTGGCTAATTTTTTCCTTAATGTCCCCTAGAGTAAGGAGTAAGTGGTCAACTATTATTTATAGTAAAGGCTGAAATTGGGAAATTCATAGAAATATTACATTCTAATGATAAAGAAGAGAAAGGAGAAAGAGAAAAGGAAGAAAACTGAGAAATTTCTACAGAAATGAAGCTGGCCAAGAATTTCTGCTATTTAAAGAACTATTTATAAATCTCATAGTATAGAGTATGGCACACAGTAATTGACCTATAGGTGTGTGCTAAATAAAGAGATAAAAACTCTCCTCCTCTGTACCTCTGAGCTGAGTGGTTAATGAAATTAAATCAAATAGCAAAATCTAACTGATATTAGGAACATTATTCTTCCCTTCAACCTGGGACAGTAGTATCATTAGCACATTGGAAAGAGTTTCTAATTTCCCCCCTTTTCACTTCATCGCAACAGGTCCTATTGATGATGATGAATCATTTCTGCATCTGTTTCCCTTTTGGACCCTCATTGCACATTGACAGTGACACATTTCTCAATGCCTTTTTTTTATTTGATGGCAGTGAGTGAAGCCTTTGTTGTTAGCACAATTGCTTTAGTTTTGAAATACCAAATGAGATAATGAGACCCCAAGAGTCACTGATGGTGAAGAGAATAGATCAGATGGGGTGATGGCTTTGTCTCCAGAGATTCTCAGTAGCTTAGGAGCTGATTAAATGTTCATTCCATAATGAGTCTTATTGCCCTGGGCCTAAGCTGTGAACCAAGAACCAATTTGGTACTTGATAAGGTGTATTAAAAGGTGGGGTATAAGTTTACAGTGGGAGAAACTAACTTGATCTGTATAAGTGGAAATTGGCCACAATAAATGTTTGGTAGGGTAACAAAAACCACAGAGAAAGACATGTACAGTTTTACAGAGTAGAATGAACAGTCAAGATGCCAACATGTAGTTAGGTCTCTTAGCAGCCACTAAATACAGAGGTCTTTTCAAAACTCTAGACCATTGCATAAATGAATAAATACCCTGGATGGTTTTTAATCTGTCATATTAGAGTCTCCATTCAGTGCCTCCTCTGCTCAGTTAATGCTGAAGAATCCTTGTTCCACAGCACATTAAAGGTAAAAAATGTGCATTGCTAATGTCTGAAAATGCACCCAAGCCCTTATTCCACACGGTTGTTTTTGGATACCTAGAAAATGTTTCTAACACCCATTGACTTTCAGCCATTACATATGTATGAGATATGATGAATAGTTTTAACTGGGATTTAGATGGACAAGAGTTACAGATTAGCTCAGGAAGTGAGTACTTTGAGGATATCTGCAGCAAATGTGGCACACGATCTTGGCAAGAGATAATGTGATTTAGTATTTCCATCTGACTTTTGTCACTTTCAGTCATGTGGCTTTTGACTGCCCCTTATCCTCTCTGAGACTCAGTCATCTTGTCTTTAACATGGGTATAATAAGATGCTATACCCCCCCTCAGGAATATCCTCAGGATCAAATAAGATGATGATACGTGTGAAAGCGATCGAATTGCCAACTGTGAAGTAGTGGATATACAAGTATTAGTCTTTATGATGCATTAATTGAATCATCATTTATTAAACCTGTATAAAGCATCAGGTTTTGTAATAAGAGCTGGTAATATGAAGCTCACTAAGACTCAGTGTCTGACCTCAAGGATAAATGCATAATTATTAGTAAAATACTCCAAATTCAAAGCTAGTTCTAGAAACTTCACTTCATGGTATCATAAACAGCGAAAAGAATGACAGCATTTTTAATCCTTTAAGATACAGGCATATTTCAGAGATATTGCAGATTCAGTTTCAGACCACTACAATGAAGTGAATATTTCCATAAAGAGAGTCACATGAAGTTTTTGGTTTTCCAGGGCATATAAAAGTTATGTTTACACTATTACTGTAGTTTATTAAGTGTGAAATAGCATTAAGTCTAAAAAAATAACATAGGTATCTTAATTAAAAATACTTTATTGCTAAAAGATGCTAACCATCATCTGCACTGTCAGTGAATTATCATCACTGATACAGATCACCACGGCAAATTAACAATCATCAAAAAGTATGAAGTATTGTGAGAATGACCAAAATGTGACAGAGACATGAAGTGAGCACATGCTGTTGGAAAAATGGTGCCAACAGACTTGCTCAATTCAGAGTTGCCACAAACCTTCAATTTGTAAAAACGCAGTGTCTGCCAGGTGCAACCAAGCAAGCACAAGAAAACGAGGTACGCCTGTATTTATAGTTCTGATAGAATAAGTGCTCAAAAGTAGTGGCTATTACTTCCTAAGGTGTTAATTCCCCCATGTCCCCATTTCTATGTGCAGACCCTACCAGCATAGACAGCATTCCCACCATTGCTGTGAAGTGGGCGGAAGCCACAATATACTGCTCACCCTCATCTTCTAAAAAAACAAACAGGACGAGCTCTTAGAGTTTCAGACCGCATCTCTCCACTGCTCTAAGCCTCCACTGACTGCCCATTGTACTTAGAATAAAAGCCACTGTATTCACTGTGACCATGCCTTGGGGCTCCTCTCCAGCCCCTCACCTGTATCCACCATATCTCAGTCACACTGCCCCTCCCTGTTTCTGACACAAGCCTGTCCCAGCTACACCTCTTCTCCCTCTGTCAGGGATGTGGTCTCCTGGACATCCATCTCTACCAGGTTTTCTTCTCCACTTTCCTCAGATCTCTTCAGAAGACCCATCCCCAGAGAGGTCTTCCTCATCACAATACTTTCTTCTCTTTCATAGTTATGTTCACTTATCCATTTTTTAAAAAATGTATTTATTTATTTAAGAGAGGGAAAGGAGGGGCAGAGAGAGAGAAGCAGACTCCCTGCTGAGCACGGAGCTCAATCCCAGGACCCTGAGATCCTGACATGAGCCACCCAGGTGCCCCTCACTTATCAATTCTTGATATTTTATTATTTTTTTATTTTTCCCTCCTCCATGCAGTGCCCTCTACCTAGAACTTGCTATTGCCACTTATGCAGCATTTGGAATCTGAGGCTCATGGAAGTAAGTGAATTACCCACCACCTCTGCATAACTAGTACTGGAAATTTATCTCTGAAAAAATAATCTAACCTCATTATGTTGGCTAGGATTTTGTAAGGGGTAGAAAAAGGAAAGTGGATTTGAATGGCCTTTGTACTTTTGTAGATTGTTTAAGGACTAAGTATAAACTTTTGTGTCATGGAGCCAAAGCAGACTTTATTTCAATATTATCTTCCCCTTTGTAGGCCATAGAAAGTATTCCCTCCCACAGCTGGTAGCACTCTAGCTAACGATCAGATGCTTAATTTACATATGCATTTAAATTTTGCAACAGTCCCAGGCTACTGTTAAGATTATCTTAGTTTTACAGATGAGATGAGGAAACTAAGTTTCGGGAATGTCCAGTAACTCATATAAGGCAAATGGGGGAATCAAGGTTTGGAATCCACCTCTCTGTGATTTCAAAACTGCTGCTCTCTAAATTATGCCATAATTTGGCTCCCCTCATCATACTTCAAAATCATCACATAGTTCTGGCAACCCTCAAATAAACTACTAAGATTGCTAGGCCAGATGCTGGCTCTCCAGCATCCCCTATTTGAACACTAGACCTGAGCAACTTTGGGCACCAATGGGGCCAACGCCTTCATGCTTCATGATGCAGATAACTCTGCATCAAAGAAACTTGCTGGAAGAGGAAGATCATGCTTTACTTCCCACAATAGGATTTTGTTTAGATGTAATGTTGGTGCATTAGTGAAGTGCTCACTTCGAAAATCTATGTGTTTGGCTGACTCAATTCCCCTCATTCAATATTAATAAAAAAAATCAATGAGACAATGCACTGTCTTTTTATTGTCTGTTGTCCCTAGATCTCCAGGCCTTCTATAAAAATGAACCAATTATACCTTGCCCTTCTACATAGTAGCCAATATTTAATTTATTTAATAAGATGGTAAACTGAGGCAGCTTGGCAAGTGACAGGATATACCCATGCACCTGTGTCCCCCCAAGGGAAAATCAGGACCTCAGTAAATGCTGGTGTTGCCATCTAGCACTGAGCAGAAGTCACCTCCAGCAGGAGAGTGCTTTTCTCCCCTCTAGGATCATGACTGTAGAGGCAGTAAACATGAAGAAAGATTGTAGGTCAGTAAGCATGCACTTTAATTAACAGTTATCTGCTATCCCAACAGAAAACAAACTTCAACTACAATAGTCACAACAACAGTAGGCTGAACACAGAGCTCCCTTGATGAATGCAAACCAGAATTTTTATTTCTGTTGAAGACAAGTGGAGGTCAGCATAAGTGATTAGTACAATTACTAGAACTGCTTTCTCCATTGAGTCTGAGTTAGGATATAAAGGCTTCAAGAATGTGCAATAGATGAGGTCCCTCACACTGTGTGTTGTGCATGAGTGGTTCACCACCCTCTCCTGTTAGTTACCATACTTCCTAGTTTAGGACCCTATTGATTGGAAGCTGATCACCAATTTAATGGGAACTTTGAAAGGAGAAGATAAAAAAGAGGCAGAGGAATACTAACTCATTAATTGAAAATATCAACTGTCAGGTGCAATTTGGGAAATGATTTTTAAAAAATCTGTGCATCTTAAAATCAAGGAAATGCTGTTATCAATGCCTGATTAAAACTTCTTACAAAGATCCTTAGTAAAAACACTTGGAGAACTGACAATTGCATCTTTAATTATTCCTGAATTCTAATACCTCTATGAAGAGTCATTTTACTTTTTTTTAAAGCTTTTATTTATTTATTTGACAGAGAGAGAGAGCACAAGCGGGGGAGTGGCAGGCAGAGGGAGAGGGAGAAGCGGGCTCCCCATTGAGAAGAGAGCCCAATGTGGGGCTCGATCCTAGGATCCTGGGATCATGACCTGAGCCAAAGGCAGATGTTTAACCAACTGAGCCACTGTCCAATTTTCCCAACACCATTTGTTGGGAAACAACAATATCCAGGTGCCCCATTTTTATATTTGATAAACATATTAGCCTGCAACATTTATTGAGTATTTACTAAATGCCCGCTACTGTACAAATACCATTTAATATAATCCCTATGCCAATTCTATTTGGTAAATTCTTTTATCTCCATTTTAAGGTGCAGAAATTGGGGCTTAAGTAGAGCAAAGAATGTGCTAAATATCAGGTGATCAGTAAATGGCAGAGAAATATATAAGTCTAGATAGGGAGATTCTAAAGTCCTGACCTCAGCTCTGCATCAGTTAAAATTTCTTGGTTGCAAGCAACAGAAACTGGCTATGGCTAATATAAGCAGAAAATGAATTCCTGGAAAGATGTGAGGATTAATATAAAGAAAGACTTGAGAACCAGTGAAACTCTAGGCATCCAAGTTGCAGAAATTGTTGGACTTTGTTTTCAATCATTGCTATGAATCCATTCCAAACATTTTAAGTCTTTTGGTCACTGTTGACATGTTGCAGGGAAAGAGCACAGTTGTCCAACCTTGGGTCAGCTTCCCACATTATAACTATTGATGGGCAGTGTGCCATACTTAAGTGTCTTTCCAAATTGAATCCAATGGTGGGATGCAAGTGATACCCAAAGCAAACAGTATATTGTTACTATAATAAGAGAGAATGGGTGGTAAACAGTAAAGATCAAATGACCATTAAAAATGTTTTGTTGGAAGGGATCTCTTTTATGACAACAGGATATATTTTTTTATAATAGGAGGATACAGAATTAAATTTGAATAAAAAAAAAAAAAGATGAGGCACATTTAGATCCTAAGTCTTTATATCATGTCAGTTTACCAACACATCAGGAGGCCAGCCCTCCTGCCCCAGTCCCAACATTCTTCCTCCTCTCTTAATGCTCTGGTACTTCCTTCTTGTTTGTACTTGAACCTTAAAGCAGGGATGACTACCTGAATGAAATATGCAAGCTGTCTTTTAGTTTCTCCTTTAATTCATTTTTTTATCCACTAATTATTGATGATCTAGTAGTTGCTAAGCAATGTACTTGGTTGTGAATACATTTAATTCCTATGCTTATGGAGTTTGTATTCTAAAGACATTGGATAAGAAAACCCCAAGTAAACATATCATTTTATTTTATTTTTGTAAACATATAATTTTAAATTTAATTATTACCTTGACTATATCAGGTGGTAGCCAGATTAATTTCATCAGAGTATATATCATTCTATCCTTAAAGTAGTTTGAATATTAGATTATTTTTTCTTTTCTTAATCCTACGTTTCCATTTTCTAAATAACCTATTGACCTTAATTTTAACCTCTGGAGCATATTATATATATGTATATGTATCCCTCACCTGCAGATAATAAAGACAATTAGCAAGCTATAGGTACTTTCAGAGTCATTTAATAAATACACATATTTTTTAAGCAAGCCAAATGTAGCAACAAATTGTTCCCTGAACTAAACCATTGGCATTTAATTCAGGTGCAGGGCATAAAATGTATTATCATCTCTCATGAAGTGTTTTGTCAGACTTTTGACTGGATGACCTGCTGAGGGCCCCTGAAATGCTAAAATCATTCTACAAATTGGAAAATCAGGATATTGAATCAGTCGACCTTTAAGATCCCTTCAAGTTTCAGAATTTCATGTTTCATTATCATTATTTATGTAATAGAGTGATTTAGCAAACTAAGTTCCAGTGAGGCCACATATGCCAGAAAATTCCTTAATCTCACAAGCCAAGGCAATAGAATGGAAGGGCATTGTAAGTAAATAAATGTATCTATTCACTCAGCAGCTATTTATTGAGTCCTCATTGTTTACATGGTTTCCCAGGACATGCAGCATGAGTGGACTCACATAATTCCAAGAGAGGGTAATTCTGAAGGAGTGAAGACGATTCGTTAGCCAATATCCAAATACAAGGAATCAGGAGAGATTTATATTTCACTTAGGTGTGCGTATAAAGTCTGGAGGTGTTTGCTCTGTATTTGTTCAAGTGATTTTAGTTAATGTTGCTAATTGTTTTATGGCTCTTATCTGTTGGAAGCTATTCAGGAGGTCTTCATAAAGGCCTTAGGGATGACATTCCCCTTCCTTTCTTTAAAAGGACACTATCACTCTTCAACAAATGGTGTTGGGAAAATTGGACAGCCACATGTAGGAGAATGAAACTGGACCATTTTCTTACACCAGACAACAAAACAAACTCAAAATGGATGAAAGACCTAAATGTGAGACAGGAATCCATCAGAATCCTAGAGGAGAACACAGGCAGCAACCTCTTTGACCTCAACCACAGCAACTTCTTCCTAGACACATCTCTAAAGGCAAGAGAAACAAAAGCAAAAATGAACCATTGCAACTTCATCAAGATAAAAACTTTTGCACATCAAAGGAAACAGTCGACAAAACCAAAAGACAATGTACAGAATGGGAGAAGATACTTGCAAATGTCTTATCAGATAAAGGGTTAGTATCCAAGACCTATAAAGAACTTACCAAACTCAACCCCCAAAAAACAAAAAATCCATAGGCAGAAGACATGAACAGACATGTCTTCCAAAGAAGACATCCAAATGGCCAACAGACACAGGAAAAAAATGCTCCACATCACTTGGCATCAGGGAAATACGGATCAAAAAAAAGTGAGATACCACCTCACACCAGTCAGAATGGCTAGAATTAACAAGTCAGGAAACAACAGGTGTTGGTGAGGATGCAGAGAAAAGGAAATCCGCTTACACTGTTGGTGGGAATGCAAACTGGTGCAGCCACTCTGGAAAATAGTATGGAGGGTCCTCAAAAAGTTAAAAATAGAGCTACCCTCTGACCCAGGAATTGCACTACTAGGTATTTACCCAAAGGATACAAACAGTGATTTGAAGACATACCTGTACCCCAATGTTTATAGCAGCAATGTCCACAATAGCCAAACTATAGAAAGAGCCCAGATGTCTATTAACAGATGAATGGATAAAGAAGATGTGGTATAGGGAAGTCTGGGTGGCTCAGATGGTTGAGTGTCTGTCTGCCTTCACCTCAGGTCATGATCCCGGGGTCCTGGGATCAAGCCCCGCATTGGGATCCTGGCTCAGTGGGGAGCCTGGTTTTCCTTCTCCCTCTGCCTCTCCCCCTGCTCATGCTCTCTCTCTCTCTCTGTATCTCTGTGTCTCAAATGAATAAATAAAATCTTTTTTAAAAAAAGATGTATATATATGTATATATATAAAATGAAATATTAGCCATAAAAATTGAAATCTTACCATTTGCAATGACATAGATAGAACTAGAGGATATTATGCTAAGCTAAATAAGTCAATCAGAGGAAGACAATTATATGAGTTCACTCATATGTGGAATTTAAGAAACAAAACGGAGGATCATAGGGGAAGGGAGGGAAAAATAAAATAAGATGAAATCAGAGAGGGAAAAAAACCATAAAGAGACTCTTAACTATAGGAAACAAACTGAGGGTTGCTGGAGGGGAAGAGGGTTAGGGGACTGGGTAACTAGGTAATGGGCATTAAGGAGGGCATGTGATGTAATGAGCACTGCAACTGATGAATCCTTGAACTCTACCTCTGAAACTAGTAATACACTATATGTTAATTAATTGAATTTAAATAAAATAAAATTTAAACAAAACAAAAGGACACCATAAAATGGAAAGAAAAGACTATGTTTTTTTTTTTTTAATGTTCCTGACTTAAGACTGATAACCAGTGAGGTAAAAACATGAACTAAGTGTTGTCAATTATTACATAAAAGAAGAGGCAGAGGAATTACTAGTAAAGATGGCAACATAGCTTCAGAAAAAAAAAATAAGAGTGACTTTTCTTCTACATGGATGAAACCTTTAGTCATAATATCCAATATTTTTGCCGTTCTTCAAATACACTCTGAAGTAAGGTAGATTTTCTTTCTCTGAGAGTTTAGAACAAGAACTTGCCCCCACGTGCATATGCAGTATTTTTTTCCTCCTTGAAAAAATTATTACATATCCCATTTAAAACTTCTTAGTTAGTCTTAACAATTACATATTAGCTAGGGTAGTAATAAACAAGCTACCCATAAATAAGAAGCTTTATTTAGCACTGGGTATTGGCTGCTGCTTATGTTAGTGTCAGGGTCAGGGATGGAATCCTGGGGTCCTGGAGTCTAGCCATTCTTTCTCTTCTTGTTAAATCATAGTTGGCTCTGATGTGAGTTTAAGATGTTGGGCAGATGTTATCAAATATGCTTCAATGAGAGGGGATCATAAAGCTCTTAAGTCATTTATCCTTCTAAATGTCAAGTAACTAAATTGATATTCCCATCTGCCTAAAACCTTACTGGGAAGAAAGGAAAATGAGGAATGGAAATTCAATTTTCTTTCAAAATGACTTCAGTGTGTTATCATGCCAGGGACATCTATTTTTGATGTTTCAAGTTTAGAAAAGAGGGATGGATAACTTTAGCAACTCTTTTAAATTTTATTTCTTTGAAATGCCAAATAATTATGTGCATTCTCTACACCCATGATTGAAAGCAACAGGGTTGTCCTTTAAAGAAAAAAGTGATAAAATGTTAGGTTAAAAATGGCAACTGGTCTGCCATTGTTGTGAGTTCTTTACATAGTTGCCTTTCTTTCTTTTTCATTATCACAGCTGAGAGCCGTTTTTTTTCTTGCCTCTGCCCTCCCTACCAGCATGACCTCTGTTTCATCCCTGGGTGTGAGTTCTCTATCAACCATCCTCCAAATTTATGCTACAAATAGTTTAGAAATGTAGATGTGCCCAGCATTCTATGTTTACATATTTACATAGTGCATCTTTTGTAAATAAGATGCCCTATGTAGATATGTGTTTACATATTTGTATGCTGCATTTAATTACAAATTATATATTGCATATTTACAGCATTAAAAGGATAGAAACCAAATCACTGAGACAGTTATTGCTGGCATCTAAGAAAGTGCTTATAGCTAATGTGTATTAAGTAATTTCCATGAGCTAAACACTACTCTAAGTGATTAAGCTATCCATTCACTCTTTTAGTCCCCTGATACTACGAGGTAGGCAGTATTATTATTCCCATTTCACAGATGAGATAAATGAGACATGGAGTGGTTAAGAAAGCTCTCCAAGATAACAGAACTAGCCAGTGGCAGAGCAGGAATTAGAACACAGGCCTACTGGCTCTTAGCTTTTGTATCAGTTTCCTCTCGCTACTATAACAACTTAGTACAATTTCAGTGGATTAAGCAATACAGTCATATTATCTTACAGCTCTGGAAGTCAGAAATCTGACATGGGTCATACTGGGCTGAGATCAAGGTGTTATCAAAGCTGTGTTCTTTCTCAAGCCTTTAATATATAATCCATTCCCTTTCCAGCTTCCAGAGGCCACTTGCTTTCCTTGGCTCATGGTCCCTTCCTCTGTCTTCATGGCCAGCAACAGCAGTGTCAAGCTGAGTCCTTCCTATGTTGCCAGCTCTCTGGTTTTCTCTACCTCTTCCTTTTTCCCCTTGCAAGGGTCCATGTGATTATATTGGGTCCACACAAACAATCTAGGATAACCCACCTATTTTAAAGTCAGCTTATTAGAACCTTAATTCCATCTTCAATATTAATTCCTATTTGTCATGTAACATAAAGTATTCACAGGTCCCAGAGATTAGGATGCAGACTGTTTGCGGTGCCATTATTTTACCTACCACAGTGCTATGGACTGAAGATCTGTGTCCCCTCAAAACATTTGGTTGAAACCTAATCCCCAGTGTGAAGGTATTTGGAGTTGGGGTCTTTTAGAGGTGATAAGGGTTCTAGATTGGTGCCCATAGAAAAGAAAACCCAGAGTGCTCCCTTGCTCCTGCCATTTGAGGACACAATGAAAAGCTAGTTCTCTGTAAGCCAGGAAAAGAGAGCCTTCACCAGACCTTGAACTTCCCAGCCTCCAGAACTGTGACAAATAAATGTTTGTTGTTTATAAGCTACTCAGTCTATAGCATCCTGTTATTGCAGCCAAAATGAACTAAGACATAGGTTTTGCCACTGCCTTACTAAAGATTGCCTTAATAATATTAGGTACCTTTTATAGACCAGATTAGATTTTATTAAATATATTTACACTCTGTCCTTACTGAAGGCAGGCAGCCTTCTTTCCTATTAACAGATGAAAAAATTGTTTCAGAGAATTGAGTCCTTTATGCATAGTAAATGTGAGAGGTGAGGCGGGGTTTGAATCTAGATCTCTCCACTCTAAAGGTCTTGTTCTTTCCTATACTGTGAAATTTCAGCTAACTTGTCTGTCCTTATATTAGGGTTTTTAAAGATTGACTGATTGATTGATTGATTTTAGAGAGAGAGCGAGTGGGGAGATGGGCAGAGGGAAAGGGAGAGAGAGAATTTCAAGCAGACTCCGCACTGAGTGTGGAACCCAATGCAGGGCTCAATCTCACAACCCATGAGATCATGACCTGAGTCAAAATCATGAGTCAGATGCTTAACATACTGAACCACCCAGGTGCCCCTGTATTAAGATTTTTATTTTTTTTAAAGACTTTATTTATTTATTTGAGAGAAAGTGAGCAAGAGAAAGAGAGAGAGAGAGCACTAGTGGGTGGAGGAGCAGAGGGAGAGGGAGAGGGAGAAGCAGACTCCCTACTGAGCAGGCAGCCTGATTTGGGACTTGATCCTAGGATTCCCGGATCATGACCTGAGCCAAAGGCAGACGTTTAACTGACTGAGCCACCCAGGTACCCAGGATTTTTCGATAATAATGTTATTATGACCCTTTTGTAAAATAAAATTGTTGCCAGTCTTTCTGAAATTCAAGAGCCTATTCCTTGCTCCAGTAAACATCGTTGGCTGAAATTGCTATGAACTATTCTAGTGCAATGCCTAGCATATTAAAAGTGATAGATAAGATTGGACTTTTCCCTTGATGATGCAGGAAGCTACACCTGAAGCTACATATGTTGGGACCAATGTCAAGGTCCTTAATGATCATGGTACAGTAATGTAGAAATAGGTCTGAAGGCTTGAATACATTAGGCCATGTGTGTCTCTGTGTATCCTTTGTATGTTTTGTGTTTCCTCATCTGTGAAATGGGTACGATAACATCTACCTTGAGGGTTTGTGAGAATTATAAATGATAGATTTAAAGGAACCTGTCTGGTGAAGAATTGGCTCTTAATAAATGGTAGCAATTAATGGAATTTCAAAAAGTAGGTCTCTGGTGTTTGGGCTTCTTGTGATTACGTATGCCTCCTGATAGTGTAATAATAAAAACCCAAATGTTTGGAAAGACTGAATTGATCAAGTTTAGGTTAAATTCTTTATGAGTAATTAACCATCCAGAAGACTCAGAGGAGGGATCCAGGAAAACCATGGCAGGGACAGTCTTATTCAAGGGTTTGTGGGAATGACAGAGACTGGTATTCCAGGAGACCTGTGGCTCAGGTCCATGTAGACTTCTGTTTGAAGTTAAAACCCTCAGAATTATTATAGCATGGTGTCATAATTGTAAGACATTCATTCCCTACTAAAGTCTAACAGCTCCTTTGATCTCCCTGTTCAAGCATGGAAACATCATATTGTATCAACTAAACCTTTTACCAAGTCAAATCTTCTCCATCATCCCTTACCTCAGAAAGGAGTCTTTTAGGAATTAATGACTTTGGGTACTAAAGCATATCGGCAGGGTGGTATACTTACTCATACCAAAAAGTCTGGCATTATCTTTGACCAACTCCCAATGTCAACCTCATCTCATTCCTACCCTGACTCCCTAGGCAAATCCTCAAAATTCCACCTTCAAAATACTCCAGAATTCAAACCCTTCTACCACCATACCACTCTTTGGATCTGTACTCTTTGATAGAGCCAGTTTGATTTAGAAGACGATCTGAAGTCCCTTTGGACGTTTACAAGTCTACACAGGATGTGGTCACAGGTCACCGCTCTTGGGACTTTAGCTCATTTTCTTTCCACTTTCTCATTGTGCCCCAGCCATACTTGTCTCACTGCTGCCTCACGGCCTTTGCATTTGCTGATCCATCTACTTATAATGATCTGCATGACCAGGTCCTTCACTTCCTTCTGGTTGTTGCTCAAATACTACATTTTCAGAAAGCCCTCACCCTATTTAAATATATCCTTTCCAGAACTATAACTCTTTCCTATTTTTGACCCCCATAGTACACCATATATTATCAAGTCTTAGGCACCAATGATTATGAGATGCAGTATTTCTGTATATACTATGAGAAAAATTAAAGAAAGAATTAAATTAACATGTACTTGATTGTAAGATACATCCTGATTTCAGAGACATTAGAAGTATGCAAAACAATGTGCATTTTAGGATTAACAAAATACAACTGTACATATTTCAGTTATTTATTTTGCTTGTGGTATGTCTACTTCAACTATGAGATAGGCTTCATTAGGGTAGGGATATCTTTATGATTTTATACTGTTGTTTTCCCCAGCATCTGAATCAGTGCCTGAAACACAGTTAACATTTAATAAATATTTGTCGAATAAATGAAAGAGAGTAATTTTCCGGGGCATTAGTCCTAATCTTGCCCTCTAAGAGTTCCCTGTATAGTATTAAATGACAAAATAGTGTGCATGTAATAATAAAGTTTTCTTGCATATACCTTGTCATTTTCTCAAAGTAGCTCAACATACATTTTCTCCTTTGCTTATTACCTCCACGTATACTATGGTGTAGAGAAGAGAAGTGCCATGCCCAGGCATGGCTTTGGTCAGACAAGGACTCTATTGTGACTCAGAGATGATCTTTTTCTCCCCTATACTATACATGATTGAAAATTCCTATGGGAAAGAATTAAACTGAATGAATAATGTTGGTGAATTGATTGCTGCATTGATTTACTTGGGCCAGTCTGCCAAAGTAGGCCGATACTGGTGGATTCAGGGGCATGACTGACAGTGGTCAGTTGTTATAAAGTGTTGACCCTTGTGCCTATCACATAAAACTGGCAAGAGAATTGATGAGACGCGGTGGTCATGAAAATCATCCCATGGCCAACAGAAAAATTAAAGCCAGGGCAGGCCTATAGGAAATGTTGGAAGCAGATTGAAAATTAAAAGACAAGAAAAATTAGATAGATGATAGATAGATAGATGATAGAGAACATGTCTACAGGTGTATTTAAAACAAAAATGCATATAAATACATGTTATGGTATAAAAGTACACATAAGAAAATAATATTTTTCTATACTTAAACATTTTTATTTTATTTTAGTTTTTTTCTAAGATTTTGTTTATTTATTTGGCAGAAAGAGAGAGAGAGAGTGGACACAAGCCAGGGGGTAGCAGGCAGAGGGCAGAGGGAGAAGAAGACTCCCCACTGAGCAGGGAGGCCTATGCGGGGCTCGATCCCAGGACCCTGGGATCATGACCTGAGCCGAAGGCAGACACTTAACTGACTGAGCCACCCAGGTGCCCCTATACTTAAACATTTTTTAAAAAGATTTTGTAAAAGAAAAGAAAAAAGGGGCACCTGGTGGCTCAGATGGTTAAGCGTCTACCGTCAGCTCAGGTCACGATCTCCAGGTCGTGGGATCAAGCCCCATGTCGGGCTCCCAGCTCAGAGAGGAGTCTGCTTCTCCCCCTCCCTCTGCCTCTACCACTGCTTGTGCCCTCACTGTCTCCCTCTCTCAAATGAATAAATAAAATCTTTTTCAAAAAAAGAAAAAAATATTAAATAGCTAAATTCCTTATGACTTTTCCCATGCCTGTATTTCCAGCAGTAACAATAATCATTATCAATTGGTTGTTACATACATACTCTAAACCCAGTCCCTACATATGTCCACAATGTTACACAGGTGTTTTGTGTTTAACAAAAATACTATCCTACTATACATAAATTTTCATAAATTGTCTTAATCACTCAACTGGATCTTCCACAAGAATATATTACAAATTACACTTCTTTTTAAAAGTTAAGTATTATTAAATAGTGTGGATGTATTATGATTAGTTTAGTTAGCCTACATTATTTCACATGTGTGTGTTTCTCCCATTGTGTATAATTCACCAATATTGCATAAATATTCTTTAAATATATGTTTCCCTCTTTTCATTGTTTTCTTATGACGGTCTCTTTTCATACACATTTCTTAGTTGTGTATTGTATATTTATGTCCTAAGATGGAGGATGAAAAGTACAAAAGGGAGGGGGGCCCGGGTGGCTCAGTTGGCTAGGCATTCGACTCTTGATATCGTCTCAGGTCATGATCTCAGGGTGGCTGGGATGATGCCCTGCTTGAGGCTTTGTGCTCAGTTGGGAGTCTGCTTGAGGATTCTCTCTCTTTCTCTCCCCCTCTACTTCTCTCCCCTTACTCATGTGTGCTCTCTCTTTCTGTAAAACAAAAGCTAAAGTAGTCAGCAGTAGTAAGTGTATGTTTGACCTGAGAGCAAGCTTGTTTTTTAAAACTATCTTTTATATATTTGCTTGTTTTTACATTGATAAAGCCTATTTCAAAAAATTGAATAGAAAAATCTTAGATTTGGGAAACTCTGAAATGTGAGCCAGTCTGACCTCCCACTTCATGAAGAACCCTTCCCTATACATCTTCATACCTTCTCATTAGCTTCATTCTCTGCCTGACGACCTGTGGCTCCTTCATCTAAATAACTTCACACTTTAAAACTCAATTTGTGACACTGCTTCCAAGAACCGTTCTCTGATTGTCCCAAGGAATTAAGATGTCCCTCTAGTGCCCTGAAAGCACCCTGTGTTTGCATTGATCAGTACATTTTCCAATCACTGTTGTTTAGCTAGCCTACATTATTTCACGTGTGTGTTTCTCCCATTGTGTATAATTCACCAATATTGCATAAATATTGGTGCATATTTATTCATTATTCATATGGTGATTGTGGATGCGTTCCCCTATTTTTTCTGCTAGATTTTAAGTGCCCTCACTGGGAGGAAATCCATCTTCTTCATTCACTTCTGTGTTTCTAAATGCATAAAATGTCTAGAGAAGTACCAACCCTTCTTTTTTTAGTAGAATGAATGAATGAATGAACACGTACATTATCTTTGTCTTCTTTTCTTGGCTAATACGTGTATTTGATATTTTAATAAATGTGTGTGGTGTGTCAGTTCGAGGAGTGGAATGCTGCTTGGAAAGATGGCACTTAACTCTAGATAACACTAACCAATAAGAAAATGTGTTGTGAAAGAAGGAAGAGAAAGGTGGTTATTTTTGCAAGGATAGCTCATTTGCTTCAGTTTATTGATGGAGAGAGGTAACGCAGGTTTCATTCTGTTTGCTATTTCTGTGTGAAACCATGCAGCTCATCTCTGCAGTATCTGTCTCATTAAAGAGTTATCTTAAGGAAACAACTCAGCAGCTATCAGAAGAGTGCCAAGATGAGTCATTGATTTGCAATCAGGATGACCAATGCTAATGGATTCACCAATTTCTCAGGTCTTAGAGCTCACCCTCTTGTCACACAGCATAGCACTTTGGCTGCTAGTTTTGAAGTGAGGAATGTCCCTTCACTGGGACCCAAGCTGTCTACCCCTCTGTCACCAGGTTCTAGCCTCTAGGATAAGTTTGTACCTTTCACTCAAATGTGTGTCACTAGAGTTAAGAGTTAAAAGATTCATCTTGATGTTTTCTCTTGATAAACTGTTATGGTAAAGTCATTCTCATGTAAGTAGCTGAGGTTCCATTTATGTGAGAAAATGAACCTATTCTATCAAATGCCGGGTAATTTAACGTAATCTGCAACATTAATTATTTCTTGATTATGAAATAGCCAAGAAACCTGAGAAACCACCTAATCTTACTTCAGTGGAAACTGAACCCCAAAGGGCTAAGAGATTCTCTGTGGTCTCTCCACCAGAATCGGCTAAATCAAGGTTCAAATCTGAGACTGATGCCCTTCCCACTCTACTAGAAAGAGATCCTTTCTTCTTCTCCATTATAATCTGGTCCTGGAGATAAATATGACTGAATGGTGAATAATCAGATGTTCAGTGGTTAGGGCAATTCTTAAAAAAAGCCATCCTGGATCTTTTTTCCCCCTCTTCCTCTATATTTAGAGGCAATGTAGTACAGCCTTTAAGTGTAGAGGTTCTGAAGCCAGACTATACAGGTTAGAATCCAGGATTCATCTCTTAGTAACTAGAGGAATTGAGCATGTGTCCTCAATTTAAAAAATTATATAGTCATAGCATCTACTTCATGTGGTCACTGAGTTTAAAAAAGTCAGTCATGTACATAGAACAGTGACTGACACAAACTAAGCTTCTACTGAATATTGCCTGTGCTTTTTCATCGGAGTGTGTGGGAATGGAATGGAAACGTCTGCCTTCCTATGTCTCCCTTCATATTTAGAGTGGGTGTGAGCTCTCATTTTATTATATATTTCTCGAGTTTTCTGCTCCATCTCCTTTGTCCCAGGATAATCTTAGACCATCTGTAATCTATGATTTGTAAAGTAATTAAGATAGAATGGAATGGAGGCTAAGAGCATGGGTTTGAGTGTCAGTCATATTGCATTTTGGAATGACTGGAATCAGCCCATTTGTTGGCCAGAACTGCTATCTAAGGGTTTACAGAATGTTTTATGTATCCACATGATATGCATTGTAATGTCACAGAGGACTAAGGGACCCACTTTATAGCAAAGATGGTGTGAAATGGTGTATAAATGTGTATGGAATCCACTCGTGCTTTCATGTACCACACCATCCAGAAACTGCTGGCCTAATAGAGCAGCAGACTGAGCTGTTGAAGAAACAGATGGGGCACCAACTTGGAGATAATATCCTGTGAGGCTAGAGTGTGGTCTTCTGGTACATCACATGTTACTTACATCAACATCCGTTATGTGAGGTTGTGTCTCCAGTAGGTAGAATATATGGATCCAAGAAACAATAGGTGGGAGCCAGAAGGACTACCCTTTCCACTATTTCCAGTGATCCACTTCAGGAATTTGTGATCCACACCCGCTTGACACTGTGCTCTTCTGGATTAGAAGTTATGTTTCTCAAAGAGGGAAATGCTTCCACCAGGCAACTAGCAAAAGATCCATTGAACTTTGAGCTAAGACTTCCACTCGGGCATTATGTGCTCTTCTTGCCAAGGGACCAATAGGGAAGAATAAATGCCACAGTCCTGGTAGGGAGACTTGACCTGGACCATGAATGAGTGCTATCACACAGTGGAAGCAAGTGGAAATATGTTAGGCATCCACTCTAAGTTCTCCCTAGCCCAATATTGATGATACATGGACAAGTGTAGTGACCAGTACTTTAAAAATGACATGGGAAGTAGAGATACAGATTACTCAAGAGGGAGGGTCTTATTCACCCCACATAGTGAGCCACCATGACCAGCAGAGATGCTACCTATGAGTGAGGGAAACTAGACTGGGTAGTAATGGATGAAGATAATGATAATCGGTTGCAACTTCAGGACCAGTCATAACAGTGGGGACTGCAGTTCATCCTACTACCTCCCTTTTGTGAGTTTTTCCAACAGAAGAGGCCCACCAAAGCCTTGAGTTGTTATGGTACAGGTGGATTTAAGTGACATAAAGGGAAGACTGTCATAAGTTCTGTGTCATGCTGCATTGATGTCTCCTTTAGGACTGATGTAGTGACCCAACTGCTGATTAGGTTGCTGGCTGAAAACTTGCAGTGCTCAGGTGAAGAAGGTTGACTAACCTCAAACCACACCACTTTGTAGGGTACCGCATAACCAATTACTGGTTGTCACTGTGGGATAAAGCCTGGACCTCTCAACCTAACTTGTGATAACTCTAAATGACTATCCTAGCTCCAGAGCTTCTGGTAGGGTTGGCTGAGGCCTTAATTAATACTGTGATGCAGCCCGATTTCCCCTTCCATTCAGTCCCTACTTGTTTTTCTTTTCGCTCCAGGTGTTGACCCTAAGAGCAGTCCCTAAGGTAAACTGTCTGCATGCTAATCTTTATCTCCGAGTTCCTGGGGCCTGTACCAAAGATATGGCCTGATTATACACCTGTATAAGTAGGAAACAAGATAGGCACAAGTCATTCATTTCATTAGTAATTGTAGGAATAAAATTTCATTAACAAAACTGGTCTGCTCATTGAATAAACTATGGCACCTTCACAATGAAATACCACCTATCAAAAAGAATAAAGAAAGATCTCTGTGAAGTATATGGGGATATTTTATATCTTAAAGAGAAGAAGAAAATAAAGGTGAAGAACAATATATATAATAACCTTTTATATGGAAGAAAAGGAAATAAAAATATGAAAATCATTTACCAATTTTGATGTAATAATTAATAAAATAATAAAGGAAGATGGCTACATACAGAGGATTGGTATGGATAAAAAGATAATAAGACTAGAATTTTCTGAATTTTCAAATAATATAAACCTTTGATACATTTAAACATTTCACAGAGTCAAAAAATAGAGATAAATTTGAGAATACAATAAACCTTAAAATTGAATTCAAATACTGATATAAAAACATAAAGCATTTTTTTTTAAAGATTTTATTCATTTATTTGAGAGAGAGTAGCGGAGGGAGGGAGAGGGAAAAGCAAACTCCCTGCCAAGCAGGGAATCCAACAGAGGGCTCAATCCCAGGACCCTGGGATCATGACCCAGGCTGAAGGCAGCTGCTTAACTGACTGAACCACCAGGAGCCCCTAAACATAACACATGCCAAATTGAAAACATAAACACATAAAAGCAGTAATTATTTCAAGGAACTGTAGAATACAATAGTCTATCCCTAATAGGATATATTCTAAGGGGAGAAAAAGAAAACAATTTAGATTTTACTTAGTGGGATTATTAATAGTAATTTTGATATTGAAACTGTGTATGCTGTAAAATAGAGAAAATAATTAACTGTTCTGATGTCATTAGTAACAATGGGAAAGAATATGCAAAAATAAAATAATAAAAGATATTTTGAAAAGCTCTGTAATGTTAATTTTGAATTAGAGATATCGATGAGTTCAGAATTTAAATGTATATAAATATCAAATAAGTATATACAGTTGATATATTTGAAATCTGTATATTAAATGATATATATTCTAAATAGTCTATTTTAAATATATAAAATTAGTGTAAATATATAAATATTTATTAAATAATATGTGGGATTCAAACATTCCTAATTCAAATTAATATTAATTTAATAATACTTTTTTATGGGGGAGGGGCAGAAGGAGAGAGAGAATCTTTTTTTTAATTTTTTATTGTTATGTTAGTCACCATACATTATATCATTAGTTTTTGATGTAGTGTTCCATGATTCATTGTTTGCGTATAACACCCAGTGCTCCATTCAATATGTGCCCTCTTTAATACCCAACACCAGGCTAACCCATCCCCCCACCCCCTTCCCTCTAGAACCCTCAGTTTGTTTTTCAGAGTCCATCATCGGAGAGAGAGAATCTTAAGCAGGGAATTCACTGGGTGTGGAGCTGATTGCGGGTCAATCTCCCAACCCTGAGATCATGACTGGAGCTGAAATCAAGAGTCAGACATTTGACTGAGCTATCCAGGTGCCCCAATAATAAATATTTTTAAATTAATATATTAAATTATTCAAATGGATTGAAAATATCACCCCACAGAGTGCTTATTCATTACTAATTGGAAAGTGTACCTTTACAATAGAGAGAGGCGGCTGTTATCTTGTGGGGGCAGACTCGAAGGTGACCCCCATGATCCTTGCTTCTTGATGTTCATGACCTTGTGTAATTCCCTCTCCTTGAGTGTGGGCAGGATTTGTGACTCGCTTCCTAATAAGCAGAATATAACAAAGGTAATAGAATGTACATAATTAGGTGTATGTGATTACATTACATAATACTACATAATATCTATCTTGCTGAGAACTTCTTTTCCTTGATGACTTTGAAGTAGCAAATTTCCATGTTTTGAGCTGGCCTATGGAGAAAGCCACATGGCAAGTCACTGAAGGCTGCCTCCAGCCAAAAGCCCCCAAGACCCTAAGGACCTTCAGTCTGACACCCTGCAAGAAGTTTAATGCTTCCAACAACCACATGAGCTTGGAGTAGATCCTTCCCCTGTTGAGCCTCAGATGTGACCATATTCTTGGCCTTTGTCATGATTGCCCCATGTGAGACTCTGAAGAAGACCAAGCTAAGCCACGCCCAGACTCCTGATCCAGAGAAAATATGAGATAATAAATATGCATTGTTTTAATCTGTATTTGTGATAATATTGTTAAATAGCACTACATAACTAATCTATATACCCCTCGATAAGTAGTGATAAAAGTTAACATCACTAATATTAGCACATTTTAACAATATTTATACCCTGTTTTGATTTCATGTGACATTTCCAGTATCACCTATGAAGTGAGTACTCTTGCCAAGAATATTTAACGCAACACTCATCAAGTCCTTAGATCTAATTTCTAGACTGTAGAAAATACAGATGACAGAATGACAAGGTAAGTGAAACTAAGGAAACATGAGTCCAGAATGTTGTACATTCTTCATGTCAGCAGGCCTGAAAATGGAGGTGACAGAGAGCTAGTCTAGATTAAAATGCTGATAGAGGTAAAAGGGTCAAAATAAAATGTGTAGGGTTTGTTTTGTTCCTGATCTGTACAGCAAATTCAATAAGAATAAAAAAATAAACCGTAGAAAAAAACTTGCTGACAATTGGAGAAATGTAGACATTAACTAGAGATCAGATGATACTAGGAAATGCTTGGAAATATTCTTAGTTTTGATAACATTATTGAAATTATGTGATAAAATGTTCTCATGTGAAGGAAAACAAGACTCTGGTGGGCCTCCTCTACTCTCAGTACTTCACTTCGGTCACCAATGTGTGGGTTTTTCCCACACCAAGCAATTCTGCAACACTAGCTGGGTATCCTACAATTTAACTCAATTCTTACAGTATCTACCTGAAAGCAGAGTCAGCTCCCACAGGTTAGGGGCTTGGTCCTACAAAACTGTTCCCCCTTCCTTCCATTTCAGATTACAGTTACAAATTCTGGTTGTTACCTGTTCTGATTGACTGGCTATAAGTCAGAGTTTCCTACAACTCCCTCCTCAGTTTCAATTAATTTGCTAGAGCGGCTCACAGAATTCAGGAAAATAAGATATAACATAGAAACAGCCAAGTGGAAGGGATGCATAGGGCAAGGTATGTGGGAAGGGGCATGGAGTTTCTGAGGCCTCTCTGGGCATGCCACCCTCTCAGCATTTCTAGGTGTTTGCCAACCCCAGAAGCTCTCAGGACCTTTCATTCAGGACTTTCACAGAGGCTCCATTATATAGGTGTGGTTGATTAAATTATTGGCCCTTGGTGATTAATTCCAACTCTATACTCCTCTCCCCACACTGGAGGTTGGAGGCCACTGAAAATGCCAACTCTCTAATCAAGTGTATGGCTTCTCTGGCAACCAGTCCCCATCCTTAGGGACTTCCTAGAAGTTACCTCATTAACATAAACTCAGGTGTGGTTAAAAGGAGACCATTATGAATAATAGGATGCCCCATTCCCCTTTATTATTCCTGACTGATTTCAGGAATTGGAACAATTTGAAAGCAAAAGACCAAATATTATAACAAAAGATTTTCCCATTGCTTTTATTGCTTAGGGAATTACAAGGGTTTTAGGAGCCTTTGTGCCTGGAATAGGGACAAAGACAAAATAGATATTTCTTATTATAAATCATAATATCACTCCTTGTTATTAGAAAGGGGAAATTAGTAGGCATGAAGTGTCGTGATGATTGAAGTTTTTTCAAAAGTTCATCAAAATGGGCATATGTGGGTGTGTGTGGAAAGAGATACACAATGTTAGCCATTGTTGAATATAGATGAGCACATATTTTGCTCTACTATTCTATGTGTTAGAAACAAAACTGGGAAAAACATAAGTTGTTGGTATTTAAGCATGTTGTCAGAAGTCCAGTGTGGCACAACACCGTGTCGTTAGCAAGAGGCACTCACTAAAACTGTAAAAAAACAAACCAAAACAAAAACAGAAGTCCGGTACAGCTAGAGGTTTGGACCTACTTCCTTCTTGTATGTAACTTATTCCCTTGGATCAGCTCACAGCCTTTGTAAAGTTATTTTACCTAACTTTTCCAGATTAATCTTTATTGTTTTTACTTCTAATGCTTAGCAATCATTTTGATGTCTTTATTGTATGTAATTACCAGGGTCCATCTTGTCTCAAAGGGTGAAATACTTAAATCTGCTTTCTTAAAGTTCCAAAAATGCAGCCAAATCTAGCAATTTCATTTATTTTTACTTTGGGCATTTGTGTACAAAGAAACACAGTTGATAGGGAAGCTAAAACGACCTGTTTAGGGCTACTTGTGTTGTCTAGGTAGGATCATCTTATAATACACCTGGCGAGGATACCTGCCAATTTCTTCTGATAAATGGATTTATGGAAATGCACAGAAAACAAATGACTGTATTAATAAAATGGAAGAAGTTCAGGTAGATTTGAAAATGGGGCCTGGTGAACTACTAATGATTACAGAGATGTGTGCATGTAAAAAATTAAAAAGCTGCCATGTGCCATTAAAAGAGGAGTTTATCATTCCCACCAAAGTATATTCTCTGTCTCTACCTCTTTCCCTTTCTGTGTCTTCTCTTCTCTCCCTTCCTCCTTTCTTCTCTCTCCTTCCCTCCCCAAACTGGCCTCAAGTTGACATTCTTATCTCAACCCTTAAAGCCTTTTTCCAGAGAAAGTGAAGAAAATGGGTATCTTTGGTTCTGTTTTGTTTGGAGAGGAAACTGACCTTATCAATTTATTAGTTTGCAGATTGAGAACTGATTATAAAAATCACGTAAAATCAGGCCGGGACGCCTGGGTGGCTCAGTCAGTTAAGCGTCTGCCTTTAGCTCAGGTCATGATCCCAGGGTCCTGGGATCGAGCTCCGTGTCGGCCTCCCTGCTCAGCGGGGGCCCTGCTTCTCCCTCTCCCTCTGTCTGCCTGTCTGCCTAACTTGTGAGCTCTCTGTCAAATAAATAAATAAAATCTCAAAAAATAAATAAATGAAATAAAATAAAATCGGGTCAACAAGTCTTATAAACAGAAAAATATTTAATGATAATAAATAAAAATCAGATACTTAAATGTAATGATTTTTCCAAAATTGGACCTTTTAAAATGGACTTTCAAAATGTGAGTGGCCCATATGCTCTGGTTTCTCTTCAGATCGCATAAATCTTTCGCCTTTTACAAAATGTGAGTGGCCCAGAAGGAAAATGTAAATAATTCTGAATTTTTCAATTTTGGAATGGAAATTATTTGAGGTAAGAGTGTGTGGCAAACTTGGGATGATAATATGTCTATTTGGGAAAGGGGAAATAAAAATGGACTTCCTTTAATTGGTCTAAAAGGGGATTACTGTAGTATTTTTTAAGATTTTATTTATTTATTTTAGAGAGAGGGAGAGAGAGTGTGTGTGCACAGGCTCGCACAAGGGTGGGGAGGGGCAGAAGGAGAGGGAGAGAGAGCGAGAATCTCCAGCAGACTCCCTGCTGAGCATGGAGCCAGACAGTGGGGCTGGATCTCATGACCCTGAGATCGTGACCTGAGCTGAAATCAAGAGGTCGCTGAACCGACTGAGCCACCCAAGTGCCTCAGAAATTACTATAGTATTAACTCAGCTGGAGTCTAGCCCCAGAGTAGTAACTGTTTAGTTCTGCCAGCACCATGAAACCCTCTGACTCGTACAAATATAGGTGCTTTTGTTTTAAAGAGGCATGTCTCTGTGCAAGCAGGCAAGCCTGAGACACATTGATTAAAGTGCTTGCCATCTATTAATAGAATTGCAGATGGGGACAGAAGTGTTTTAACTCAATTATGCCTCGAGACCTAAGGAAGTGGCTCGTATTGATTCTCCCAACTGATACTTCAGGCTTCAGCAAATGGAAAACAAAAACAAAAACAAAAAACAAAAAACGGAAAACAGAACAATAACAACAACAAAAAACACCTTTTTTCTCCACAGTTAGCTTCTTTCATGATCACAGTTTATTGAATGAATGCCTGCTATGTATCAAGGACTTCACATGTATTCTAATAATAATGGGCAGAATTTTAGTAATGTTATAGGTAATAGATTGCTAATAATATAGGTAATATTTTTCCCATTTGACAAATAGGGGAAATGGAAGGTATAATCAATGAATTAACTCAGTATTTCAGCACAGCAAGTGTTGGAGTATATATAAGAGCCAGGCCTATGGACGCCTGGGTGGCTCAGTCAGTTAAGTGTCTGCCTATAGCTCAGGTCACGATCCCAGAGTGCTGGAATGGAGCCCCGCATCGGGCTCCCTGCTCGGTGGGGAGCCTGCTTCTCCCTCTCCCTCTGCCTGCTGCTCCCCCTGATTGTGCACTCTCTCTGTCAAATAAATAAATAAAATCTTAAAAAAAAAAAAAGAGCCAGGCCTAACCCAAGGATGCCTGCCTGCTTTAAGAGAATACTCTGAGACAATGAGAGCTTTTAACTCTTAGCTATGATACAGGGTTGGTAGTATGAACACATCACAGGTGACAGATGACGTTATTGCTCTGAAGTGTAATAGTCATGACAAGAAGCAAATAAATATTGCAAATGATACTTGCAGTAGAGTAGATAAGGAATTAGAGAAATCTTTTTGGAATTTGGTATTTTTCCTTGCAAGGCTCTCAAAGAATTCAAGAAAAAGTAACTCAATTTGTGAAATCATAGCATTTTAGAAGTAAAAGGACTTTGAGGAGATGCTAGTTCAGTGGTTCAAAACCTGATATAGTATGATGACTCTTTGTTACAGTCAACTAACCAACTTAATAGAATTTGTACTTTTATTGTACAGTCCTATGGAAGTGTACAATAGGGGGAATTGACCTAAGCGAAGAGGTCGTAGAAGGCTTTCTAAGGGAATTGAACTGACATCTGTACAAATATTTAAAGGCAACTAGCCAAAGTGAGGGACAAGACTGGGAAGACAATTCCAGGCAGATGAACAGAAGGCCTCCATGACAAGGGTGAGTAAGGAACGTCGAAAACAAAGAAAGTACCAAACAACTAATCTACAAAGCTGCCTTTGTAAAACTGAAAAAGTAGTTTAGAGCCTGAACACACGGGGCCTGTGGATCAGGTAAAGAATTTAATCCTTAATCCTAAATGCAATGACAACCCTTCAAAATGTTTTAAGTATGGATGGGACAAGGCTTAATTTGCATTTCAAAATGATCACTCTAGTGAAGGTCAATGATGAGTGGATGGCAGGTACACCTAGGGTAACTGCGAAGAAGTAAAAATATACCAATCATACTGAGGAAAATAACTGAAAATTTCAACAATTTTGAGATATATAATCTATGCCAACTAAAATGCACCTGTTTTGAATGCTGTGACAGTGTAGTCACTACTATAATCAGTCAATATACAGACCATTTCCATCACTCCAAAATTTTCATTACGATATTTGTCAATCCATTCCTGGCATCTTAGCTTCTTCAACATTCTTTCCTCAATGTTTTATAGTTTTCAGTGTACAGATCTTTTACCTCATTGGTTAAATTTATTCCTAAGTATTTTATCTTTCATGCTATCATAAGTGAGATGGTTTTCTTGATTTCCTTTTTGGATAGGTCATTGTTGATATAAAGAAATGCAACTGATTTTTAAACATTTATTTTTTATCTTGCAACTTTACTGAGTTTGTTTATTGCATCTAACAGTTTTGTGTGTGTGTGTGTGTAATCTTGAGGGTTTTCTACATACAGGATTATGTCATCTGCAAACACAGATAATTTTACTTCTTCCTTTCCAATTTGGATGCCTTCTGTTTCTCTTCTTGTGTCTGCTTGCTCTTTCTTAAACTTCGGTACTTTTGAATATTGAATAGAAATCATGAGAGTGGACAGCCTTTCCTTGTAGCAGATCTTAGAAGTTTTCAGTTTTTTCCCCATTGATTATGATGTTAGCCCTGGGCTTTTCATAAGTGACCTGTATTATGTTATTCAATTTATTCACATACAATTGTTTATAATATTTTAATTTCTGAGGGACCCATTATAATGTCTCCTCTTTCATTTCTGATTTTATCAATTTGAGTTGTCTCTCTCTTTTTCCTTTTCCAGCTAAGGGTTTCTTGATTTTATGTTTTTTTCAAAAAACTAACTTCTAGATTTTTAAAAATTTTTTCTCTATTTTTCTATTTTCTCTTTAATTATTTATGTTCTGTTCTTTATTATTTCCTTTTTTCTTCTAACTTTGGGTCTAGTTTACTATTTTTTTCTAGTTCCTTGGGGTTGTTGAGATTTTTTCTTTTTTAACATAGATGTTTATTGATATAACCTTCCCTCTTAATGCTGCTTTTGCAGCAACCCTTAAGTTTTGGTAAGTTATTTTTTTTTGTTTGTTTTTATTTGTCTTGAGATTTTTAAAATTCCCTTTTAATTTTCTATTTGACACAGTAGTTGTTAAAGAGTGTGTTATTTAGTTTCCAAGTATTCTTCCCAGCACCATTTGTTGTAGAGACTGTCCTTTCTCTGTTGTGTATTTTGTAGCACCTTATTGATTATCAGTTGGCAGTATATGCATGGATTTATTTCTGTGCTTTCTATTTGTTCCATTTATTTATATGTCTGCCTTTATGCCAGTTCAATACTATTTTGATTACTGCAGCTTTGTAACATATTTTGAGATCAGAAAATGTGATACCTGCAGCTTTCTTCTTTCTCAGGAATCATTTGGCTATTCATTAATATGTGTTTGTGTGTGTGTGTGTATATGTGCATGTGAGTGTGCATGTGTGTGCGCGTGTGGTTCCATATGAATTTTAGAATTGACTTTTCTATTTCTGTAAAAACATGCCATGGGGATTTTGAAAGAGATTGCACTGAATCTATAGATTGCCTTGGGTAATATGGGCATTTTAACAATACTGTCTTCCAACCCATGAACATAGGATGTCTTTCCATTTGTTTGTGTCTTGTTTAATTTTTTCATCAGTGCTGTGTAGTTTCCAATATACAAGTTTTTTTTCACCTCCTTAATTAAGTTTATTACTAAATATTTTATTCTTTTTGGTGGTACTGTAAACAGGAAGGTTTTCCTAATTTCCTTTTAGGATAGTTTGTTGGTAATGCAACTGAATTTTTACATAGATTTTTTATCCTGCAACTTTACTGAATTTATTAATTCTAATAGTTTTTTTTAACAGAGTCTTTAGAGTTTTCTATAAATAAGATCATATCATCTGCAAACAAGGGAAGTTTTACTTCTTTCTTTCCAATTTGGATGGCTTTTAGTTCTTTTTCTAGTCTAATTGTTCTGGCTAGAATTTCAAGTATTATGTTAAACAGAAGTGTCAAGAGTGGGTATCTTTGTCTTGTTTCTGAGCTCAGAGGAAAAGGTTGTAGTTTTCTACCATTGAGCATAATGTTTGCTGTGGGCTTATCATATGTGGCTTTTATTGTGCTGAGATATATTCCTTCTATACCTAGATTATTGCTCATTGAGAGTTTTTAATCATTAAAGGATATTGAATTTTGCCAAATGATTTTTTTCGCATCTGTTGAGATGATCATATAATTTTTATCCTTCATTCTATTAATGCACTGTAGCACATTAATTGATTTTTGTATTTTGAACCATCCTTGTATCCCGGGGTAAATCTGGATTGATCATGGTGTATGATACTTTTAATATGCTCTTGAATTCAGTTTGCTAGTATTTTCTTGAGGATTTTGCATCCATATGCATCAGGGATATTGGCCTGTAGTTTTCTTGATCTGGCTTTGGTATCAGTGTAATGCTGGCCTTATAAAATGAATTTGGTTAAGTTCAAAAGTACTTATTTATCATTCTTTACAGTAGCCCCCAAATGGAAACTATCAAAAGTCCATCAGAAATAGAACGGACAAATACACTGTAGTATGTTCAGACAATTGAATCCCAGACAGTAACTAAAATGAATAAAACATAGGTCACATGACAATGTGGGTGAACTTCCCAAATAACACTCATCAAAAATTCAAACATGCAGCAATTTCTACTGGACAGTTTATTTAATATAAAGTCCAGTGAAGAAGAACTAACCTATAGTCTTCAAGGATACGTGCACATGTGGTATAACATGAGCAAGAGATCAATTACTTTCGATGTCAAGATAGTAGTTTTAGTTGGTGGGTAGCAAGGAACTCTGATTGGGATGGGCTGGGGAATGCTAGTGTTGGTTTCTTCACTGGGTATTGGCTATAAGTGCATTCCATGTATAATAACATGCTGTGGTATAGATTCTCATATTTTTCTGTGCGTATGTGATATTTTATAATTGATATTTTTATTTCACAATTTAAAAAGCAAAGTAAATGTAGGAAGGACAGTTAGGAGGCTACTGCTCAATTTTTCAAGGGAGGTAAGATGGGAGGTGGAAGAAGAATTAAAGTAAAAGGGTTTAAGAGATATCAAAAGGCATCTAGAGGGGGTAGCCAATAGCGGGAGTAAATTAAATTTTCTTGTTTCACACTTCGAGTAGCTAACACTTAGTGTGTATAGGTTTTATGTATAGTTCAAGTTTCTTTTTTTTTCTCTGTGGCTACCAAATGACCCTAGCATCATTTATTAAAAAGTATTTAAACTTCACATCAATCCCATGGGGTAGGAGTTATTACAGTCCTGATTTTATGGGTAACAAACAGAGTCAAAGAGCAGTGAAGCAACTTTCAAAAGAGCAGAATAACCTAATATAGCAACTTCTACTTTCATTTGCAACTAAGGACTAACAGCATTTATTGAATAGCAGTGTTTTGAGCTAAGTGCCTTAAATGCATATTCTCATTTAATCTTCCAACAAACTTGTGAAGCCAGTCCTACAGTGATCTCCAGTTACACTGGGGGAAGTGAAGTCTTAAAGAGATAAAGAGCAAAATATTTATAAGGAGGGAGCCAGGTCTGGGACACAGATGTATTACTTTCTAAAACCCAGGCTCTAAATTATTAATCTGTACTGCTTTGGCGATATGCTAAAAGTGATCATAGATTTGAAATTATCATTTTTGCTTTTCTATTACAAAGCATTCACAGGGTTTCTTTGAGGGTTTCAACAAAGGATAATCCTTGCTTCATATTTCTTCTAAATCACAGAAGGAAGAGATAGGTTGAAAACAATCAAAAAGCCCCAAATTTGTACTATTTCTTTTTTGATGTCAGCTTTTCATTCGCTATCTCTAACTTTGACAGTTATCATCATACCATGGATCTTTAATATTAAATTGATCTAAGTTCTTTTACTTCTGCTTTTTCTCTTTGCTGCAAAATTCTCTATCATGGCTCAAGATGCAAATTCAGAGAGAGCAGTTACCAAGATTTCGCTGTATGCTTCAGCTACAAGATGTTAATATGCACAACTAGACTTTACTATTTTCTATCTCCTATTTTACTGGTTTTGTTCTATCACTCTGCTCCTTTGCCTGTTTTTCTCACAGAATAAATGCCTGGCATTCTGATAACTCACTGATCATAATTCTTTATCATTAAATATGTTTTACTTCCCAAGTGACGTTTCTCCTTCTGGAACTCTGACCTTTGAGACCTTGCTGAGTTCATTATTATTGCCAGTAGTGGATACCCAGCCCTCATCAGAATGCTCTGATAGACAACTTCCTTTTTTGCTTGACATCGGACATTTCACTTCCTGACATCTACAATTTTGTGAGAATTTCAGTGACTGCCGCAAGCCTGCATTTTATCCCCACTGATAGCATCAATGAGCAGTATGCAAGAATGCCTCTGTCTGTATCATTAATACATTAATGTGTCTGTTAAAGACATCTTTGTTGGCTATGTTTGATGAGCCAAGTTAATTTCATATAATTACTTACACTATAATATTAGATTATTCTTCCTGTAATATTAGGTTACTTTTCCAAGGTGTCCATTTATATACAATATTTGTGTTGCATATATCCCCTTAATTTATAACTATTTATTTCTTTAGCAAATACTGAGCACCTTGTGATATAGCACGAAAAGTACAAAAATGGAATTATCAATAGGAATAACATAGTAGATGCTCTAAAAACATTTGTTGAATGAATAAGTGAGTGAATGAACACAATAGTAACATAGATATTGAATAATTTCATACCTTGTCAAGAGTTTACCTGACCTTCTCATGGGAGAAATCCAGAAATCCATCAGTTCAGGGATATTGGTTACTGGCACTGATAAGGGAATGGGTGCCACTTACCTCTGATTCTGGACTAAGGAGCAAAGGGAATTATTTTTTATTTTTTTTAAAGATTTTACTTATTTATTTGAGAGAGAATGAGCTGGAGAGAGAGGGAGAGAATCTGAATTAGACAATGCACTGAGCACACAGCCTGATGTTGGGCTCAATCTCACAACTGCAAGATCATGACCTGAGCTAAAACCATGAGGTGGCTGCTTAACCAACTGAGCCATCCAGGCCCCCTAGGAGCAAAGGGAATTACATCTGAACCCTGTTGAGAAAGAATTTCACTGTCTAAGACTGAAGAAATGGAAAGAGGATAAGACAATGAGCAACTTGAAAAATAGAACAGAAAAAAAAGGAAAAAGTCCTGAAATTATCTCATGATGATAATGTGTGCAGAGAGGGTGTTAGTAGCTGAAGTGGTAGAAGAAGAATAACTGCTAATGTTGAAACTAATTTAGACAAAAGCAACAAATTCTACAGCCCTTATAGTTTCCCAGTATCCTTATGTGACATATAACCCTCTTTCTTTGTTTTTATGTTATTACAGAGAGAGTGAGCCATTAGCAAGATGGCTGAAGCTGTAAAGTTTAAAATGTAATTAGACTCAAATAATGGCACACAAAGCATAGTTGATTAGTGCACAATAAGGTGTTGGGCATTACTCATAGTTAAAGCAACAGGCATCAATTCCCATCAATGATTCTTTCCACAGGAGAGCCTAAGCATAGTATTCACTTCTGGGCAATAGGGCGATTACCTGAGGGTTGACGAAAATGAAATATGGTATCTTCCTACTCTAAAATCTAATCAATAGTCAGGGAGAAGATTTATTCACTAAACTACGTTTGGCTTCCATGGTCCAATGATATTCATCATTCTTTTTGGCTGCATAACATTGGAATCTTCTTCCTTTGTTTGAAGAAGTCTCACTTTTTTGAGGTGGTGCCCTTCTTCCATTTTGGACACTGAAAATGCCAGACATTCATTTTATTGGCTTTCATGTCAGCTAGAAAGAAAAAGCATGTCCAATTCCTAAGTTCTTATATATATCAGCCCTAGTCTTTGGATCAGTGATGCAAACCAGCAAAGAATACACAGAGTCAGTCCGGGTGACCAAGGACAGCTCAGGCAACCTCTCTATGAAAGTTCCAGATGCAGTAATTGTAGAATTTCTGGTGGCGGAATGCAGTGTCCCATGCTGAGATTTTGTTGGTGCAAGCTGGAGTGTCTGTGTTCAGTAGGATTTTCTTTATGGCATCACTATAAGTCTACTATAATTGTAATCATTCTTCATTTTTTCCCCCAAGTTACATGCCATGTGTCATGCAAATTGTCTTAATGGACTCCAGGTGAAAGAATACCAAAATATTCTAGAAAATTAGAATAATTGCATCTGAGAGTCTGTACAAAGGGAGTGAAATTCCTCCTCCTTTCTCTCCTATTTCTCTGTCCTCCTCTCTCTTTCATTAAACATTTCAACTATATTTTTGTTAAGAATTAGATGGTAAATGTGAAATGGTCAATTATGCCTTAGTTAATGACTCATTAAAGAAAGGGTTAAGAATATAGTTTGGGTTAAATCAACTGAATTGTAGAGTGAGAAAGAAAAATCTCAAAGTAAATTTATGTCCACCTTACATTTGGTGTTTAAGTCTCCTATAATACCTCCAACATGCAGTGGTCCACCTTCTATGCAAATACCTCAATTATTATAAGTCAAGTTTTAGATCATTAAGTAACCCTAAAAAACTATGCCAACACCACACTTTTTCAGAAGAAGAAAACCAAGGCCAAGGGAGGATGAATGAGCAGCCTAAGGCCACATATTCATTAGTGGTTGATCCCTGTCTCTGGGTTCAGTGGTTTCTTTGCTGTACCTCTGTCTTCACTCTTGAGGCATCTCTAGCTGACCCTGACTATTAGAACATTTTTCCTTATAATGAGCCCAAATTTATCTCTCTGAAACCTTCTTGGTCCATTGATTCCTAAACATGTAGAGACATAAAGAATGAGGTTAATCCCTCTTTGAGAAGACTGTTATTTACTTTGCTCAGAGTTTCTGGTAAGTGCTCTCCAGGATAAGGATTTCCCTAATTCCTACAACTTGGTCCTCACATATTGGTACCCTCCGAGTCACCCTCACCATTCCTGGCAGAACTCTGGGCACACTCCAGTTTATTTTATTGGGTAGTTGCTAGAACTATACATGCTATTTCTGTTCTACTTTCACCAGCTTACAATTTGTCTTATTTGTTCTCTTGAATAGGGAAACATCTGAGTCCGAAGTGACTCATAAAGTCTTGGAAGGAATCTTGGCATGTTGGAGGTGGTTTGGTAAACATGGTATTTGGAGAACTGTCTCAGAAGCAGGATAGTGAAAGCAGACCTGTAAAATACCAGCTACCAGAGGCATGCCAGAAATCCTTTTCTAACAACTTACAGACTTCAGGAAAGTCATTTAAACCCTTTGGGTCTCTGTTTGAACATGTGTAAAATAAGCCATATGACTTAAGTGATCACTAAGGAGTTAGCAAACTTGCTGGAGTGGGAAGAGCAAGAGGGCTTTGATTCTGAGGGCCTGATCCATTCACGTTATTCACTGGCTGTGTGAATTTGGGCCAGTAGCTCCTGTATCTGGCCTTAGTTTCTTCCTCTTGAAAATACATATGTGAATAGGGGAAACTGAAGAGAAGAGAGTCACTAGAATTTTATGGTGCTTAAGATTCTATGTCAACCAGCAAACAAACAGAAAACACCTCTTTTCTGCTATTACATAATCCACATCCCTTACTCAACTATGATATTTTTCAAAGCCAGAGCCTCCACCTGTGTAGAATAACTGAGGTCCTGGTTTTATGAAAAGGCATCATTTATGTCATAGGTGTTCTGTTGTTCCTTGGTTTAATTAGTCCTTTATCAGAACTGATGGAATTGTATGTTATGTAGCATTTCAACAAGCTTGGGAAGAGATTCCCTTGAGCTGCTGTCATAAAGAGCCAGCGATCAAGACTTCTGAACATGACCTCTTCCAGTAATGAGCTGTTTCTAACTTTATCTATATCATTGGCACTCAGACCATTAGCTGGTTTTGAAGAGCAGGTTGGGATACCAAAGACCATTATATGTGATTATTGATTTTTCTAAAAGCTGCATCTATGGATTATCAACCAAACAAGCAGCAAGCAGACCACACTGGGTGTCTTTCTTCAGTTGAACATCAAGATGACCTAGCTTGTGGCAGACTCAGTCAGCTGAAAGAGGGTGTTTTTGTATTTTTTAACAACTCAAAGCAACCTCCTCCCAACCATCTCAAATTAACTGCAGCACAGGGGAATGGTCCATGAATTATTTACAAAAAAGCACATGCACCACCGCTCGTCTTTTCTTCAGCTGTGACTTGTCATGCTCCTTCCTAGAAGCAATCAGAGGATGAACAGGTTTTATAATTTTGTGTAATAATATCTCCAGAGATGACCTTATTTTTTATTTTATTTTATTTATTTAGTTTTTTTGCTCTGAGAAAATTGACCATAGAGCTAAATCTTGAGCAAATATTGCCTTACTACTTGTAGTTGCAAGATCTTTAACAAGGCATTTTTTGATGGCTAGTGCAATTATATGTTTCTTTGAGCCAAAAATTAAAATTAAAGATTAAAAAAGAAATCTCTGATGGAGATTAAGATATGGTACACATTCCAGAGCATGATTCTTCAGTAATCACAATTCAAAATGACAGCTGATATTAATTCAGTGGAGACTATGTCCCTATGCTAGGTGCTAAGTATGTTGCATGTTACAATACATCCAGTCTTCATAATCCTGACCTTGCAACCGAGCACTTTTTATTCTCATTTTAAAGATGAATTATTATCAGAGAGGCTTTCCAGTATTTCAACAGGGTCTGGTATTTTACAAAGTACTTTAATACAAATGATCAATTACAATTCTTTTGTAGTCTGTAAGTGCAGGCTTAAATAGCCTCATTTTGTAAATGAGCAAACAGACTGAGAGAAGTTTGGCCTTGGATAGCAAGACCGTGCCTACACATCTCTAATGCAACAACTCTAATGACTGTTGAGAAACGTATTTACCAAAAATTATTCTAAGGACCTTACCTATCTTATTTTATTGATCTTTCAAGTGATCGTGCCAAACAGATACCTCCATTTTATAGATGAGGCAAGGTGAAATATTTTGCTCAACGTTATCCAACTAATGTGTGGTAGAACCAGGATTCCAGTACAGGTTAGCTGGACTCACTGCCTGTGGTCTTTCTCTAAAAATACCCTGCACCACATTGTAGGTAATGATGTACTTCTTGGCTTCACTCATGACTTAATCTTCTTGAAGTTAATGACACATTCATGATTGTGGTACACCACATGCACCTTCTGCTGAAGTATAAAAGCATACTACACAGGGCTGTTGTGAAGATTAAATGAATTAATATGCCTAAAACACTTAGGGCAGAGCCTGGCAGAGAGAATTATAGAACGAAGGCTAGCTATTGTTTTTGCCATTGCTATTGTTGTTGTTGTTGTTTACTTTTTTCTAAGGCAACATAGGCTATGCTAAAAGTCTCACTTTCTAAAACTCTCCTTGACTCTGGTAAGAATTCTTGTTAGTGTACATGTTTCATGTGTGGGATCAAAACTCATTATATTCCTGTGGACAAATGTTAGAATTATGACCCACATCCTCTAACCTGCCTTCATGATATTCCCAGGTGCTCAAAACATAGAAGTTCTCGAGATGGCCTTGTTATCTGCAACTCTTCTTTTGCACAGCTCCTTGCTGAGTGTCCAGTTGTCACAGTGACACTGACAAGCACTGACAGGCTTGTACGCTTCCCCCCACCGCCAGGAGTCTCTGTAGCCAGCCTGGCCCCACCATTAACAATCACCGTGTGAGTGATGTGTGTTGGCTCTCGCCTGCTGGTTATAAGTCAGACAGGCCCTTGCCTCGCAGCCAGAATTCCCTGGAGTCTGCAAACTGACAAAAAAGAACAGAATACTGCTCTCTTGCCATAGCCTAATCAAGCCAAAGGCCCTAACTATCAAATTAGGATTCTTCAGGCCTTCAGCAGCAGAACTTATTTTTCTCTGCTCACTCTAGGGCATTAACCTGCCTGTCACATTGATCTGCATATGATATTTTCACTTAAGTGTCAGGAAGATTCTTTGGGAAGAGCTGAGTCAAACTGAAGAGAAAGAGGATGAGTGTTTGGGATGGTAATAGTCAAGAGAAATTCTCACTTACCTAGGGAGGTAGCAGGTTTTGCTCTTAAAATCATGGAGTGTTCTGTCTAAACTGGCCATTGCAGATGCCATCTAGAACTTGATGCATTGTGACCTAGGTAACATGAAGTGTCAAATTATGTAGGTCAAAAAACAAAATCTAATATTTTCCCTAGGGTTAGTAGAAAAACTTTTGTGACATCTTAATCTATGCTATGCAATTACTCTTTTTACCTGCACATCACATGGACAAAGTTTAAGATTTAACATAAACCAACCTGAGGTTGAATCCTGTTTCTATCCCTCATAATACAGTAACCTTGGGTGAGATATTTTAGCCCTGTAAGCCTCAGTAAAATATGAATTACTCATATTATCTTGAAAGGTTGTTTTGAGAATAAAAAGTGATGATGATTTCAAAGAAGTTAGAAAATGCTATGTCCTCACATGACTGGCTCAAATCCCCTCTCAGTAGAGCCTTCCCTGATCCCACCTCATGTTGCCCCTTCTCCTTTACTCTGTTATTTCTGATTTCCCTGTTTATGTAGTTCATATAAACTATCACGATCTGAAATACTCTTGTTTTACTTATGTGTTTGTTCAAGCTGGCTTATTGTTCTCTCCACACGGCATTTCTTTTTTTCCTGGCATTCAGAGCAACACCTGATACTGATCAGGAATTAAAAAAAAAATTGTGAGTGGCTATATGACTATATTAGTTTCTAATGGCTGCTGTAACAAATTACCACAGACTTGATGGCTTACAACACCAATGTTTCCTTTTTTTAAAAAAGATTTTATTTATTTATTCAACAGAAAAAGAAAGAGAGAGAAAGCATGCGTGGTAGGGAGGAGCAGAGGGAGAGCGACAAGTAGATTCTGCATTGAACGTGGAGCCTACAAAGGACTCGATATCATGACCCTGAGATCATGACCTGAGTCCAAACCAAAAGTCAGATGCCTAACTGACTGAGCCATCCAGGAGCCCCAACACAAATGTATTCTATTAGAGTTTTATAGGCCAGATGACCAAAATCAGTATCTCTAATCCAAAATCAAGTTATAGGCAGGACCATGCTTAATCTGGGCCTTGAGGGAGAAATTTATTCTTTGTTCTTTTCATCCTCTTGTGGCTGGTGACCTTCTTTGCTTGTACTGTATCATTCTACTCTCTGCCTCCATGGTCACATTACTTTCTTCTACCCCTCTGTGCCAAATTTCCCCGTTTCTCACGCTAATAAAGATACATGTAATTGCACTTCAGGCCCACCTGGATACTCCACAATAATCTCCCCATCTCAAAATCCTTAACATAATATATTTCTGCAAAGTCCTTTTTAGCTATATAAAGCAACATTCACAGGTTCCAAGGAGTAAGATGTGGGTATCTTTTAGGGGAGGATATCTTTTATTTTACCACCTGACTGTTTTTTATTATTTTTTTAACAATACTTCTATCCTTTCAACCCTTACGTTTGGACTTTCTCTGTCTTATCATCTTATCATCTCTGCTCTTCCCTAACCTTCTTTTTTTCCACTCCTTTGTCTCTCCTCTTTCTTTGCTTCTCTTTTTCTTCCTCATGTTTTCCTTCTTTCCTAGAGGAACCACAGAAATTTAAATAATCAGTTTAAGTCCTTATTTGGTCTCAGTACTTTCCCACATGCTGTATAAAATAAAACAGTATATAATATACCCCAATCAAAGCCCTCACTACATTTGATGGCAGTTAGTTGGACTTTCTTTTGTTTCTTTTGATTTTAGAGCTATGATTACCATTTGAGTTCAGCCTTTAAAGGCCTCTTCTTAATAATGCTCAGTGAATCCATAAGTAATTATCAAGGACAATCTGTGTTTTGGTGAAGAGGGCCAAAATAATTATAACACTAATCTGAGATGCCAATTGCTAGGTAATTATTCAGCTACCACCTGATAATTAACTTGTGTTACTTGTATGATCAACCAGCTAACATTTCAATTAGAACCTTAATGTCCTTGAAATCTAGAGCAAAATACAAAAACCCACCTACCCAAAGAGTCTTTATTAATATTTAATTGATTAATCATATTGGACTTGACTCATAGGACTCCAGGTCATTTGGATGGTAGGTATCTCAGCTGATTTCAATTAATTTAGCATTTTTTTAACCTTGAGTAAACACAACACAGAAGTAGAATGTAATCAGCATTATAAGAAATATGGCAAACTCAAGACTATCTTTTGCATTTAGCATGCTGAAGCATTTTCCTCATATAGAATGGTGGCAAGGAACTCCTACGTAAAAATCTGAGTGGTCCCAATATAAATGTTATCACAAGTTTGTGTGTCCTTTGGCCAGGATTTCTGGGAAGGTGGCATCATTTGATGGCATATAATTAAGTCCACAAAAGTTTCTGAAAGGCAGCTTAACGTCACTCAACAAGACTAAGCTGAATTGGATTTGTCTGTCTAAACATGGGGCTTAAAATGAAAGTGCTAATCAAGCATCTTTTAGGTAGGCACCTCTTTCTCCTGTTTATTTTTGTCTGTTGGGAAATAGAACTGCAGAAAGCAAAGCTGAAGAACTGTTGTTGCTTGATGAAATGTCAGGGGCCCTAAAGCTGCTCTCTTGTTAATCCAGTGTACTTATTTCCATTATAAGGGACTTACTTGGGAACAGTAGGCAGTGAGAATGGGCAGCATGAAAAATAAACTTTAGCCCAAGGCAGTTGTACTGAACATAGAAGAAATGGAGGCTTTGGGTTTGCTGGAACAGAACTCTGAGAAGGATGGGTCAGATGTCATTTAGCTAGTTTCTGACTATTGCCTTTGATCAAAGGGACAAGAAGAAATGCATTGTTAAGGTCAGAGAGGGTTCTAAGGAAAATGTGAGCCTAAGATTATTATCCAGGCAATTCAGGCCAGTTTTCCTCTTGAGTAATATAAATTAAAGCTGCTTAATTCTATTTCTCTCTTACCCCTCTTTTTAAATAATATCTAGCATGGCAAGCAGAAAATAATAGTATCTATCATGGTAAGCAGAAAAACAAAACAATGACATCAAAGAAAAAATTTACAAGACTACAGTTAAACATACCAGAATTCTAAACACAGAATCCTCAATCAAGGAAGGTGATTTTGTGCATTTTACACAATGTCTGTGAGCCTCAGTTTCCCAAGCATGGATTCTGGAGCTGCACCACAAGTTTCAAATTCCAGCTCTACCTCTTACCAAATGTGAGACCTCAGATAGATTATTGAACCTTGTAGTTCGCTCATTTATAAAATGTAGATGACAATAATACCTATCTCACCTGTTACTGCGAGGGGTAAATCAGTTAATGTGTAGAACGTTAATACATGAGATCCAGTTTTAAAAAAAGTGTTAGTAAAAGTGCTCGATGAATGTTAGCAGCTGTTGTTGTCATCCTTGTTACTGTTATTATTTCCCCATCTGTCAAATTGGGAGCAATTTTCACTTCCCTGAATTATGACATATATGAAATATCGATCTGATTATCATAGAGCAAGAGCTTAATCCATGACATGCACTATATTTACTGACAAATGTATACATTTGTCCCTCCCCATGTATGCACCTTTCTTCTGGCTTGGTGCCCTCTGTCAAAGAAGTCAATTCTCAGAGAAATTATGAACCATCTTATGGCTAGAAGTGTATGTTCAGCTGTACATCGTTTCCAGTTCTCCTAACCTTTCTTCAAAGAGTTTTTCCTTAGAAACTTCCCAGACAAGGTCAATTTATACAGTGATCTGGAGTCAACTTAAAATGCCTGGAAGCCATAAGACTATATATTAAAACATGTATGTCTACATTTTAAGTTGAGGTTGAAGAGGGGGAAGAGTTGAATAAAGATCTCCAGTTCCTTCTCCCAGTAACTAGAACTCAAAGTATACACTGCAACTCCCATTTACCTGCAAAAAGAGTTGCTGATGGACCGGAAAAGTAAATTGAAGTATAAAGCAAGACAGAAGTGATCTATCCCTCCCTGTCTGCTGTAGTCCAAAAAAGCATGATAACTTTTCCAGTCCTCCAGGCTCGATCCAAAATAGGCACCAAATAGCTGTGGAGACCCAGAAGAGACTCCAGCTAAGTCCATCTGGGAGAGCAATGATGATGTTTGCACTAGTCTTGAATAAATCCAAGTTAAGAAGACAGGGAGGATATAATGTTTAGTTGTGAAAACAACATAGTCAAAGCATAGAGGGCACAACGATGCCTTCCTTTATTCCACCTTGATCTTGGAGAACTTGTTATTATATTTTTAAATGTGAAGGAAGGACATAGACAGATGTTCCTGAAGGAGGCCCAGCTGGATTAAACATCTGCCATTGGATTACATGGACAACTTGGAAAAGAATTTCCACAAGCCCCACTCTCAAGGAGCATACAGTCTAACATTGAGTATAGATAAGCAAAAAAGGAAGAACAAAAATGGGTTATGGGTGTTAAGAGAAAGAAAATACAGCATAACAAGAGAACCAAACAGCCTACAAGTCAGGCAAAACCTTTCTGAAATAATTTATTTAAATCAAGGCCTTACTAAAAAGAAAAGTTAAGGAAAACCTTGGTCTGCTATTGATCAGCTTGGATGATATTTCTATGTACTTAGTCATATGTTAGGCATTATGTATGAATGTCATGTAGGTGTATATACACCTACTTTTTTAAATTAGAGAAGTGAATTCCACCTGATAAATCCAATTTGGGTGGGCAGAACTCTAAAAAGCACTCTTGGAGAGCTAAAATACTAAAAGTGGACTTTACTGATGTGCCCATTGGAAATAGCTGGAATAAGCAGTCTCTGAACTTTCTTCCAACATTAAAATTCTACAATTCCTTAATTAGTGCATAAAATGTGACATTCATTTATGGGCATTTATATATCATCTTATAGGAAATAGCTCTCTTCTCTTTGCTTACTTCTTGAAATCCTCTCACCATTAGTACACATACAAATTCCTGCTCGTTGTAGGGAATGGCCAACAGTTGCCCACTTAAACAAATGGAGATGGTATAGCAGAAGGATTCAGCATCTCTCTCTAGAGTCAGGCTGTATAGTTTGAATCCAGGCTCAGACACATTGTCATAAGGTCTCCAAGCCTCCATTTCCTTATATAAAGGGAATGATAAACATATAGTGAACAGTAGGAACATCCATGTAGAGTTCTTATTCTATAGCTAGCCTATAGATAGCAATTATTATTCAGTCCCCCTACCAACTCTGAGCTAGGTATCTCTGTCTCCTCTACAGATGAGGAAACTGAAAGTAAGTCATAGGTTATTCAAGTTCAGCGACTTATCCAAAGTCACAGAGTATAGGAAGAGGGATGCAGAATCATGTCTTTTGCATCCAAGTGCATTGCTCCTATCTCAGAAGAAGGGCTGCACCTATCACAGAGTTGTGATGGTATCTGATAAGATCAGGCATGCAGGAGCAGCCCCAGCATGGTTCTTGGTACATATTCCTCACTCTGTAGTGCTTTACCAAATTGGACGGAAAGAAGAACCTCTTGACTTGTCTCGAAACATTAAAAAACCCCAAAGTACTCCGCCACAATACCATGGTACAAGAATATGCCTTGATCTACTGGGAAGTGTGTCCAAATAACTTGTTACTGATAAGAGCCAGAGTAGTAAAATTTGTGAATATCATGCATTGTTTTAAGGGAAGCAGATTCAAGGTTATCTGCATAATAATCTCTCTCCCCCTCATTTGCTTTCAGATATACTTTCTTGAATAGTTGCAAAGGGTGGTGTTTGAGCTAATATGGGAAATTGCAAATGAGTGCCACATACACAGACATCATCTGTCAGGTGTGTCTGATGGAGAAAAAGAATGAAGTACTACTGTTCTAAATGGTGGTGAGTGGAGTCAACCTATTAGTGCACAGCCTACCACCCAACCAGTACTTTTCACTACTTTTCTTTGCTCTTTGGGATTAGTGCTCCCCCCTTTCATCTTTGCTGGGTTATGTGAACCCTCAGAAAAGCCATGGCTTGGGGCTGCTTACTCTGATCAAGCTGCTGCTGCAGTCTACTAGAGCGATGTCCTTGTCAAAGCTCAGCAAGATGGGCACTCCCTGAAGACTCATAAGCCTGGCACCCCTGGGCTCCCTGCAAGCCTGACCTGCAATGGCAGAAGCCTCTGGAAAAACATCAGGGAAGGGGGGGAAGAAAGGGAGGAAAACAGAGTGTTATACAATATGCACCAACTCAACTCCTTGAAATCCTGCTCACAGGTTTCCAGAACGAGATTGAAGTGACAAGGAGGAGGCTGTTCTGACATGTATCCAGAAGGTGCCTTGATGGTGACTGACAACTTGTTATGCAGAGGCTTAATTGAACCTGATGGCCTCATAAATGAAAGCCAAGTGCTCCAAGCCAAAGGGAAAGAAGTGGCTGTTGGGCTTACTGTCTTCATTTCCCCAATAGTGGCCGACAAATTGCTATTTTACAGGGGCACCCCCTGCCAACTAGTTTCCTGGGTTTTACTGTTCCTATAATTAATTCTTGACCCTGGAGCCTCTGGCATTTACTATGCAAGGTTCTCTGCAAGAGCTATATTATGTTAAATAAAGCTATAAGGCCAGGGGCATTGACTGCGCCTGCTTTAAGGGACTGTGCACAAAGAATAACCCAGATCAGCAAGGCATTCCAGCTCCCTGAACCAGAGCCTTTCTGCAGAGGGAGCTTTTGGAAATTAGAGGCCTGCAGCAAAATCTGGGAGTAATCCTTTCGTCTTTAACAATAGCTACCCAGAATTTATTAAATAATTGCTGGAATTGTGTTATGTGCTTTAGATAAATGATCTTTACTCCCCATCACAAAACTGGAACCTGATCATTCTCATGCCCATTTTAGAGATGAGGAAACTCAGACATAGCGGAGATGCCAAGGATATTTACCCAAGAATAGTGAACAGTGGGATGGGGACTTGAACCCCTATCTGTTTGAGTTCCAAAGCTGTGCAGTTTGTTCTATAACAAACTGACATTTATAAAGTATTGCTCTTGTCTGAAGATTCTGAGAAAAGCTGTTAATAAGGACTCAAAGATTCCAGTGATGATGTCAATAATAACTAAGGATAAGAATGAGAGGATGAGTGTAATGATAACCACAATGAGAGTAGCATCATATTTTGAGATAACAACTCATGTTTGTTTTACTCTTCTTGAATTTCTCTTTCCTTTACCCCTAATCCAGCAGAGAGTACCTCTTGTGCTTTTACCTAACGTGCTGAAAATAGCAATCTTTGCACCTTTCATTTTAAAAAACCAAGAACCAGAGAGGAGAGGAGATTTTAGATATAGACAAAAAATGTTTTAGATAGAAATGGGGAACAAGAAAATTCCCCACCGTATTAAGAAAGGGAAAGAAGAGAGAAAGCAGAGAGTCACTGCTTTAGGATAGGGTGATGGGGTTAGTGAGGGTGGTGGGTGTGTCAGTGAGACCTCACAGAGGCAATGACCACTTAGGCTATGTAGGTGGTGGGAAAAGCAACAACCTTGGAAAGAGTTCCATACACTCAAGAGTGACATGGACATTGTAGAGAGCAAACTAGAGAATCATAGTACATGTCTCAGTGACAAATGAGCAACCAGTGACCCGGGACCTGATTGGAGACCTCCCTGACTCACCTCAACTACTTGTTAGCAATAAAAGTTTAGAGCCACAGTCCAACCATGGCAGAGGGTTGTGAACACAAAGTCAGCCTCAGCTCTGCAAGTGAAATCTCGAAAATAAAATTCCATCATATTATATTTTTGAGTAAAAAAAAAAGAAAAAATGGTTGTTTTGCACATCTGGGTATATAGACTCACACTGCTTTTAAAATAGTCATAATTACATTTTTATTATTGATCACTTATAAGTATATCACCACCCCCTGAACCCTGTATTAAGTACTTTATAAACATTCCCCTCATTTACTTTCTACAAGTCTATAAAATAGATGCTTTTATTAACCCCATTTCATGAAGGAGGAATCTAAGGCTTAGTACCTTCCTTATGTTATACTGATGCCACATGTGCTTATGGTGGCAACGTTTGCCACTTGCCATGGCCAAGTGATTTTCTTTCTTGGCTAAGTCTTACAATATGGACAAAACCATCTTTACTTTACCATCATAGTTTTCCTGATCGTATCTGCAAAATACATGTGAAGCTGTTTGTCATGTGAACCTAGGGGGTATATAGTTAGATAGAGGTAAGTGTCCTGAAAACAAATCTGAGTGGAATGCTAGAAGGGCAGAAGCATAATTAAACTCTAGAGCAGTCCATCTCTGATTTAATTAAAGCAAAAGAAGGATTTTAATTCACTTCACACTTAATTTTCAGCCTAATTGTTGAAAGAAAGGAACCAAGATTACATAAATATAATGATATGACCAGGATAGATCAGATCATCTTCAGCAAGTCATTTCTCTCTCTCTCTCTCCCATCTTTACGAAAGGAGTACACTTCCATGTCTATTGATCCACTGATGTTAGGCTTAGTTATATGTCTTTCTTTACCTAATGGGATATAACCAGGCATGCTGCAAGCTTGTGCAGTTGGTTTTTACTGTCTTGGACTTCAGTGATTCTCCATGAGAAGAAGGTATCCCTCCCATATCCCAGGGTAGCCACTACCCCTGGACCTGGGCCCAGAATGAACGAAAGCAGAATGAACCAATCTCTACCCTAAACCAAGCCTGGATTAAACCTTCACCCTAAAAGTAACACCACCCAACATGACCTATAGATATATGAGCAAGAAATGAATGCTTTTTCTTGTATGTTATTGAGATTTTGTGGACAGCAAAAGCTGTCTGATGCAATGACCAATATTAAAGATTGTCCAGATAATCATCTCTTCATTTTTAGTTCATCTCTCAGGAATCAAAATTTGGTGAAGTGAATCATGTTAGTGATGTCCTCCAATGTGCTGGTATAGCTATGCATTTCTGAAGTGTGATGTACTTTATGAACTAGAAGTAGGAAGAGAAAAGTTTGACTTAGAACCCCAAAACTACATGGAAATCTGTTATCTTCGTAAGTGAAATTCAGAGAAAGAGAGCAAAAATATCTTCACTGAGCAATAATTGTGAGCATTAATTTCATCTAGTGTGTGGAAATTTAGAATAGGAAGAATTTGGAGAGAAGTATTAGTGCAAACATTTGGGGGAAAATGTTTAAGATACTCTTTAGGCTTTGATTTCTTCATCTAAAAATGCAAATAATTATAATGTCTACTTCACAGAAAGATTCTTTATTCATTCATTTTACAAATATTTATTAAGAATTAATACTTATTGATTCACTAGTCACTATGATACGTGTGGAAGGTACAATAGGGGAAATAAAAAAAGAGAGAAAGAAATTGCTTGTGTCACGGAGTATATTGCCTGGTGAGCTAGACAATATTCATAAAACCAAATATTCACAATAATTAAATAGATGTATAATTAAAAGCTTCAGAGTGTTATAAAATATTAAAAGACATAGTGTACATAATGTACTTAGTGTAGTGCTAAATTATTAATATCTTTTACATATTAATGTTCAACAAATGGTGGTGGTAGTCGGAGCAGTGTGGCAGTTCTGATTGGCAGAGTGAAATTCTTGCATAGGTCCAAGTTTCATGAGGCTTGGGATTTTTTGTCTCTCTCTCTCTCTTAATTTTGCTATTTCTCTTGTTCTCTCACTGACTTTGCTTTAGGAATAGCACTGACCCAGTTTTTAACTGCTGGTAGGTTAATGATGAACCACATGGTCTTAGCTATCTGGGTGTGTCTTTCCTAAGACCTCACCAAGAGCTCTTATACTGAACACAGTGATGGCCTTCATGCAAGAAGGCATCTGTGTAAAAACTTCAAGCCTGACTTCATTTTGAGCTTAAGAATCAGTAAAGAAGGGGATTACTCTAGGAGTGGTTGTCTACCATGTCTCTGACATTTCCTTGCCATTGGTATTTATTGGAACCCAGTGGGCTCACAGCAGATGCCTCAGTAATCTCATGGAGTATAGATTACACTCAATTATCATGGGTCTGATAAATTAATATAATAGAGGAGCATTGAAAAGGAGGAGCAGAATGCCTGCATTTCAAGGTACTGTTTCTATTCCTACTTTTTATAGGTCACTGTCTTTGGTTAAGTCACTTAGTGTTGCTGGGGTTTTATTTTTCTCATCTATAAAATAATGAGGTTTAAGTCTAGATGAACAGTTAGGTCCCTTCTCTCTGCAACCCCCCATTATTGTATGACTCTATTTCAATAACCTCTAAACTGGCCATATATGTACCAGAGATACATATTTTAAAAAATATTTAGGATAGGCAGAAGCCCAAAGATTCACACACCATGTCTTCCTGATGTATTTTTGCCATGAAAGCCTTGATTTACATGATGACATTGATCTTGAAATTTCCCAAGGAGAAGAACTTTGAGTTAACCTGCTATTTTAAGTTTAAGACTACATATACATCCATTATAGAAAATATATTTCTGTGGCAGCTGAACTTCTAAGTCTAAAAATCAATGAGGCAAAGCTGCTTTTATTGAGTTATTCCAATAATACCTATTTCCTTTTAAAAGGGCCTTTGTCTAATGATAGAATTGTATAGCTGAGAAGAGTAATAGGCTTCATCAGATTTAAACCATTATTTCACAAATGGGAGCATTCTTATATCCTTTTATTCTGTGTCAGCTTGGATTTGGTTTAACTTGAGATTGTCTTACTATATTACTGTCACTATTATTATAGGATGAAGGGAATTGAGCATTTATTGACCACATACTATGTTAAATACTGTGACGGATGATTGCATGTCATCACATTTTTACCTCACAATTTCAAAACAAAGTAAATATCAATATCACCATTTATAGATAAGGGAATTGAGATTCAAAGTTCATATAAGTTGAACAAGCAAACCTACTTTGTTGGTAGCAGAGCCAGTGTCTGAAGCCATCCATGTTTATTTTATCTATATATTTGATCTCCAAGACCCATGCTCTTTATATATATTTTTTTATATTCCCTCTGGAGAGAAGAGCTTTTAGCTTTGATCACATTTTCAAGGGCGTTCATGACCTGCACAATATTCAAGACCCTTGATTGCTCATTCATATTATTATAATTGTTAATATGATTATTAACAATCTACCTTATTGCAAAAATAATTTGAGAGAAATTTACTACATGCATCAGTTAGGCTGGGCTGGATGGTGCTTCCCATATCCCAGTAACTTAAAATAACAAAGGTTCATTTCACACTCAGGCTCCATGACCATGTGAGGAAGATGATGGCTTCTGGGTGGCCTGTATCCAATGAGCCAGAGTGATTGAGTCTGATATCTGGGCTATCACAGGTCAGGAAGACAGAAAGAATGGAGAATCACTTAATTGGCTCCCACATGGAACCCATAGTCTCTGTTCATGTTTGGTTAGAAAGCATTAGCAACATGGCCACACCTAACTGTGGGGGGCACGGGGCCATAGGTTTCTGGATGCCCAAACTAGAATAGTAATGTGTATCCCACTAGAACTCCTACAACTAAATAAAATAAAATATAAAGAAGGAAAGAAGAAAAAGTAGAAAGGGAAAATGAAGATAGAAGAGAGGAATGTGTATAATAAGCTTCTCTACAATTAATAACATTGACAAGAATATTTGATTGAGTTTCCTTGCAACTAAAAAAGCACAAGGAATATGTAATCATTTTAAAATTTACATTGTCTTTAGAGGTTGACAAACTTTTTCTGTTAAAGCCCAGGGAGTAGTTTGTTTCAGCTTTATGGGCCATTCTTCTCAGTCATAACTACTCGCCTCCACCACTGTAGAGTTAAAGCAGCCATTGATGAGAGATAAATGAATTGAAATGACAGTGTTTCCATTTGGCTTGAGGGCTATAGTTTGTGGGTTTCTCACCGATATGATCAGCATGCATTGGTGGCCTAACAATATCAAAGCTTTTTCTAGGTTAATGTCAAAGACAAATTTCTCCATTGGCTATGCAAAATGGAACTTTAGTGATGAACTGAGCATCTTCAGTAAAATTCCCATAACCAACGTATTATTGCATCCTAAAAAGCCTTTCTAAATGCAAGCTAAGGCATATCATAATTCCATGAGGTGAAAAAAAGTGCTTAAATTCAAAGGCTTCAGGTAGACTTGCTTAATCTAGGGAAAATATCTGGAATAAATAGAAAATGGATAGAATATGCTTAACATTCATTGGTACATCAATATTATTTCTTGTAATTTAGCGTTTGATTAAAAACCAAAAGTGGGCAGCTGATATTAAGCAAGAGTGGAATACAAATATTCCAAATGTAACAATAACACAAATTTAAAGAAAAATTAAAATTTCCTGAAAAGAGTGAGCTGACCTGCTTTAAAGAAGATTTAAGGTCCTTTCCTGAGCTGCATGTGACTGAAGGGACTCAAATGCTCCATTAGAAGAAATGTTGATCTAGAAGCTAGGTGTTCCTTCTCCCAGGTTAGGCCTCTTTCTACTCAGCATGAGCTTCCCCATAACTGCATGGGATTGCATGTGAGGGAGTTTCAAAACCGGGCATCTGGAAACAGGCATACCTGCTATGCTTAATTTTGTATTTACTCTATCTCCCTCACTTACTTGCCCTGTGACCTTGGACAAATTATTGCAATTTTACAAATCCCAGTTTCCTTATTGGCTGAAATTAGGATAATGATACAACCTCCCACATGGAATTGTTCTTAGTATTCAAAATGATAAGGCATGTAAAATGCTTAGCACAAATTCTGGCATATAGTAACTGCTCAACAAAGAATAGCTGCCATATTTTACTCTTACCATTATCACCATATTCATCCTTGTAAAATAGCATGTGTTTGAATACGATCAACTTGCAGGCTCTCTGCACCTCACTTTTGCAGATTGACGCTCCCTCACATAACCCACACTTTTCACTGCCTGGATCTGGAGCAAACACATTTTTTTGAGATAGTTGAGGATCTACCTTTAAGTCACTTTCTCTCTGGACAGAGACAGCAGAGCGACCTTTGCAAAGCATTTGCTTCAGCACCTCTCATGGATAAATGAGCAACATGAATGTGAGTGTTAACTTTTAAGTCTCAACTCAGCATCTATTACCAGCTTTAATTTCTTTCAGAGAAAACATGGGTTTGCACCCACATGCTCATAAGAGGACCTGTACACAAACAACACACACACACACACAGACACACAGACACACAGACACACACATGCACACACACACACAGCACTGAGGTCAGAGAAAAGGTCTCAAATCCTTAAGTCCACTCAGCTGCACAGTGGGACAGCCCTACCTTCACTTTAAACATCTGTAGAGCAGTTAATAGGTGCTGTCAATTTTTGCTGCCACCCAGGAGGTTAGACAGAGTTTCCATTTATTGTGCCTTATTCTTGGCTGTGTGTGTGTGTGTGTGTGTGTGTGTGTGTGTGTGTGTAAATATTAAATGAAGACTCTGCTGGAAAGGAAACAAAATGCTCTTATATTTCACATAGAAATTGAAGGTCAGATTTTTCTTTTCTCTAACAGTGGTTTAATCACTTTCCCAGTGAAAAATGTAATTGGACACACAAAGCAAACTTTAAAAAAGTTGTCTTTGCCAAATACCATTTGGTAGGCACAAGATGAAGACAGGCTTTCTTTCTCCCCTCCCTCCCTCCCTCCCTCTCTCCCTCCCTCGTTGCCTTCCTTCCTTCTTCCCTCCTTTCTTTCATTTTAGGAAAATAGGACAAAGATTTAGTCTGGTTCTCCTCAGTGTTTCCAAGTCCTCTATCATATTACCTCTGCCTGCCTGCTTTTTAAAATTATTTTCCATCTCTCCTCATGAAGTTGCCTCTCTTTCCACACTGAGCTCCTTTTTATTCCTTTGTTTTGTTGCTGATGCCCCCTCTTCAGATACAACTCCTCCCTTTGACCCTATTACCACCTGAATAGGTCCTGTGCATTTAAAAAAGTGAGAGAGGGGCGCCTGGGTGGCTCAGTCCTTAAGCATCTGCCTTCGGCTCAGGTCGTGATCCCGGGGTCCTGGGATTGAGTCCCGCATCGGGCTCCCTGCTCCGCGGGGAGTCTGCTCCTCCCTCTCCCTCTGCCTGCCATTCCCCCTGCTTGTGCTCGTGCTCTCTCTCTCTCTCTCTCTCTCTCTCAAATAAATAAATAAATAAATAAATAAATAAATAAATAATCTAAAAAAAAAAGTGGGAGAGAACTGCACAGTCAGTCTCTCAGCAACTACAAGCAGGATATATAGAAAAATGATAAATGAGGTATTTTCTCTCCTCCAGAATATATACTTGAAGGACAGGGTCACATTCTTTCACTATAAACTCCATCCTTTTTCATAGAAAGTACTTAATCATTGGGGGATTTAAAATAACTTCCCTAAAGAGTTCAGCCGTGAAAGAGAGTTTCTGAAAGTGGGGCCTCTGATTTGTGCCTAAACTTTAGGGAGCGCCATTCTGGCACCTTCTCTAAGAAGTGAGAGAGGAGGAGTCACTTGGGCGGAGAATATTCACTGCCCACTCACCACCTCAGTGGCCTCTTTCCTAAGTTCTGCCTCCTCAGGTTGGGATTCACTGCTGAGGTGTGTACCCTGGGCTTGAGGGGTGGCCATGGGACTGCTGTTTGCAGGAGGCATGGCTGGGGTGTGGATGTGCAGGCAGTGGTGTCCACAGGCATGCACACGAGGCCCTTCCTGCTGCACGTTGGTACCACAGATAAGAAGAAAAGGAGCATGAAGCTCCAGGAGTCAATCATTTTGTTAATTGGCATGTTGTGGCAGAGGTATATCTGTCTAGAGACAATATGGTTTATTTAGATTTGTTTGACGTAGACCTGTGTGCCTCTCCTTTTGTGTTCTTGCCCCCCAGCACGTGGTAGGCCTGGGAGGGATCAAATGCCCTCCTCTCCAAGGGGCCTCTCTTGATCTTCTCAGGCACCTCAGGACTCTCATTTCTCTGGCTCTAGGCCTAGAGAAATGGCCTAGGCTCTGTGCCTCCTTTAGTTGTGAAAAGGGGCTAGTTATGGACAGATATTTCCATCCCAGACTATAAAGTTTTGAAAGCAAGTTGGACATGCCAGATTCATCTTTGTGTCTTCACTGCACCCATGACAGTGTGTCTTACAAATTATAAATAATAAATATGTGTTGAATTAACAGAAAAATAATTGTCTCAAACAATGTGTCAATTTTGCCCTTTTCTACAATGTACCAGGCACATGATAATTGCTCTCATCAAGGCCATTTGGTTACAACAAACACATTCAAGTTAACACAATAAAGAATTCAAGGAGACACCCAAGATCTCAAGGGGATGCAATAGGACTGGACCTCATAAGCACTAAAGTTGAGGGTTTGGGAATGTGAGTGGGTTTTCTGTAGGGCTAGATGACTGCTCTGCTTGCTGATGTTCATGCTCCACAGAGACTGGTTTCTCCTGCTCCACCAGCTGTCTGCCCCATGCATTGTAACGCAATCCTTCGTCCTTTGGTTTGCCTCTCTCAGTCAGCATTCAACCAGAGAAATAAAACCGCTAAGAGATACGTATTGAGAGATGTGTTGCATGGAACTGGCTGATGTGGTTGTGGGGGCTGTGTAGGCAAGTCCAAAATCTCCCAAGCAGGCCATCAGGAAGGGCAGACTGAGGCTGCAGTCCACAGTAGGTATTTCTTCAGAGCCTCAGTTCAGCTCTGAAGGCCTTTCAACTGATTGAATCAGACCCGCCCAGATCATCCAGGATAATCTCCCTTATTTAAAGTCTACTGATTTTGGACTTTAATCACATTACTAAATACCGTTATAGCACCAACTAGATCAGTTTGATTGAGTAATCTGGCCTGTAGTTTAGCCATGTTGACACAGAAAGAAGACCATTACACTGCCTCTGGGCCTTAACTAACCAGACCCTTTGCTTAGCTTCCCACATGTAGACAGTTTCATTCTTATAGCTAAAGTAATCAAAAGAAAGGATTGTATTAATTTCTAGAAATGAATGGTGTCATCCGTGGTGACATGAAAGAGATCAAGAAAACAGAGTATTTGATCTGTTCCTTCCAGATGCTGTCATGGAAGTGTTCTTTAGTAGAAGCAGTATGCATGGACTAGCAAGAAGCCTGTCCTCTGGAATGTCTGTCTGCCTTTCCTTGGCTTTTTCCTTAATACCATGGAAGTCAGGGGGCAGACTATGAGAGGCAAGGCATATTCACAATTTCTGGCTTTTACAGTGAACATATTTACCCCAAATGGAGTTTTATATTGATGAAATAAATTTGAACCATACCCCAAAAATGGATTCATGAGAAGTATTAAATATAAAGGCAAACCAATAAAACATAGCATGGTCATAAAATTCCTAATTTGTTTCATATGTAATAATAATAATAATAAAATATGTGAGTGAATCTTTGGCTATATTTTTCCCCATGTGTCACTAACACAGCTTACATTTGTCAGGTTTTTTTTTTTTTTCACTCAGAATTATATTTATTTGCAGGGTAAATACCGACTTGGCTTCATAATTTTGCAAGTATGTAACTTTGTTGGACATGATAAAATTTTACTCACTTACCAATGGCAGCTCTTTCCCCCAGTATATCCAATTAAGTTTTCATCCTAAAGCAAAGTCTTACAGATCACAGTGGAAACAAACAGTTGTCATGGGCTGTGGCTGAACTGAATGCTAATCATGGCTGGCTTCCTTCTTCATGAAATGTTGTCTTACAGTGACATTCAGAATAGTATAAAGGAGCCATAAATTGCATTTTCATTCTCTAGGCTCCATTTTGCAAATTCTGTAAATGAGTCATGCATCTATTCGGTTTGCTTTCGATGCCACAGACTGCTGTGTGCTGTGGTTTTAGATACTCAGTAGCTCTTGTTGGTAAATCTCCTTGTCCTAAGTGTAAGACAGAAAGGACAGAGGTACAGAGGAGAGATTCTAAAAACATTCAAAGAGGATCCATAAGAGAGAATATTTAAGGAGTGGGTTCAGTGTCATTCATTCACGGACTCATTTGTAAGGAACCCCTATTTTATAAAAGGCACTGTGTTAGGTACTCTGAGTCCTATATATAAAAGCTCAAGTTCTAAAAACTCACTATCCAGTCTTAGGAGAAGGCACATACGGAGAGTATCACAATATTATGTAAAGCAGGAATAGTCAGAGAAAAAGCATGCAATGTGTTTTGGATATCCAGTGGAGGACCAGATTGCATCCAGTGGAGAGGAAACATGACATCATGGAGGAGTTTTGAAGGACACGGAAGATGGGCTTGCCAAAGCAGTACAGAGCTGGGGAACAGCATGGGCAATGGCAAAATGTGGGAAAGCAAGTGCGTTTGGGCACAAGAAGTCAGCCTGTGTGGATGCAGAGGAGTGCACAGCCAAGACAACATAGCAGGGTCCAGACTGTGACAGACCCTGGGTGCTAGGATAATGTGTGTCTTTATTTCCAAGGAATGCAGCAGATAATCTGTGAAAAAAGGATGATAAAGCCTTTAGAGCAGAAACACATCCAGTCAGAGACTTTCCTTCTAACACATCATTTCCCATCCTTAGAATGTTCCACGGACCTCTGCCAGTTCTGTTTGCTACTGGTTCATACTGAGATAGGTGCAGAAAATGAAATATTTAAGATCTTTTTTAAAAAACAATTTGCTATGAAGTACATGATTTTGTATTTTCTAATACATGATGGATTGAAAAAGGATTGATTCTCCACCAGAGATAATCTGAGAGAGACCCAAGTGCTTCCCCTGCAGGGTGCTTAGCCTACAGACATACTCACTTCACAGTTGCAGTCCGAATTTTGTGTGAGTTTTTCTCTTGTTCCTAATATCCTTCATCTACTGGACATTTTCCTTAACTGCATTTTGAGCCTGACATTTTGATATGGCATCTTAATCATGACCTGTTAAAAGGGAAACTATCCGAGCACAGACATTCACCCCATGTAATCTAGAGTAGGGGTTGACAAACTATGGCCCATAGACTAAATCTGGCTATTTTGTAAATGAAATTTTATTTGAACACAGCCATGCCTATTTGTTTCCATTTTATTTATAGATGCTTCTGTGCTCTGACAGCAGAGATGAGTAGATGCTACAAAAACCGTATAGCCTTCTAATCCTAAAATATTTAAGAACTGGCCCTTTACAGTAAAAGTTTCTATGGAAAGTGATTGAGTCTTGGAATGGAAATTATTCACCAGGTACCCCAAATTCTTATTTTCCTGAAGGGCTAGCCAGGAAGAAGTTTGGGACTATGCTGAGTTGCAGGAAGGCACTGAGAAAGAAGAAGGCTCCCAAACTACAGATTTGCACACATACCTAGGACAGGTGTGAAAGGAAGCTCAGTACAGGCTGCATTAAGTAATCTCTTCTACTTATTTTTCAGTAAAACACAGATAAGGATGTGAGCTAATGAAATTCGATGGGACAGATGTCACCCCTGTTACCGATTTTAAAAGATCATGTCAGGTATATATCCTAAAGATGATTAACACCCACATAAATACACGGGCAAAGTTGAAGTTATTTCAGTTAAGAATTTCCTTGGAAATGTGTTTTAGTTTTTGCTTAGGTTTCTAAAAGCATCAGGACAATCAGTAGAAGATTTGAGCCTGAAAGTAGTAGGTTCTTGTATTTGTGTATCTGGAATTATATAGGAAGGGAAACATGTTAAGTAAAACTATGTTTTTTTCTTCTGTTTTTCTTGCCCCATATTTGTGTAGTGGTTATCATTGTGGAGCACATCCACTGCAATATAATCTGCTCCATGGCACACATTTCCATACTCAGCTATATTCTCAGAAGAAAAATCACTCCAGAACTAAGAATAAAAGGAGGAGAACTAACTCTCTGCTTAAATCCTTTGTAAAACAAGAAAGGACATGTTGTTAATCTGCAAAATAAACTGAAGTGGTAGGTAGTATTACCCACATGTTACAAATAAAGACTCTGAGATTAGAGAAGTTACATAACTTTGCCAATGTCACATAAGTAGGAAGTGAGGGAAACTGTATTTAAATCTGATATATGTTCTTCCCACTCTCCTAAAGTTTGTCAAAAATAAATACCGTGTCAGAATACAAATTCAGGTGGAAGAAAAGGAAAATGAGCAAGATTGGGGTCCATAGAGGTTAAAAATTCCTCGGCTCAATATAGACAAGATCAGGTGGGAAAAGAATGGAAGGAAGCTGATTATATACATGTGAGGAAAAGGCAAGAGTAAAAAGAGTGATGTTGGGTAGAGACAAGGCTTAGAGGAATATTGAATATGTTTTGAATAATAAAACAGCTTCCAAATTTTCAAGTTTCTGCATACATATATATTTATGAATACGTATTAGGAACAATGAAACAGAACATCTGCAGCCCACACCGAGAAGAATGCAAGGGGGTTGGAATTAGTCCTGTGGCTCACTAGGATCTGCTGGCAGTCAGAAACAAATTCATGTATAAATGTTCTGTGGCTCATAAATCCAGCCGCAGGTGAACAATGTTTGCAAATCACTAATAAGTTGGAAATGTATACTTATGTGTCAGAACCTAGACTATTCAAAGTCATTGCAAGGGTATATTTTATTTAAGAAACTTTTAGGAAAATGAATCTTTTTCTCTATTCAACTGTCTTTTGAAAAGGATTCTCTCTCCTTCTCCCCCCACCCAGCCTCCATTTTTTTTTCACACAAGTCTTAATCAAACCTTGATACCCACTTCTGTATGAGTAAAATAGCAGAAATTTGTATAATGATTCTACAGCTCATGATTTTTAGAGAAGTTTTTGACTCAGAATACCATTAAAAGATGGATTTTGTTTCCTTATTTGTTTCTACATTATATTAACAACTGCTTCTTGTGATCCTAGGGCCAATTTCAAGATTAAAAGAAACAGACTGCCAAGCTCAGAGGTGAGTCATCAGGGAACCAATTTGCCCTTGACCACCTTCCTAGGTACTAATGGAATTCAGACACTAGCACAGTGTCCCAACGGAATTTGGGAAACTGTAAGAATTATGGAGCCACGGGGACCTACAAATCACTTTGCTGGCATTCTAGTCCACCCATATAGTCCTCAGACCCTACAACAGAAACATGATTAAAACCAATTTATTTTTTTTCTGAATGAAGTCCCCCACTCTTCGTGTTCCTCTGTTCTAGAGAAAGAATCTCCCATCCACTCAGTTTTTGAAGCTAGACACCTGGGTTTCCTTCTTGCCCCCCCCCACACCTGTTTCTCCCCATCAACACCTAGTTGTTTGTCTATATGTTTTAACCAATTCCTAATGATTCTACCTTAGCTCAGCTATGTCTGTCTATTTCCAATGCCCTGGCCTTGTGTGGGTGACCAGTTTCCCAGGGATTGCTGCAATTGCCTCAAATTGGTCTCCCCACTTCCATTTTTGTCTCTCTCCAATCCATTCTTCATCCAGCAACCAGAGTACATTTCCCTGCAATATTAGACTATGGCATTTATTTAAAAGTCATTGTTGACAATTTTTTTTAAGCAAATCCTGACTCAGGAACTTGGCCCAGAATGCTCAGCCATCTGACCATCTCTCCTGCTTTATCTCTCATCATGTGAATTTCTTTTTCTCTATTACATGAGCAATGTGTCATGGTTCACCAGAAGCACAACCTTATTTACTTCTAAGCCTTTACTTCTATTCCTTCTGCCTAGAACACAACTCTACTCTTCTCCAAAGACTAATATGGATGTATCTTTGAGGATCCAGCTCAAAATTTAATTAATTGCGAAAGTTTTTTCTGAATGAAATCCCCACCCAGCCCCTTGCCACACACAGATGCATATGCATATGCCTCATACTTTTGCCTTGCTTAGGCCTATCTCTGCATTTCTCCCTCAAAGCAATTGGCATTTGTATTTGTTTCCTCTTACTACTCTAACAAACCACTGCACACGCACTGCTCAGAACAGCAGACATTTATTATCCTACATTTCTGGAGGGTAAGATTCTAACATGGCTCTCATTGGACTAAAATCGAGATGTCTACAGGGTTGTATTCCTTCTTGAGGTCCTAGGGGAGAATCCATTTCCTTGCCCTTTCCAGCTTCTAGGGACTGCCTTCATTCCTTGGCTCCTCCTCCATCTTCAGAGCCAGTGAGAAGGTCAAATCCTTCTCACATCTTCTTACTCTTGTCTCTTCCTCTTCTGCCTCTCTCTTCCATATTTAGAAATCCTTTGATTACATGTAGGCCCATCTGGACAATCTAATCCCTATTGTGAGGTCAGCTGAATAGCAGCCTTAATTCTACCTACCAGCTAAATTCTCCTTTACCGTGGAAGATAAATATTCACAGGTTCTGGGGATTAGGAAGTAAACTTTTATTGGTGGAAGGGAGATTATTCTTCCTACCACAAGAATTTTATTTACTTATCTGTGAACACTGTCCCCCACACAGATCATATAAGTGTAAGTTTCGGGAAGAAAGGGATGGTATTTGTCTTCTTATCAATGCTTCAGTGCCTAGCAAAATGTCTGCTATATAGTAGGTCAATACCTATCTTGAGAGATGAATTAATGACTGAATCAGAGGGTTTACTGACCATTTTAATTTTGTGCCAATTATCTTGATGAAAGACATTGTGTCTATGAGCCCCTTTAAATTTCACCAACGATGGTGTGCTCCTGATTGTTGAAGTATTAAAGTGTTCAGCTCTAGAGGAAGCAGGGCAAAGATCTCAGTGGTAAGATAACTGTGACTTCTCTACAGCATCTTCTCCAATTTGATGAAAAGGAATAGTTTTCTTTTCCTTTGTTAAAATAGAAATGTTGATGATTATGGCACAGCATTATTCTGTGAAGTTGAGATGGGACACAATCTGACCAGGGCCCCCTTGTCGGTGTTGGATCTTTACCTGAGTTATGACATCTTAAGATTTCTTTCTAATACCTATTAATGAAAGTTTGAGATTCTTATATGGTGTGATGAAATAAAACAGTGACCTATATTTCACAAATAGCTGATTTTTGTCTTCTATCATATATTACATGGATCCTCAACTTTGGCACTGCTAATATTTTGAACTAGATAATTTTTTATTAGAGGGGAACTGTTCTGTGCATCATAGAATGTTCAGCAACATCCTTGGCTTTTACCCACTAGATGCCAATAACATCCTCCTCAGTTGTGACAGCCAGTAATATCTCCAGATATTGTCAAGTGTTCCCAGGAGGTGGGAGACAAAATCAACACCAGTAGAGAAATACTGACTTAATGGGCTAGATCATATTTAAAACAGTTATATCATTTTCCCCTTGAAGACTCTTCCATATTATATCGGGAAGGAGAAACTTTGATTGTGTCTGTGTGTGTGTGTCTGTGTGTGTGTGTGTGTGTGTGTTTAAGTTGTGATGTGGGGTGATAGAATTCCTGAGCCCCTGCTCGAGGGGGCTTTGGCTAACCACAATAAGCATCCAAACTGGAGAATTCTGCCTCTTGTTCTTTTTTTTTTTACTCTTTTTTAAGAATAAAAATTCCTTTATTTCTTATTAACATTTCTCAGCTCTTAGAACCATTAACATTTCTTATTAACATTTCTCAGCTCTTAGAACCATTATTTGCCTGTACTTACAGCTCATGGAAGCTATTATGACAGATTTATAGATGGAGCTCTTCTCCTCTTCTTTTCCCTTTTTATACCTTTCAGTGTGCTAGTGAGGGAATTTTGATAGCCTCTCATAGGAACACACTTAAGTGTGTGCATCACGTAAAATAACAGCTGCTTTCAAAAACTGACCCAGCAGAGCTGGTCCTGTCCTGGATGGTTCCTCCTCATCCACGTGCCATGTTCCCTATACTTATAGGAGAAACAGGGGATTGACTCTGGACCATGTTATTTGCTTATGCTGACCATCTAATGAGCAACACAACTGTCCAGTAATTGGTTTTATTGGCTTTTCTGGAGTGCTGCATGGAGTGTAACCATCAGAGAGTGTCTCTCTGTTTCCAGTGCAAACTGCTTTTAATTTTTTGGTTGCCTGATAAGCCAGTGAGAGAGAAATGTTTTAAGCACATAATCCTAGAGCCCACTGTTACAAGTGATTTTATTTTCTTATCTGCTAGCATCCATTTCCAAGCAGTTTGTCCCCTTTAATCAATAATTTATAATTCCATAGCGTAGAAAAATCAGGATGATTTTTGTTTGTCCGTTAGTTTGGATCTACTTTCATTTCTTTGCAAGATAAGCTTGCTGGCTTGGTCTTCAATGTACATAATTTCTGGGAACTGCAAAGGAACTTTGACCTCATCTTACCCCCAATATTTTTCTAATGTTCAACTTAGAGATTTATTTCTTTGGCAAATGTTTTGGAAAATTAATCAAATCTGGATGGTCTGTCTTGACTTAATATCAATTTTGTTATTTGTATAATCAATAGGAGTACAAAAAGAACATAGATCAATTATTGTAGGAAGAGAAGAGAGAGTTTTGGAGAGTACTAAAGATTATCTTTCCCTACTTAGCAGTTTGTCCCCAGTGAGTTCAAAGTATTATGTTACCTCTCATTAGGCTAAATTGAGTATGTGTGAGTACATAGATCTGTAGCTGTCATAGGTACAATTGAGTAGCAACCATATACTTTTTTTTTTTTAATTTTTTTATTGTTATGTTAATCACCATATATTACATCATTAGTTTTTGATGCAGTGTTCCATGATTCATTGTTTGTTCATAACACCCAGTGCTCCATGCAAAACGTGCCCTCCTCAATACCCATCACCAGGCTAACCCATCCCCCCACCCCCCTACCCTCTAGAACCCTCAGTTTTTCAGAGTCCATCATCTCTCATGGTTCGTCTCCCCCTCTGACATACTCCCCTTTTCTTCCTCTCCTGTTATCTTCTTCTTTTCCTTTTTTCTTAAAATATGTTGCGTTATTTGTTTCAGAAGTACAGATCTGTGATTCAACAGTCTTGCACAATTCACAGCGCTCACCGTAGCACATACCCTCCCCAATGTCTATCACCCAGCCATCCCATCCCTCCCACCCCCAACCACTCCAGTAACACTCAGTTTGTTTCCTGAGATTAAGAATTCCTCATATCAGTGAGGTCATGTGATACATGTCTTTCTCTGATTGACTTATTTCACTCAGCATAACACCCTCCAGTTCCATCCACGTCGTTGCAAATGGCAAGATCTCATTCCTTTTGATGGCTGCATAATATTCCATTGTGTATATATACCACAACTTCTTTATCCATTCATCTGTCGATGGGCATCTTGGCTCTTTCCACATTTTGGCTATTGTGGACATTGCTGCTATAAACATTGGGGTACATGTACCCCTTCGGGTCCCTACATTTGTATCTTTGTGGTAAATACCCAGTAGTGCAATTGCTGGATCGAACGGTAGCTCTAATTTCAACTGTTTGAGAAACCTCCATACTGTTTTCCAGAGGTGTTGCACCAGCTTGCATTCCCACCAACAGTGTAGGAGGGTTCCCCTTTCTCCGCATCCCCGCCAACATCTGTCGTTCCCTGACTTGTTAATTTTAGCCATTCTGACGGGTGTGAGGTGGTATCTCATTGAGGTTTTGATTTGGATTTCCCTGATGCCGAGTGATGTTGAGCACTTTTTCATGTGCCTGTTGGCCATTTGGATGTCTTCTTTGGAGAAATGTCTGTTCATGTCTTCTGCCCATTTCTTGATTGGATTATTTGTTCTTTGGGTGTTGAGTTTGATAAGTTCTTTATAGATTTTGGATACTAGCCCTTTATCTGATATGTCGTTTGCAAATATTTTCTCCCATTCTGTCGGTTGTCTTTTGGTTTTGTGGACTGTTTCTTTTGCTGTGCAAAAGCTTTTTATCTTGATGAAATCCCAATAGTTCATTTTTGCCCTGGCTTCCCGTGCCTTTGGCGATGTTTCTAGGAAGAAGTTGCTGCGGCTAACGTCGAAAAGGTTGCTACCTGTGTTCTCCTTTAGGATTTGGATGGACTCCTGTCTCACGTTTAGGTCTTTCAACCATTTGGAGTCTATTCTTGTGTGTGGTGTAAGGAAATGGTCCAGTTTCATTCTTCTGCATGTGGCTGTCCAATTTTCCCAACACCATTTGTTGAAGAGACTGTCTTTTTGCCATTGGACATTCTTTCCTGCTTTGTCAAAAATAAGTTGACCATAGACTTGAGGGTCCATTTCTGGGCTCTCGATTCTGTTCCATTGATCTATGCGTCTGTTTTTGTGCCAGTACCATACTGTCTTGATGATGACAGCTTTGTAATAGAGCTGGAAGTCCGGAATTGTGATGCCGCCAGCTTTGCTTTTCTTTTTCAGTATTCCTCTGGCTATTCGGGGTCTCTTCTGGTTCCATACAAATTTTAGGATTATTTGTTCCATTTCTTTGAAAAAAGTGGATGGTATTTTGATGGGGATTGCATTGAATGTGTAGATTGCTCTAGGTAGCATTGACATCTTCACAATGTTTGTTCTTCCAATCCATGAGCATGGAACGTTTTTCCATTTCTTTGTGTCTTCTTCAATTTCTTTCATGAGTATTTTATAGTTTTCTGAGTACAGATCCTTTGCCTCTTTGGTTAAATTTATTCCTAGGTATCTTATGGTTTTGGGTGCAATTGTGAATGGGATCGACTCCTTGATTTGTCTCTCTTCTGTCTTGTTGTTGGTGTATAGGAATGCCACTGATTTCTGTGCATTGATTTTATATCCTGCTACTTTACTGAATTCCTGTATGAGTTCTAGCAGTTTTGGGGTGGAGTTTTTTGGGTTTTCCACGTACAGTATCATATCATCTGCAAAGAGTGAGAGTTTGACTTCCTCTTTGCCGATTTGGATGCCTTTGATTTCTTTTTGTTGTCTGATTGCTGTGGCTAGGACTTCTAATACTATGTTGAATAGCAGTGGTGAGAGTGGACATCCCTGCCGCGTTCCTGACCTTAGGGGAAAGGCTCTCAGCCTTTCCCCATTGAGAATGATACTCGCTGTAGGTTTTTCATAGATGGCTTTTATGATATTGAGGTATGTACCCTCTATCCCTATACTCTGAAGAGTTTTGATCAAGAAAGGATGTTGTACTTTGTCAAATGCTTTTTCTGCATCTATTGAGAGGATCATATGATTCTTGTTCTTTCTTTTGTTAATGTATTGTATCACGTTGATTGATTTGCGGATGTTGAACCAGCCTTGCAGCCCAGGAATAAATCCCACTTGGTCATGGTGAATAATCCTTTTAATGTACTGTTGGATCCTATTGGCTAGTATTTTGGTGAGAATTTTTGCATCCATGTTCATCAAGGATATTGGTCTGTAATTCTCTTTTTTGATGGGGTCTTTGTCTGGTTTTGGGATCAAGGTAATGCTGGCCTCATAAAATGAGTTTGGAAGTTTCCCTTCCATTTCTATTTTTTGGAACAGTTTCAGGAGAATAGGTATTAATTCTTCTTGAAATGTCTGATAGAATTCCCCCGGGAAGCCGTCTGGCCCTGGGCTTTTGTTTCTTGGGAGATTTTTGATGACTGTTTCAATTTCCTTAGTGGTTATAGGTCTGTTCAGGTTTTCTATTTCTTCCTGGTTCAATTTTGGTAGTTGATACATCTCTAGGAATGCACCCATTTCTTCCAGGTTCTCTAATTTGCTGGCATAGAGTTGCTCATAATATGTTCTTATAATTGTTTGTATTTCTTTGGTGTTGGTTGTGATCTCTCCTCTTTCATTCATGATTTTGTTGATTTGGGTCATTTCTCTTTTCTTTTTGATCAGTCTGGCCAGGGGTTTATCAATCTTGTTCATTCTTTCAAAGAACCAGCTCCTAGTTTCGTTGATCTGTTCTACTGTTCTTTTGGTTTCTAGTTCATTGATTTCTGCTCTGATCTTTATGATTTCTCTTCTCCTGCTGGGTTTAGGCTTTATTTGCTGTTCTTTCTCCAGCTCCTTTAGGTGTAGGGTTAGGTTGTGTATTTGAGACCTTTCTTGTTTCTTGAGAAAGGCTTGTATTGCTATATACTTTCCTCTCAGGACCGCCTTTGCTGTATCCCAAAGATTTTGAACAGTTGTGTTTTCATTTTCATTGGTTTCCATGAATTTTTTTAATTCTTCTTTAATTTCTTGGTTGACCCATTCATTCTTTAGTAGGATGCTCTTTAGCCTCCATGTATTTGAGTTCTTTCCGACTTTCCTCTTGTGGTTGAGTTCTAGTTTCAAAGCATTGTGGTCTGAAAATATGCAGGGAATGATCCCAATCTTTTGGTACCGATTGAGACCTGATTTGTGACCTAGGATGTGATCAATTCTGGAGAATGTTCCATGGGCACTCGAGAAGAATGTGTATTCCGTTGCTTTGGGATGGAATGTTCTGAATATGTCTGTGAAGTCCATTTGGTCCCGTGTTTCATTTAAAGTCTTTATTTCCTTGTTGATCTTTTGCTTAGATGATCTGTCCATTTCAGTCAGGGGGGTGTTAAAGTCCCCCACTATTATTGCATTGTTGTCAATGTGTTTCTTTGCTTTTGTTATTAATTGCCTTATATAATTGGCTGCTCCCATGTTCGGGGCATAGATATTTACAATTGTTAGATCTTCTTGTTGGATAGACCCTTTAAGTAGGATATAGTGTCCTTCCTCATCTCTTATTACAGTCTTTGTTTTAAAATCTAGTTTGTCTGATATAAGGATTGCCACCCCAGCTTTCTTTTGGTGTCCATTAGCATGGTAAATGGTTTTCCACCCCCTCACTTTCAATCTGGGGGTGTCTTTGCGTCTAAAATGAGTCTCTTGCAGACAGCATATCGATGGGTCTTGTTTTTTAATCCAATCTGATAGCCTGTGTCTTTTGATTGGGGCATTGAGCCCATTTACATTCAGGGTAACTATTGAAAGGTATGAATTTAGTGCCATTGTATTACCTGTAAGGTGACTGTTAACTGTCTGTTGTCTGTGTTCGTTTCTGCTCTTTGCTGCTTTTAGGTTCTCTCTTTGCTTAGAGGACCCCTCTCAATATTTCTTGGAGGGCTGGTTTCGTGTTTGCAAATTCCTTTAGTTTTTGTTTGTTCTGGAAGCTTTTTATCTCTCCTTCTATTTTCAGTGATAGCCTAGCTGGATATAGTATTCTTGGCTGCATATTTTTCTCGTTTAGTGCTCTGAAGATATCTTGCCAGTCCTTTCTGGCCTGCCAGGTCTCTGTGGATAGGTCTGTTGCCAATCTAATGTTTCTACCATTGTAGGTTACATATCTCTTCTCCCGAGCTGCTTTCAGGATATTCTCTTTGTCTCTGAGACTCGTAAGTTTTACTATTAGATGTCGGGGTGTTGACCTATTTTTATTGATTTTGAGAGGGGTTCTCTGTGCCTCCTGGATTTTAATGCCTGTTTCCTTCCTCACATTAGGGAAGTTTTCTGCTATAATTTGCTCCAATATACCTTCTGCCCCCCTCTCTCTCTCTTCTTCTTCTTCTGGGATCCCAATTATTCTAATGTTGTTTCGTCTTATCGTATCACTTATCTCTCGAATTCTGCCCTCGTGATCCTGTAGTTGTTTCTCTCTCTTTTTCTCAGCCTCTTTATTTTCCATCATTTGGTCTTCTATATCGCTGATTCTCTCTTCTGCCTCATTTATCCTAGCAGTTAGTGCCCCCATTTTGGATTGCACCTCATCAATAGCCTTTTTGATTTCGATTTGGTTAGATTTTAGTTCTTTTATTTCTCCAGAAAGGGTTTCTCTAATAACTTCCACGCTTTTTTCAAGCCCAGCTAGTATCTTTAAAGTCATGATTCTGAACTCTAGGTCTGACATCATACTAATGTCTGTATTGAGTAGGTCCCTGGGTGATGGTAGTACCTCTTGTTCTTTTTGCTGAGGTGATTTCTTTCGTCTTGTCATTTTGTCCAGAGGAGAATAGATGAATGAGAGAACGAAATGCTAACAGGTTTACAACGTCCCCAGCAAATATACTGTATACAAATCAGAAAAGACCTGAAACCAGGGGAAAAGAAAGGGAAAGAAAGAAAAAAGAAAGAGAAAAAAGAAAAAAAAAGATAAAAACAAAAACAAAACAATACAAAAATAGCAGAATATGATCAAATATGATCAGGCTAGTGCATAGATCAGTGCCACACACTAGATTTTGGGCGTATTTTGGTCTGTTAGAAAAAAGTGCCTCCTAAAATTTTAAAGGAAGAAAGACATATATGTACAAAATAAGGGTTGATACAATGAAGGGATGGAAGATGACTGTAAAGATGAAAATTATAAAAGGTTTTATAAAAGGACTTGGTAAGATAAGTTGTTTGAAAAAAGAAAGAAGATTTAAGAAAAGAAAAAAAAAAAAGGAAAAAGGGAGAGAATGTGATCAGGCAGGAGACTAGAACAAAGCCATACACTAGTGATTTAGGGTATATTTTGATCTGTTAGAAGAAACTGTACCTCAAAAATTTTAAAGAGAGAACAACTTATATATATATGCCAAAAATAAGGGTAACTACTATGAAGGGATAAAATATGACTCTAAAAATGAAAAATGAAAAATGTTTTTTTTTTTTTAAAGGGATTGATAAGATGTTGGTTAAAAAAAGGGAAAAAGAAAAATAAAAAAAAACAGTCAACAAAAATTAACTTTGATGAAATAATGAATCATGGTTAAAAAAAAAAAAAAAAAAAAAAGCCATGAATCTATGTGCAGTATTCCCCTAGCGCAGGAGTTCTCCCGTTCTCCTTGATCGATCAACTTGGTCTTGGCTTGCTGGCTGTTTGTGCTGATCTTCTGGGGGAGGGGCCTGTTGCTGTGGTTTCCAAATGTCTTTGCCGGCGGCAGAATTGCCCCGCCCTTGTCAGTCCGGGCTAAGGAAGCTGCTCCGGTTTGCTCTCAGGAGCTTTTGTTCCCTGCAAGCTCTCCGTACAGCCCTGGAGGACCAGGGCAGAAATGGTGGCCTCCCAATCTCTACCCGGAGGAGCCGAGAACTCGGGGCCCCGCTCCTCAGTGTGCCCCCAGAGAAAAGCAGTCACTTCCGTGTCCCCGGTCTCCGGCCGCGCCCCGTGCTCACCCGGCCTGTGACCGAGCGTTGCTATCTCTGGTACCCGACCCCGCGCAGAGTCTCCAAACCCAGCAGATCCCTGCAGTGCGTTCCCGCACCGCTCCTCCCCAGGAAGGAAGGGGAGTCTCCCCGGATCTGCTGCTTGTTGGGTCCCTGCTGGAGGAGCAGTGGCCCGACTGGGCCGCAGATCACAGTTTATGGCCACCCCGAGCTGAGAGCCCGCGACTCTGCTCCGTCTCTGCAGCCGGCTTCCCCGCTCCGATACCTGGGAGCTCTGGCGCACTCAGGCACCCCCGGTCTCTCTGTGACCCCGAGGGTCCTGAGACCACACTGTCCCGGGAGGATTCCACCCCCCGCTTAGCCACTGCAGCGATGTCCCTCCACGGAGCCAACTTCTAAAAGGTCCGATTTTGTGCTCCGCGGCTCTAGCACTTGCCAGAAGCGGCCGACGGAGGCCCCTCCCCCGCCGTCTATCCTCCCGAATATCGCCTCGGATTCACTTCTCCGCACGTCCTACCTTCCAGAAAGTGGTCACTTTTCTGTTCAGAGAGTTGTTGCTACTCTCTTCTTCGGTCTCCTGTTGAGTTCGTAGGTGTTCAGAATGTTTTGATCCCTATTCAGCTGAATTCCTGAGACCAGACGAAATCTAGGTCTCCTACTCCTCCGCCATCTTGCTCCGCCTCTCAGCAACCATATACTTTTAATGGATGAGTATTACTTACATACGAGAATTATATCTGACTACCCCTACTAGAAAGTAGAAAAATTCTCCCTAAAAGTAGGTAATATGTGTGTTTTTTTCTCATTATATTATATTCAATGTGTAGAGTTCTTAGCAAGTTTATAATAAATGAATTGAGTGAATGAGTGAATAAATGAGCGAATAAAAGAGAGATACAATAGTTATTCTTCTTTATTCTCTTTAAATTGCCATTAAATTTTGTAAGTCCCCTGCCAGGATGGTTGTCCATCAAAGTCCCATTTCAGATATACAGTGCACCCACAAGACTTAATTGGTTTTCACAGTAGTCTCAGTACTCCAGGAATCTGTGCTGTGTTTGACATCCTGGGCCTGTAGGCATAAAAGGCTGTTTGGAAAGTGGGAAGTGTATAGGCTTTTGTGTCCTTTGATATTAGTCTGTATCCTACATCTACTTCTCACTAGCTTCAGGACCTTAGACTTCCTGAGCCTCCATTGCTTCCTGTAAATACAGAGAACTAGCACAAACTGTGGCTTCCTTTTTCTAAATAACCTCAGAGAAACAACAGATCAAGGAAGAAGGTTTGGATCTAAGGGTTTTGTGCAAAATCCCCGGAGATACCCACCACTTGTATGAACTGATGTGTGGCAAGTGGCAACCTTGCAGGATTAGAGGTGGGACACCAAGAACAGAGAGGTTGTGGAGAGTATTGAAGGTATTTTTTGCCCCCTCACCACTTGAGGATTTCTGGCTGCCCTGATGCCCCAGAGAGTCAATGGTCAGTAGCAATTGCTTGGGCTACTTGGTGTCCATGATGCTAAAGCCAGCTTGATGTCCAAAGGTTTTAAAGAGGATTCCCTGATCATATTATTTGTCTAGTGGAAAGGCAGCAAAGGAGGTGGCAGACAGAAGCTCTGAGGTACATCTCCTCTCACCTCCTTAAATCCACAAGAAGAACACAGACTACTAGGGCCTTGGTTTCGGCTACTCCTCTATACCCAATATATCCAGATTTTTCACCAAAATAACCAGATGCTTGGAAAGTACAACCATTAAAGGAAAACATTAGAGCAATATTTATTACATAAATTTGAAAAAAAGAAACCAATGATTTAAATTAATTAAAAAAGTATATACAGGGACATAAGGGAGAATGTTCATAAATTAAGCAAAACAATAGACAAATTAATAAAAAATGTAGTAGTGATCATCACAGCCAAGAGAACTCTAAAGAGACTTGATGATGACATGTAATGTGGTATTCTGGTTGGGATCCTGGAACAGAAAAAGGAAATCAGGTAAAAATTGAGAATCTGAATAAAGTATTGACTTCCCTTAATAATAATGTGTTGATACTGGCTTGTTACTTTTGACTAACATACCATATTATTATCTATTTATTTATTTTTATTTATTTGACAGAGAGAGACAGTTAAAGCAGGAACACAAGTAGGGGTAGTGGGAGAGGGAGAAGCGGGCCTCCCACCCAGCAGGGAGCCTGATGCGGGGCTTGATCCCAGGACTCTGGGATCATGACCTGAGCCAAAGGCAGATGCTTGACGACTGAGCCACCCGGACTCCCCTTAACATACCATATTAATGTAAGATGTTAGTGAGAGGGGAAACTGGACATGAAGTATATGAAAACTCTATATCCTATCTTTGCAACAATTCTATAAACCTAAATCTATTCTAAACTAAGATATTTATTAAAAAAAAAAGTAAGGACTTACGGTTTTAATTTCAACGTGCAAGAAACACAGAACCATCCATCTAACAGTAAGTAAAAAGCTGAACAAACTGAAAAGTCAACAACTCTCCTTAGATCCTTCAGAAAAATGAGATTACATGGCAAACCACTGGCTCTAAAACTGGAGAGACAAAGAGAAAAATACAGATAATCACAATTTACTAGAGCAGAAACTCAAGAGAAGACATCTGTGTGAGAACCAGTGGCAGGATAGGAAAACATCAACTGTAAGTAACACATTTCTTCAGGCTCAGTGTGGACAAGTCTGGGAGTTAAAAACTCCAGAGCATCCCAGTTATAGAAAGGCCTCCACACTTCCATGAATTTTATCTCCAGGAACTTGATCAGTATTGGAGAAAAATCCCCTTGTGCTTTTTGCAGGGAGAGGGGAAGGTAACCATTTAGAGAAATGCACGAGATCATTTGGGTTTTTTTGTTTGTTTTGTGTTGTGTTGTTTTTTAAGGCTTAGTCTCAGAAGAAATGATTTTATCATAGTCTAAACTATTGGAGTTTTATCAGAGCCTAACTGATCTGGGGGAAGGGAAATACCCAACTCCAGCTCCGTTCCAGCTACCTTGGCCCATTGACAGGAAAGAGGGGCTGAAAATTTCTTGTCAAGTTCACAGCCCAAGGGCAGACTCATTAAAAACTAAGACCTAATTATAGGACTATAGAATGCATCCCTTCCCCCTATACCTTACCACCACATTACTAAGGGCCTATTTACAGCAGTTCATTAACCCCATATATAATATTAAGCTATCAAGAAAATATTACAAAGCATACAAAAGCCAAAATCACAGTTTGAAGAGACAAAACGTGTAAGAACCAGACTTAGATATGACAAGGAAGTCGGAATTTTCAGACCATTCATTTGAAACAGCTATGATTAATATGCTGAGGGCTCTAATGGGTAAGTAGAGAGCATGTAAGTAAATCTGGGCAATGTAAGCAGAGAGATCAAAATTCTAAGAAGAAAAAATGCTGGAGATAAAAAAACACTGTAACAGATATGAAAAATACCTGTAATGGTCTCATTAAACTAGAAGTGGCTGAGAAAAGAATCTCTAAGCTTGAGGATAAGTCAATAGAAACTTCCAGAACAAAACAGTAAAGATAAAAAAGGAACAGAATATCCAAAAAATGTGGGACATATATGTAATAGGAATACTAGAGGAGAAGAAAGATAAATGAACAGAAGAAATATTTGAAATAATAATTACTGAGAATTTTCCCAAATTAATGTCAAACTATAGGTCCAGGAAGTTCAGAGAAACCAAGCAGGATAAGTCCCCCCCCCCACTACACCCAGGCATATCATATTCAAACTACAGTGAATAAAAGATAAATATCCTGAAAGAAGCCAGAGGAAAATAACACCTAACCTATAGACAAAGGAAAGAATTATTTTTGACTTCTCTGGAATTTATGTAAGCAGGGAGAGTGGAATGAAATATTTAAAATGTTGAGAAAAAAATCTAACAACCTAGAATTCTGTCTCCTGTGAGATTATCCTTACAAAATAAAGGCAAAATAAAGACTTTCTCAGACAAACAAAAATTGAGGGACTTTTTTGCCAGTAGACATTCCCTGCAAGAAATGTTAAAAGCAGTTCTTCAGAGAGAAGGAAAGTGATATAGGTCAGAAACTCAAATATGCATAAGAAAGAAAGAGCATCAGAGAATGAGTAAGTAAAAGTAAAATAAAAATCTTTCATTTTTTCTTATTCTTAATCTAACGGAATAGTTTGTTCAAAATAATAGCAATGGCATGTTTGATTATATATACACACGTACATATACATGTATACCTGCATATACATGCATGCCTGTGTGTGTATGTGCTTAAGTATGCTTATTTATTAGCAAAAATAGAAGGAAAAGAAGGAAGAAATTAGGATTATTTTATTATTATGAGATATTTGCACTATTCGTGAAGTGGTATGTTATTTGAAATTGGATTTGGATTAATTATAAATGTATATTGCAAAATTTAGGACAACCATGAAATAAAGAAGTATAATTGACATACTAAGAAAGGGGAGAAAATGCAATCATATAAAATGTTCAGTTAAGACCAAAAAAGGCAGAAGAAGAGTGGAAAACAAAAATAGGAACAAAGAACAAAGGCACAAATAGAAATCATTAATAAATATGGTATATATTCAATTCTATCAATAATCATTTTAAATGTCAGTGGTCTAATCATACCATTAAAACACAGAGATTCTCCGAGTGAATCAAAAACAAGACCCAAGTATATGTTGTCTGCAAGAAACCCCCTTTAAATATAAAAATACATAAGATTAAATGTGAAGGGATGAAGAAAGATATATCATGCTAACTAACACTAATCAAAGGGAAGTGGGAGTAGCTATATTAATGTTAGTGCAGAACAATGAAAGGTATCAGGAATAAAGAGGGACATTACATAATGATGGAGTCAGTTCTCCAAGAAACTATAAGAATATAAGAATATAAGAATATAAGAAATATAATATAAAATAATATAATATAAATATAAATATAATATAAAATATAAGAAAATATAAGAATGTGTATATTCCTAACAACAGAATGCCATAAAAAGTGAAGCATAACTGATTGAACTGCAAGAAGAGATACATGAATCCACCATTATAATTGGAGAATTCAATGCTCCTCTATAAGAAATGGCAGAAAACAGTAAGGACATAGCTGAACCTTACCATAAATCACTTGTTTATAATGGACATCCATAAACTACTTCATCCAACAAGAGCAGGATACACATTCTTCTCAAGCTCACATGGAACATTTGTCAATATAGATTATATTCTAGGTCCTAAGACACACCTTAACGACAACAAAAAAAGTTTACAACAAATTACTAGCAAATAAAACCCAGAAATTAATAAAAAGAATTATATGCCACAATCAAGTGAGATTTATCCCAAGTATGAAAAGCTGGTTCAATATTTGAAAATCAATTAATGGGGGTGCCTGGGTGGTTCAGTCAGTTAAGCATCTGTCTTTGGCTCAGATCGTGATCCCGGGGTCCTGGGTTGGAGCCCCGCATCAAGCTCTCTGCTCAGTGGGGAGTCTGCTTCTCCCTCTCCTACTCCCTCTGCTTGTGTTCCCTCTCTTCCTGTCTCTCTCTCTGTCAAATAAGTAAATAAAATCTTAAAAAAAAAAGAAAAAATCAATTAATGTAATCCATCACATCACCAGACTAAAGAAGAAAATCACATGATCATTTCAACAGATACAGAACAAAAAATATTTGACAAAAACCCACACCCATTCATAATAAAAATTCCCAGTAAACTAGGAAGAGAGGGGCACTTCCTCAACCTGATAAAGAACATCTACAAAAGCTCTACAGCCAACATCATGCTTAAATGGTGAAAAGCTCAAAGCTTTCCTGCAAAGATCAGAAACAAGGCAAGGTTGCAGAATACAAGTTTAATATAAAAAAAAGTTGGTCATTTTTCTATATATCTGTAATGAATAGTTGAAATTTGCAGTTTAGAACACACTACCATTTACAAGACAGTCTTTTCAACAAATGGTGCTGGAATGACTGAATATCCACAGAAAAAAAATGAATCTAGACAGAGACATTACACTGTTCACAAAAAATTAGCTCAAACTGGATCATATACCTAAATGTAGAATGCAAAGCTATAAAATTCTTAGAAGATAACAGGCGAAAACCTAGATGGCCTTGGGGATCATGATGACTCTTTAGATATAACATCAAAGAAACCATCTGAGAGATATAATTGACAAGCTGAACTTACTAAAATTAAATGCTTCTGCTGTGCAGAAGTCAAGAAAATGGAAAGACAAGCCACAGACTGGGAGAAAATATTTGCAGAGGAAACCTCTGAAAAAGGAGTATTATTCAAAATATGCAAAGAACTCTTAAAACTCAACAAGAAGAAAACTAGCAACCTTGTTAAAAAATGGGCAGAAGACCTGAACAGAGAGATCTCATCAAAGAAGATATCCAGATGGCAAATAAGTATATGAAAAGATGTTCAACATCATTTAATTAGGGAACTGCAAATTAGAACAATAATGACATACCACTGTACAACTAGTAGGATGGCCAAAATCTAAAACAGTGGAAATAGCAAATGCTGATTAGGATGTGGAATAAGAGCTCTCATTCATTGCTACTGGGAATGCAAAGCAGGACAGCCACGTTTGGAAGAATAAAGATATCAAAATAATTAAAATTTTGCTGAATAAAGACGGTAGTGTATTAAAACAAATGTAACCAAGTTATATTTAACCCAAAATGAAGTTTTATTTGTTTTATTCATTAGAAAATGAGCACATGTTTATAATCTAACACTAGGAAAGGCTTTTTATAATCATAATAGTACCAAAGAGCAAAACTATGGCAAAATATCTTATTTGATTACACCCAAAATTAATAATTTTGTTATGTTAGGGAAATATGAAGCAAGTTAAAAGATCATAGATTGGGAAAAAGGATGAAATAAAACTTAAAAACCTTTATATCTAGAATATATTAAGAACTATGTAAAAAATGCAGGAAACCCTACTATGTAGACAAATGCACAGTAGTATAGTATCTACTGATGCCAATTAATGTACATAGAATAGGTAAAGTTTTAATTTATTTGGCAGAAGTAGCATGGGTTTTCGTATCAGACATGGTTTATATCCTGATTCTGCATGGACCAAATGCCTTAACCTACCTATGCTTCAATTTTCTCACAAGTAATGTGGGTACAATAAAATCCACCATTGCATGATTTTGTTTATTTGTTCTGGTGAGGATTAGAGAGCCTCATCTAAAATATGGAGCCTGGTACATGCCATTTATGAAGAGCTCAATAAAAAAAGAGCTCAATATCCGCTATTATTACATTAAAGAGGTTTGATATGTTAAATCTTTTATCCAGAGAGTTTGTAAAATTGTCTTTGCCTGTTTTAAAGCCTCTACCTATGATACTGAGATCCTCTGATTTATCTGATGTTGAATCATTTAACAGAAGTCATGTATTGGAGTCATAAATTTTGGAGTTGTAAATGTTCCAAGGAGAAAAAAAATCTGTAGTTTTTTTTCACTTTATACACAAGGCAATTGAGATACAAAGGTTCTTCACAAAATTTCAACTCTGTAAATTAGAGGGAAGTCTCGAACTCCGATGTGTTTGCTCTCTAGTGTTGTGTTCTTTCTGTAATACTTGTTGTCATTATTTCAGTTTTGTTTAGATTCTATGCAAGGCTTTGTAGGTGCATCAGACAGAATTAGACAAAGTCTTCTCCCATAAACAGCATGTTAACAGTCTAGAAGGATTAAAAAGGCAAGTGTACAAAGAATTCTAAAATAATAAAGACTTTGGTAAATGCCATAAGAAAGAGGTACAAAAGTTGCATAGAGACTCAAGTGTTTGCTAAAGGCTTAGTGGGAGAGTAAATATATTGAATGGCTTTAGAAGAAGGGCTACTCACGGTGTTCATAGAGAATGAGAGGAAGAGAGTGTTTTGGGTAGAGAAAATGTGAGCGAGGGCACAGAGGTTGAAAAGAATGAAATATGATTGGAGTATGATAAATAGTCCAGTTGAGCTTAAGAAGCATGTATTAGACATTAATAAATATTTTATTAAGGAAGGAAAAGAGGGAAGGGAGGAGGGAGTCATAGGGAAGGAGGAAAGTATGGTGCAAGGGAGGGAGGGAAGCAATGAACAAATGAAAGCGATATCATCAAAGGTCTTAAATATCAGGCTGGAAGTTTAATATTAATTCAAAAGACAGATGGATTTAATTAATGCTGTTTTCTTTTCAAGACTTTATGCTGGCTTTTTTCTAGCAAAGTCAGTTCAGAATTGGTGGTCATGGGTATATAGAGCATTGGCTTTCGTCACATGGATTTATGATTCTTGCTGTTCCTGCCTCAGGATGATAATCCGAAAAAGCAAAAGCGAAGGCAGTGTGTGAGAGAGTAAATACATTATAAGTCCAGCCAGAACCCAAGCAAAATAAGCAAGGTTTCTGAAACACAGTCATGACCAAAAAGAATGGATGAATTATTACTCTGGCATTTCCTTTGTTATTTATGTCTAGAAATCAATCAACAGCTGAAGGAACTGAGTAATTTATAAGTCAGGTGCTGTCAAATACTTCTTGGTCTCAACTGGTATAACCTGTCCATGAATTCCTATGAAGTTTGATGACAAAAGAAAACAATCTTACATTCATAATCTGGTGCATATTATTCTAACATGATATAAAAATATGAATTAAAAATACAATAGCTGCTGAAAATAGAAGTGCCCACTGACTGTATAAAATCTTTCCATCATCCTCACCACACCTTGTTTAATAAAAATAGATGTAGGCGATGGAACATTTATTATGGAAACAAGTTAACCAAAAAGACCTGTCAGTTTGATGGAGGAGGTTATTTGTTCAACAAAATATCCAAGCACACGAGACAATCTGGAAATCCAATAGGGAAAGCAGGGGCACCCCGCTTTTCACTCTTCCCCACCTGCCTTCTCAACTAGATATAAATGTCTGAAGATCACTGGTTAAAAGTGGAGACATAGTTTTATGAACATATTTTGCTTCATCAGAGGAAGAAGGACCAAGGGCTGGTTGGTCATCTCATGAGAGCAGAATTTAAACAAGAATCTTGTTCAAAGTAGCCAGACAACTTCTCTCCCTGTCCCTGTCCTTCTGTCTGCCTCACCACCTCTCCCTCTCCCTGTCTGTCTCCCTCATCTCAGAAGCAATTGTGTGGCTCCCCAGACCCATTTTAGCCAATGGGCCTATGCTCATGTGGTCAGTCTCTCAGGGCCAGAGCTACATTAACCAAACTAACAGAAATTTGATGAATAATTCGGGGTGCCAAGGAATTAGTTTAGTAATGAAGAAATATAATTAACAGGCAAAGCAGATGTTTCATATCAGCCAGTTAGTGTACCATATTCCTGCAGACTACATGGTCAGAGAAGTTCTCATTGGAAGGTATTTCGGTAAGGAATAATCAGATGAAGATGAGTTAATTAGGCAATGTGAATGCTCATGGTACCCAGTGATTACTAAAGAAATTATTTCCATTCCTCAGGTTGACCTAAAATGGTCACCCTCAGGATGCTCTGCCTTAAATAGTATCAGATTGGATTGCTTTTTTTTTTTTCAGGATAGGCTGTTTACAATGACGTTCAAGCCATCTCCAAATCTCAGTAGTTTAAAACAATGCAGTTTTATTTCTCACTGGTACCTCATGTCCATGTTGGTCATCATGGTTCTCATCAGGAACCAAGGCTGATGAGAGCCTCCACCATCAAGAGCCTTCCTAGTCATTGTGTCAGTAAGGCAAATTGTGCACTAAGTCCTTTTTTAAAGATTTTTATTTATTTATTTGAGAGAGAGAGGATAGGGAGAGCATGAGTGGGGGTCTGTGTGTTGGGGGGGAGCAGAGAGACAGAGAGAAGCAGACTCTCCACTGAGCAGGGAGCCCTGGGATCATGACCTAAGCCGAAGGCAGATGCTTAACCCACTGAGCCACCCAGTACACTAACTCTTAACTGCTTACCTCTCGAAAATGAAACACAAAGCTTTCTTTCAGATTTTGTTGGCTAAAGAAAGATAACCAGTCACGCCTGCATTCAAAGCACAGGATATGCCAAACATATTCCATACATTAAAAAATTGAGAACTGTAATATTATAAGTAGCCCTAATGTCTCCCAAAACACATGAACAAATTCATACTCTTTGAGTTCAGCTTTTCTAGATATATTACTCCATCTGCATATTAAATTTTATGGGTTATCTATAATGTGGTTTTATATCTGATAATGATATGCATTCAAATTCTCTTAGATTTTGTTACTTTAACTGATATGTTTGGTCTATAAACCCAGCAATATATTCATTGTTTAGTGCAGGTTACTTGGATAGAGAACTGAACTCAACCATTATTTGTTGACTTTTTCAAGTTCCTATTCTTTGAGGGTCTTGCTGCTATTATTCCCAAGTGCAGACACCAAGAGTTACCCCTGAACTATATTGGATTAGAAACTAGGTGGGTCCAGGTGTCATTGTTCCAGGAACTGAAATCCGGTAAGATTATGTGATAACTATTTATTTGTCAATTGTGCAAAGTTCTAACTAATTTCTCCAAAAAAAATTATTACCTAGCCGTAGATTATACCTTCAATTTAATAAAAGTCCATATGCTATGATAGGTAAGGTCAGGAACTTTATAGCCAGGCAGATCAGCTGGGATACTTGGGTGTAAGCCTCTCTAGACTTCTTCCTCAGATACAAAATGCAACAATGATAATCACCTTGAAGTTTTGTCATTAGATAATGTTGCATTTGAAATGTGATCAGCACAGAGGCTGGTATAATAAATACCACATCAGTTTCAAAAACTGTTTGTTGTAGTAACGTTCTGAATATTGTGCCAGAGGACAGAATTTGAAATAGAGACTATTCTTCTAGGTATGTGTTTATTCACCTCTGCTTAGTACAGTACCCAGCACTGTGCCTGGCAGAGTAAATATTGAACAGATGTTTGTCTGGAAAGCAGACAAGTTATTCTGAATGGGAAGCCTGCACTCACCCACTTTGCCACTAGATGGTGAGTTGAGGTAAAGCAAAATATTTGCTCAGATTATTTTTTTTTTCTATGTTCAAACTGGGAGGAAATTATCCACAAAGCAAAGTACAGGTGTTTATTGTTGTTTGTTGGTTTTTATGCTAGATGAGCAAATTAGGCAAATGTGCAGTATCAATAGGAGGGTTTCTGTAGTAAGTTCTCACCTAACAATCAACGTGAGCCCTGATAGTTGGAACATAAGATCCATGTTTGTTAATGTAATTGATTGCAAATTATAAGGTTTGATTCACTGCTGGTGCTGATTGAACAATCTCAGTTCTCTCTGTTTTTGTTTGTTTGGGGGGTTGGTATTCGTGTGTGTGTGTGTGTGTGTGTGTGTGTGTGTGTGTGTGTGTTGTTTTTTTGCTTGTTTGTCAGTAAATTGTTAATCAACTAAAATGAAACAAAAGCAAATAACTCCTAGAACTTCTTTTCTTCATCATCACTACACAGCCACAAATATTTGCTTCTTTGATTAGGGGAAAGTAGGGATATTTTTTGGTCTGAGGTCTCTCAGAAATTGGAGTTTTACCTGTCCTTTCTTGATATGTTAAAGCTCTTCATTTCTGCCTCTTGGGTAATAAATTTATAAAAGAAGACAATCTTTGAATTGCTTTTTTAAAATTTAGGATCTATCTTCTTTCTTCTCTCTTTTCTTTCCTTCCTTTCTCCCTTCTTCTCGTCCTCCTTTTTTTCCATCCTTCTCGCCCTTTTTTCCTTGTTTATTCCTTGATCAAGTATTTTTTCAATGTCTTTTATGCATCAGAAAGTACTCAAGCACTAGGAATACAGCAGTAATATTCTGCCCTCAGAGGGATGGGAAGATATATTATAAACTGAACATAGCAAGTGATAAGAGCTGTGAAGAGACATCAAGCCAAGTGGCAAGCAGGATGTCTCGAGTTTAGATCTGTTGGTCTGAGAGGTTGACATCTTAGAAGAAATCTGAGTGAAGCCTAGAGGAAGCCCTTGGAGTTTCTGAGAAAGAACATTGTAAGCAGAGGCAACAATAAGCACTGTGACTCAAAGCAAGAACTGTTTATAGGCAGAAGCCCAGTTTGATGGATTATAGTGATTGAGGTAAAAAATGACATCAGAGGAGTGACCAAGAGCCAGAAGCCAGGTTGGGTAACATTTTGTGGACCAGACAAAATTCTGGATTTTATTATGAATGTAAAGTGAAGCCATAGAGGGTTTTGAGCAGATGGGTGATATGATCCGGTTTACTCCTTAAAAAAAACCACCTTAGTTGCTCTATAGAAAAGAGACATTAGGGAGCACAAGAAAGAAAGCAGTGAGACGAATCAAGACATGAACGCTTCCATCCAGTCAAGGAGTGATGATGACATGGACTGGAGTGCTGGCCATGGAGGGAGTGAGGAGGCATTGGATCATGAGATCTGTTTTTCTAGTTAAATAAAGATACTAAATAGGATCTGAAACAGGGGAGAATGGTCCTAGAGTGATTTCATAATGTGATATCCCTTGACAAATTGATCTGTATAAGAACTCCACTGATCAATGGTTGATCCAAAAGGAACCCCTTGACTTTTCTTCTGCATTTCTGTCTGCCTACTGAGAATATATGTTAAGAAGGGTTTTGAGTTTTGAAGATCTGACAGTTTAATCCGGATTTCCTCAATCATCTAGGGAGATGGCATTCTCTAGCAGAAAATGTAGTTTCATCTCCAAATGGGAAAGGGTAGTAACCTCCAATACATTTCATTCACAGTAAACAACTAATGATAAATATCAATTATTAGGACATCCATTATGCAGAACCAGAGGCTTGACATATATAACATTGTCTAGAAGCTTTGAAATTAGGGACCAGTAGTAGCCACTGGTCTAGTTAATGTGAATCTTCCCATTGCTGATTTTCCAGAGATAAAACCCCACAGTATTGAGGGAGGTAGAAACTAAATCTTATTATAAATTATGTGCTATCTGAGGCTGTATTCTGCTATGATCCCACCCAGGCTGCCAATAAATAAATAGCTATAAAACAGACTCTGTTAGAGACCCAGAGTTCTATTGCCTACATCCACTCTCTGTTTGCTCCTTTCCATTTTACTTTTCTCTTGAGTTCTTTAAAAGGGAACAGTCCCTGTTGAGTTCCTTTTATCGCCATCCATTTCTTTTTAGAAGTTAACAATTCATGCAAAATAGGTTGTAATTTTTTTCCTAAGTATTTAGCAGGACAACTTATCTTGATTTCAAAACAAGCTGTCTAGAGTCTTTTTCCCTTTCCTACCAGTCTGGACAGATTTAATTAGTAACTATAACATAAAAATGCCAAATTTTCCTTGCCTCTAGATTGGTGTGCATATGGAAGGCATTTCCCAGCCCTTGGGATTACCTCTGAAGTCCTAAGATTGAATGGTCACCAGATTTATACATGAGGGGTTTAAATTCCAGGTATTTTTCTAGAGACTTTCCCTCTATTCCTCTTTGACATTGCCATCCACTGATCTCCCTCTCATTCCTGCTCTTTCTCACTTAACGTAAGACAATGATAGCTGCCCCAGCCATCGTCCCTACTCTGACTCATCATCATCCTGGGTGATTTTGCTATCTACATGTTGAATACTTCTAGCACCCTAACCTCTTATGTTTTTAAACTTTCAATACCTCATGTTGGAAAGAAAAAATGCTACATATGAGACATCATTGAGTATGCTAAGAATCCATGTGCCAGAATTCCTAAAATGGAGACATCCATTAAGCAGATATTGTATACATTTTACAAAAAGAAACATGGAAGATTCTGATGTGTTGGCTAGATCATAAAACCTAATATACATCTCCAATGAGAATGACAGTTTGGGTTCAGCTCAAGGTTGCTTTTATTTCAATTCACTGCTGAAGTGAGAAATATTACAAAGGAAATCCATGAGTTAAGGATAGGAATAGATGTGGTCATTCCCTAGTTCTTCCCTGGTTCCTCACAGAGATGTACCTGAAAAATCAATGGTCAAGGCAGCCTGCCAGAAAAGGGAAAAATGCTTCCTCAGGAGGTCAGAGCTTTGGATTCACTGTCTTTTGCACCATTTGGTTGGCTTAGAGGTTACATCAGTACTCAAGAGTCCACACTAAAACCATAAAATGTGTTCCTCATGATCCACAGTTACATACATCTGCATAGGCGTGTTTATAGACTTCTACATTGGGCCATAGGTTTCCAAATTTTTGAAGGCATTAGGCAACAGCCGATGATAAATTATAAAAATGCTAATAAACCATAAGTGTTTTGGATGCATTGTGAAAATCATCTCAATCAAAGACTGCTTTCATTTGCTTACCACTGAAAGTTTCACATAATACTTAGGAATGCATTGGTAATAGGTAGTACTTACCAATATATTTTTTAATTTTTAATAAAATGAGAGAAATTTAGGTTAAAATAGAATTCATTTCCATTTCTGAAAAAATTTGCTAGTTTGGTCATATAAAGTTTTATTTTTTAACAAAGGCATTTAGAACAAACCTTCCAGATATCCATGGGGTCAGGATGGATAAATATGTATCATTTAGTAATAGGTGGATTTGTAATCTGACATTTTCCAAGGAATGTTAAAAAGAAAAGCAAAGCTGTCAGCATCACAATTCCGGACTTCCAGCTCTATTACAAAGCGGTCATCATCAAGACAGTATGGTACTGGCACAAAAACAGACACATAGATCAATGGAACAGAATCGAGAGCCCAGAAATGGACCCTCAACTCTATAGTCAACTAATCTTTGACAAAGCAGGAAAGAATGTCCAATGGCAAAAAGACAGTCTCTTCAACAAATGGTGTTGGGAAAATTGGACAGCCACATGCAGAAGAATGAAACTGGACCATTTCCTTACACCACACACAAAAATAGACTCCAAATGGTTGAAAGACCTAAACGGGAGACAGGAGTCCTTCAAAATCCTAAAGGAGAACACAGGCAGCAACCTCTTTGACCTCAGCTGCAGCAACTTCTTCCTAGAAACATTGCCAAAGGCAAGGGAAGCAAGAGCAAAAATGAACTATTGGGATTTCATCAAGATAAAAAGCTTTTGCACAGCAAAAGAAACAGTCCACAAAACCAAAGGACAACTGACAGAATGTGAGAAGATATTTGCAAATGACATATCAGATAAAGGGCTAGTTTCCAAAATCTATAAAGAACTTATCAAACTCAACACCCAAAGAACAAGTAATCCAATCAAGAAATGGGCAGAAGACATGAACAGACATTTTTCCAAAGAAGACATACAAATGGCCAACAGACACATGAAAAAGTGCACAACATCGCTAGGCATCAGGGAAATCCAAATCATAAAACCTCAATGAGATACCACCTCCCACCAGTCAGAATGGCTAAAATGAACAAGTCAGGAAAGGACAGATGTTGGCGGGGATGCAGAGAAAGGGGAACCCTCCTACACTGTTGGTGGGAATGCAAGCTGGTGCAACCACTCTGGAAAACAACATGGAGGTTCCTCAAAAAGTTGAAAATTGAGCTACCATACGATCCAGCAATTGCACTACTGGGTATTTACCACAAAGATACAAATGTATGGATTCGAAGGGGTGCGTGCACCCCAATGTTTATAGCAGCAATGTCCACAATAGCCAAACTGTGGAAAGAGCCAAGATGTCCATCGACAGATGAATGGATAAAGAAGAGGTGGTATATATACACAATGGAATATAATGCAGCCATCAAAAGGAATGAGATCTTGCCATTTGCAACGACGTGGAGGGAACTGGAGGGTGTTATGCTGAGTGAAATAAGTCAATCAGAGAAAGACATGTATCATATGACCTCACTGATATGAGGAATTCTTAATCTCAGGAAACAAACTGAGTGTTACTGGAGTGGTGGGGGGTGGGAGGGATGGGGTGGCTGGGTAATAGACATTGTGGAGGGTATGTGCTATGGGGAGCGCTGTGAATTGTGCAAGACTGTTGAATCACAGACCTGTAACTCTGAAACAAATAAGGCAATAAATGTTAAGAAAAAAAAAGATAGCAGGAAGGGAAGAATGAAGGGGAGTAAACTGGAGGGGGAGACGAACCATGAGAGACGATGGACTTGAAAAACGAACTGAGAGTTCTAGAGGGGAGGGGGTGGGGGGATGGGTTAGCCTGGTGATGGGTATTAAAGAGGGCACGTTCTGCGTGGAGCACTGGGTGTTATGCACAAACAATGAATCATGGAACACTACATCAAAAACTAATAATGTAATGTATGGTGATTAACATAACAAAAAATTTGAAGAAAAAATATTTTTAAAAAGTATATTTATAAAGCGTGCTGCAAAAACATGCTTCAAAAAATGAAAAAGTGGATATGAAGATGTTTTTATTTCCTTAACAATTGTGTCAATTTTCAGTTTTTAATAGTTTTTTATTGTTTGGTGGGCTTTTTTTTTTTTTTTCTATCCTCCTTCCCTCTCTAGAATATAAGCTCTATGAGGTCAGAGGTCATATCAGATTTGTTTACTGTTTATTCCTAGTTCCTAAAGCTCCATGTAGTTTATAGAGGGTAGTCAACAAAGTTGTTTAAATGGATGAGTAAATTCTGGTTTAGACCAAATATGAGAGAAGGACATTTTCAAATAATTTAATACACTAACATGGTTTAGGAAGCTAGAAAAGTAGGTATAATAGGTAGAATCTGAGTGTCCATTGTCTGATGTGATCCACTTATAAATAGGAAGAAGAGATGAAAAATATTTATATTTTAGTAATATTCAGAGGCTCTAGTGAATGAAATTAAGTATTAAAACCATAAAGAAAAATGAAAATTGAAAGGAGTTGATGGAGTTTTGCCAAAGAAAAAACTGTGAATGGCTTCCATGATGTTCCAAGCCTCATGAAAAGGCAGAAACAAGATAGATCCATTCATTCAACAGCTGTTCATCAAATCCCTGTTATTGCCCACATTTCTCTAGGATCTGGAACCACCCAGATAAAATCCAGACTTTCTACTCTTAAGAAATTTGTATTTCAATAAGGGAAACACACGGATAAAGTTTATGCAAATGAGAAAATTGCTTTTTAAATAAAGGTTTCTATAAAAATACATGCAGTTAAAAAAATCTACAAAATCCCCCAAAACCTCATTCACATATGTATCAACAGCTAAGGCCAAGAGAAAGATAGTTATGAACAAAAAATGTACATGGAAAGTTAGGGACTTTATAAACTTTTTAAAGGAAATACAGGGTCATGAATACATATAGGAAGAACAAGTCATACTCCTGGTCTAATTATACCATTTTACACAAATTACTTCATCTTCTACATCTGTAAAATTAGGCATTAGACTGAATAATTTGCTAAAATTTCTTAGATTTCCTACCATCTTTATTATAACCTTTATTTTTCTAAACCTATGTGGAAAACCAAACTAATAGACTAAGGTCAATTTATGCTTAATTACTTTTTTTTCCCCCCAGAGGTTTTTACCCTAATAAACAAGAAACATCTAATCTTTAAGTTGGTTGATTTGTGTGTTTGGGAATTTTGACAATTTAATTCAGTTACTGAATGCTTTATTACATATAATATTGACAAATAGAAATAAAAATATAACCACCTGCCATCTCTGAGATCTCCTTTCTTAACATCTCCTCTTGATACAGGTGGAAATGACCCTGATTTCAAAAATGAGAAAGGGAATAAAGAGGCAGAGCTTCAGTACATACTGTCAGTATTCTATGAAAATCCCATAAACTGTATCAATTTTACAGGAGAAAAATTTAAGACAGTTTGAAAAGTTACATGCATCTCCCCATAAAAGAATGATAACTGCTATAATTGAATATGGACAAGGCAGATGGGCAAAGCAACCAACTTTCTGATGAAATATTTAGTGGGATCATTACTTAATAGGAAGAATTGCTGATCTGAAGATACAAACTCCACTGAGGAAGAGCAGCATGTGCTCTGGGCTGAAGCAAAAGGGACTTAGAAGATTTTCTCTTCTACAAATTAAGAGGGAAAATGTAATACCTAATTTAGGAGAACAAAATTTTAACTCTATTCTCTTTTTCTGTCTAGGATTCTTGTTTTTTTTTTCTTCTTTCCTGTTTTTTATTCAAGGGAATCATTTAAATTACAACAAAAAGAAAGTGGAAATCCTTCATGTATTCAATAATAAGGATAATTTTAAGTATGCCTTTAACTCTTTTTAAATGCTAAATTATATTCAATGTTGATTCTAGGGGAAACTAGTAAGTTTCACTCCATTCCCCTCCTGCATAACTCCTTTACTATTTAATTTTCTTTCTTTAAAAAAGCTCTTGGACTTTTCTCCCCAGCGTATAGAACTCTTCTGTTGCTCCATGCTCTGAGTTATCCTATCCTTATCCTGCATCAGTCTGTCTATGTGGGATCCGTTCTCTCCAATAGAAGCCCCCTGCTCAAAGGCATGTCATCTCCTCACACTGCACTCATCACTAGACCTGGAGTTTTCAGTCATTATCACCTGCAGACGTCTAGCATGAGCTGCTTTAAGATTGATGGTCTTCCGAATGAGTAGGATGTTGTGGATAAGTGGTGTTTTTGCATTGGAGCAGTCTGCCTTTGAGATGGAGCATGCTCATTCATCCCTTGCTCTTTCCGCCGTACATTCCGTATGCTGCCATACCTGTCTTCCGTGTGTTTGGGTCTCTTGGCTGCAATGTTATATGGTTAGAAAGGTAAACTCCATCCAACAACATAGTAATGATGTGAAAATTAGTGTGGGTGCAAAATAATAGGGTCAAAAGAGTAGAATCAATCAGATACAATGTGTTAGAGTGGAATTCACTCAGAATTAGGTAAACGTGTTTATGTTCTCTTCTTAAGAATCAGGGAACTGCAGTTACGGGTTCTTCAAACTAGGCAATATTAGTGTCTTCTATTTTACGTTTTCTTTATAGTTATCTGTGTGTGTGTGTGTGTGTGTGTGTGTGTGTGTGTGTGTGTGTTATGAGAACTTAAGATCTACTCTTTTAGCGGATTTCCATTGGTGAGAATGGAGATTGGTACAGCCATTATGTAAAACAGTATGGAAATTCCTCAAAAAATTTAACATAGAACTACCATATGATCCAACAATCTAACTTCTGGGTAAACACCCAAAGGAAATGAAATCAGTATCTTGAAGAGGTATCTGCACTCCCACATTCACTGCAGCCTTATTCACAGTAGCCAAAATATGGCAATAACCTAAGTGTCCATTGACGAATGGATAAAGAAATTGTGATATCTATTTATCATTGTAGATATATATCATGATATTACACGTTCTTTAATAATAAAAAGGTCTATCTAGTAGTACTGTGCATAAGATATGACTCTTCTACTTGTATGCAACAGAAACTTGGTCCAAACTGATGTGCAAAAAAGAACTTTAAGGGGTACCTGGGTGTCTTAGTCGGTAAAGTGTTGGACTCTAGGTTTCTGCTCAGGTCATGATCTCAGGATCGTGGGATCGAGCCCTGCATCAGGCTCCACACTCAGTGCAGAGTCTGCTTGGGATTCTTGCTCTCCCTCTGCCCCTCCCCCCACCACACCCCTGCTCATGCTTGCTCTCTGTCTCTGAAAAAAGAAAAGAAAAGAAAAAGAACTTTAAGAAATTTCTGAAACCATGACTTGGTTCAGGGACTCGAGCTTGATTCTGATTTCCTGCCTTGTTTTTGTTTTTAGGTACATTCTTCCAAAATGTTAGCCAAGACACTTAACCAAGAGCTCAAGTTTATGCCCTAGCTTTAAGTGAATGTCTTAATATTGACAGCAATTTCACACCATTTGGATCCCATGCTGGGACATGCAATTCACATGGATGATGATATCCTTAGCACAATTTTGAAGTATATACTGTAGTGTTCTGTTCCCACACCTCTTTCAGGTCCTTAGTCAAATATCAAGAGTTCAGGAAAAGCCTCCTGGACACTGTAAACTTACGACACCGCCCGTACCCACCTTCCTTGGTGATCTGTTCTCCATAGCACGTATCACTATGTGGTACAGTACATACGTTACATGTCCTACTTGTCTGTCCATGTTCTGCCACCCACCACTGGAATGTAAATTCCATGAGGAGATTTTTTTCCTGTTTTGTTCTTTGTTGTATCCAAGTACCTAGAATAGTGCTTGACACTAATATGTTCCAGATGAATGAATTAATAAATGGATTGATACTTCTGAAGAGATCATTTGGGGCTATCAGGAAATGAAGGAGGAATGAATGATAGGCTACAACAGTAATTGTATGCTCCAGATCTTTATTCACTTTGTCTTAGAATTTAATTGAGTGGAATCCATATAATTCTAAGTACTTCTCAAGCAAACTCTTACTGCTGAACATTACATATCCTTTAGATCTCGTGTGTAAAGTGTCACAAGATGTCAGTCTCTTAATAAGGAAAAATATACATATTTCTGCATTCGGGACAAAATTGGCAGAGGTAAGCTGATTCATCTTATCCTTTAAGATAATGCCTGTCTCCATGCAATACAATGCGAATGCTCACCATACCATCTTAGAAGAGGACCAACATTTGAAAATCATTTATTCATTTTTTTATAGTGTAAGGGAGGTGTGTGTGTGTACATGTGTGCATGCCTTTGGAATACATTTTAATTATGTCATTATCTGTGTGCCAGGTAGCTCTCTGACTTCTTCCGTTATTTCAGACCACATTGGTCTTTGTTTTCTTCAGGATGAGGAGCATGAACTGGGGGCATGAACTGTAGATCCTGGCTCTGGGGACATCAGATCACAAACCTGATTGCCATCACCTGGCAAAAGAAATAGTCCTCTTTTCATTCTCTCGTGCTTCCTCTCAACTCAAAGCTGATTCTGTTTCTGTACCAACGTGGCCCACTTCACACTGGTCTGAAGAATAGCTCCTCAGAGGCAGCCTTAGTTGGTTCTCACTGTGGTATTTTACATACAAAGTATTTTATTCCAGCACCTAGGGACTCTTGACTTGAGGAGAGATACACGTTGACAACTTGTTTTCCAGTAAAACTCAGAATTAATTTGAAAAGGAAGAATTACACTTATAATTATTTTTAAGCTATCTCCAAAGACCCACAGTATTAATCAGTGAATAAATCACCTAACCAAATTTATACATCTAAATGAGCCAGCCTGTTACCTTGTACTCAGCTTTGGATATAAGGCTCTGCTTTTCTGTTCCCCTTAGCCACGTTCTCTCTTTTCACCAATGTCTTAGAGGAAGGGAGGGGGAGGGAAGAAGAATGTAAAAATAATAAGAGGAAACAATTACTGAGAACTTGTTAAACACCTGGTATTTTTTAAATGCTTTAAACAAATTAACTCCTTTAGTCTTCATGAAGACCCTCTGCAGCAAATGCCATTATTGTTTCTACTTCACAGATTAAAAAATGGAACAACAATAATGGTTTAAATAACTTGCCACCAAAATTTACACAGTTAGTAAGAGGAAAGGCTTATTTAATAAATATTTACTTAAACTCTGTCTGGGAGCCAAATCTAATCCTCAAAATCATATTCCCATTTATATTCATTCATTTATTCCTTTAACATTTATTTAGATTCTACTATGTATTATATACTCTGTCGGGTACCTGGGATCCAACATGAATAAAACATTTTGATCCCAGCTAAAATGACATTTACTTATGGACACTATCATCTAAGCTGAAATATTTTAGGTGTTCAAAATGCCCATCTGGTTTCTCCTTATATTTGGTTCATTTGTGAAAAACAATCACCATTTCATGATCTTTCTAAGTGCCTGTGGAAGATAATCCTTCCGTGTACTAAAAAGTCTCCATTCCCCCAAACTTCTTTGTATAGTAGCATATATGTATGTGGTTAGAAATCAGTGATATAGTATATATGCATACGTATATGTATGTGGTACATATATGATAGTATATATGTGTGGTTAGAAACCAATCAAGTATAAAAATATATATAATATAATCTATATTTCTCTGTCAGACTTTTCTCGTGGTCTCCCTTTCACCAAAGACACTTGCTAAACTTTAGTTCTCCTGTTATTGAAAAAAAATTGCACATATATATTGTATTATATCCTACTTGTTCAAATGACTTCTTGTACCTCTTTCTTTTCTTACATTTAACCATGGCCATGTTCAAATAAGTCGATCCAAACAAGCCAGATGGAATGGGGATGTTAATTTATTTCAGAGAGGATGTGTCAGTCACTCTCAAAAATATGTGTTGTCTATTTTGCAGATGATTCAGAACAACCTCCCCATTTAATACAATTATAGGGTTCTTAGACTGTATCTGTGTACACAGAAAACATCTGAATTTTGTTTGTTTGTTTTGATGTCTAGAAATTATGATTCTGATTAAATGAAAAACAACATCTACATGTGGATTCAACCTCATAACTGATCTCATAAAGCGTGAGTTCTTACTGTGTGTATCATGTTCCTCCCCAAGATTTAGCTGTGTGTTAGGCACAAAACAGAAAACAAATACTTTTCTGAAAAGGTAATAGGCAATAACACAATGTTAGTAAGATATTATAATACATGTGTTATAAAGCATAAATGAAACAGGGAGAATATTATACTCACGTGTCAGTATTTAGGATTGACAGTTGTGAGAAAGATCATTCATTACTAGTGGAAAATGCCAGGATGCTTACATGTTATTCTTCATGACAATAAATGAAGGCTGCATTTTGCTTTGCAACAGTGCAGTTGAAAGAATGAATATGAATAATCTAATCGCTGAGTCCAGCAGACCTTAGCCCTGGGGTAATCCCACTAGAAGCCTGAGGAAATGAATGCAGCCTGAGATACAAAGTTCACAACAAAAGCATAGCCATGAGGGAAAATTCCTCTCTTCTTCCCCTCCATGTCTTCCTTTCTCTTCTTTTCCTTTCCCTCCCCTTCCCTTCCTTTCCCTTCTTTTCCCTTCCTTTGAAGATCCAGTGGTGTTAAGTGTTAATGGCAGATAGAGATGCTACTTGGAGTCTTTGGCAGGCTCCCACAGACGAATCACAGCACAGTTCTTTAGAATTTTGGGCAAGGCCCTGCCATCACCCAGAGATAACTAGTCTTTTGAGAATCAACTCTTGGCCTCCTACTGGGTTTTAGTAGAGACTGAACACTTACCATGGGCCACCAAGTTACCATGCATCCTGAGCAGCCTGTCATGAACTGGGTATTATCTCTCCCACCAAACCATAAACTTGGGCATGCACAGCAACACACTATCATCAGATGGAAGTGAACCATAGTTGATAGGGCCAGAGCTGGCTCTGAAGGCACATGTTACATGAAAAAACATCCTAAATTCTCATGGTCCCCACTCCTGCTACACTGCCTTCTCTCTCCCAGCCTACGCCTGTGGCCTGATGGGGTTTTTTCTATGATCTGGAGACAGAGGAAGAGAGGACTTGGGCCTGGTTTAGCAGATAGTTCTGCATGATATGTAGGCACCACCTGGAAGTAAACAGCTATAGCACCACAGACCCTTTCTGGGACATCCCCGGAGGATGGTAGTGAAGGGAAATTCTCCTAATGGGCATAACATCACACAGTTGCCCCTAACTGTTCACTTTGCTTGGAGGGAGAAGTGGCCAGACATGTGGTTATCACATGAGCCAACTCCTCATGATAAAGAGATTTATCTTTATCTTTTTATATTCAATCAGGTCTATTTCTCTGGAGAACCACCTTCTTTTCCCATTTCCTCTTCTTTTTTGTTGGCTTTAAGAAGTATGTCTAGTATTTATCCAAGATAGAAAATTCCTAGTTGTGACTTTTGTTGTTTTAACCAGTAATATATTCCTTATATGAAGAGTGGGGCTCCATTGCCTACTCTTTTAGATAGTATTGGATAGTTATAATCTCTTGATTAGATAATGTTGTAACATTAACATGATATAAATATTATATAATTTATTTTATAAATTATTTTAAAACATTATATAAATGTTATAATATTAAGTTATAATTTCTTTGTTAGATGTAACAATCCTAAAACTGCTTCTGATCCTAAAATTGATGTCCTGATCAACTTCTCTCTGACCTTCTTTGGATAGCTTTGGATTCCAAATGCTTTCTCTTTCATTTTCTAATGTATACAATAGAAGCTCTGCTGCTACTGCTAAATTACTACAGACAGAAGACTGACAAGATTTAGGGCTTGAGATGGGGGTCACAATTGTCTTTCCACTTTTCAGGAGCCAGATGGTCTTACAAAAGAGTTATAGGGTGGTCTTCATCCCTTAGATCAGGGTCTAGAACAAAACAAGAAGACCAGAACTCTATTTTAACACCAAATACTAGCACAGTGCATAGCACATAATAGATACTTAATTCATGCTCAATGAATGACTCACTGGCAGTATGACTGCTCATATTTATGATGGCATGACTGACTAAATAAATAAATGAAGGAAGTAAATAGTTCAGTGACTGCTTGCATTTCCTTTTTTTTCCTCCCCTCCAATAAGAGAACGGGAGGGGCATGGGCAAGAGAATTTGCTGCACAAAAGAAATAGTGTTGGGTAGACACTTATCACTTGCAGCTATGTCATAGTGCAAGCTTTATGTGGCCATTAGGTCAATAGATCTTTTCAAAGAATTGTCTTCTGGGATCATCCTGAGCACAGGGCTCCTTTTATATATAGACATTGGTATTTGTTGGATTTTAAGGCAGAGTAGGGACTGTGAGTTCATAAAATCCTACATCCATAGGAAAACTACTTTTCCTAATCTCCCTCACAATTATATGGGAACTTTTCACTGAATTGTTGTTGATTGGAATATGGATAAAACTGGTTAAAGTTTGGTCACATAAAAACAAACCAATAAAATCCTTCATTATAGCTTCTCTCTTGTCCTTTACTTTCTGACCAGTGGTAGACTGGCAAAAACACTGTGGAAGGAGCCCTGGTCCCAAAAGAACCCTGTGAGGAAGAAACAGCATCTCTTCCATTGTCCAGTATTACACAATAATGTAAACAGGGTATGAGTTTTCACTGTTAAGCCACTGATATTTTGAGGTCATTTGTTAGAGCAGGTAGCTTATTCTGACTCATGAGAATCAAAGATGAGTCTGAAAATCATCCCTACTCATAAATATGCCTTCCATCTCCTCCTATACATATTGTTTTTAGGACCTGAGGTAACAGTTTTAGTGTTGTTTCTTGAAGACTGTGTAGCAAGTTGATCAGCACATTATCAGTGACTGGTTTATATTATTAGAATACTGGCTAACTGGGGCAGTTAGCACAAGGTTCATGGCCTCTGAGTCAGTTAAAAGGAAGTGTAATTAGTGTATACATGTAAAAACAGAGACACACTCAAGACAAGTTTTGATATTTATAATTTCATTCATTTGTTCATTCAAGGAATACTCTATAACCTTGCAGTGTACTCCTCACAGATTTGCCAAGCAAGATTACTCAGAACTGTTGTGGCTCAGTGACTGTTGCCTGCCTTTCATTTTCCCTCTGTCCAACCAAGAGTCTGTGTTGTGCCTAATCTGTTAATGCTCAAACTCTGTATGTTGGGTAGAAGGTACCAGACAACTTTTTTATTGTTGTCCAAAGAGTCTCATGATCAAGAGATAAGATGTATAAACCTCAGTAGATCATAATATCTGGACTTTAAACTTGATGCCATGATTATGTAGAAATTGTAAAATATCCTCCTTGGGGAGGGTCTATCAGTTTTCTGTTGCTGTATGACACCCCCAAAATTTTGCAGCTTAGATAATAATAAACATTATTATCTCACACAGTTTGCATAGGTTATGGATTTGAGAGTGGCTGAGCTTAGTGGTTCTGGCTTGCAGTCTTCATTAAGGTTGCAGTCAAGAAGTGAGCTAGACCTGCAGTCATCTGAAGACTTGACTAAAGTTGTAGAATCCACTTCTAAGATGGCTCAAACACAGGGCTGACAAACTGATCTTGGCTTTGTCAGGAGGTCTCCATTCTCATCACATGGACTTCTCTGAAGGGCTTCTTAAGTGTTTTCATGATGTAACTGCTGGCTTCCTCTAGAACAAGTTCTCCAAGAGGAAAAATCTGCAGTGTCTGTCATGACCCAGCTTCAGATCCATACAGCATCAAATCGGCAAATTCTTTTTGTTTTTTTAAGATTTTATTTATTTATTTGACAGAGAGAGACACAGCGAGAGAGGGAACACAAGCAGGGGGAGTGGGAGAAGGAGAAGCAGGCTTCCCGCCGAGCAGGGAGCCCGATGTGGGGCTCGATCCCAGGACCCTGGGATCATGACCTGAGCCGAAGGCAGATGCTTAACGACAGAGCCACCCAGGCGCCCAAATTGGCAACTTCTTAATTGTTGATACAGCTCAACCCTGTTTATCTATGATGGAAGGTACTATACAAGAGAATAAATAGCAGAAAGTGGGGATCATTGAGAACCATTCTGAAGGCTGGATAAGGAGGGTTTGGGAATACTTTGTGTTTAGGAGGGAAATGCGTATTTGTGGCTAAAAGGAGAGACTGGTGATTGTATCATTTTTTTCCTTAAAATCACTCTTTTTCTGGACCTGTATTTACCAGCTTTGCTATAAACAAACCCTAAACATCATATTTCTTTCTTACATTGCTTCTCTAGCTGTGGGTCAGGCTACTTTCTCCACTTTATTATGTTCTGCTCTGCTCTATGTATTTCCTCACACTTCATATGCCAACAAAGTCACATGCCCAGGCCTGATAATAGGGTATGGAAAGATATTCTGCCTACAGAGCATGGAAAGGGAAGGAATACAGTCTTCCTTATTTCCTGTAGTAAGCAGAATATTGTCTCCCCAAAGGTATTCCTGCCCTAATTCCTGAAACATGTGAGTAAATTATATTACATGAAAAAGGAGAATTAAGGTTGCAAATAGAATTGATGTTGCTAATCAATTGACTTGAAAATAGAGAGATGAACCTGGATTATCCAAGTGAGCTCATTGAAATCAAAGGATCCTTAAAAGTAGAAAAGGCAAGCCAAAAGGAGATTCAGGGAGATAGCAGAATGAGAAAGACTAGGAACAAGTTTACTGGCTTTGAAGGGGATGGAGGGATGCAATGAGCCAAAGAACGCAGATGGAATCTTGAAACTGAAAAAAGCAAGAATATTGATTGTTCTCTAAAATCCCAAGAGGAATACAGCCTTTATAACACCTTGATTTTAGCTCAGTAAGAGCCATTTCCAACTCCTGTCTTCCAGAACTGTTAAAATATTTAAAAATAAATAAATAAACTGTCAAATTAAAAAATCTGGACTTAGTAAGAAGAGACTTTATTCAAAAGGATGATGGCAGGGGAGGTGAAAGGAGCTACAGCAGAGAAAAGGCTATTGTGATAGGGAGAACACTCTGAACATAAACTCTGCAAGCCTCTCAAGGGTTAGGCAAAAAGGGTATTTTTATGGTGAGGAATAAACAAGGCTTAAAGAAGTAGATGTGGGAAAGTGTGATGAAGAGTGTGGCCTGGGAGGATAGTAGATCATAGAATATATTACCTTGAGTTCTTCATCTTCACTCTTTCCCTGAATCACAGGGCTCAAGCAAAATGTAACATTTTCAAGAATAAATTTGTATTGTTTAAGCCATTAAGTTCACAGTAAAATTTTTGTGGCAGCAATAGGAAAGTAATATACTACCCTTTGCCATGTGACTTGCAGTGCTTTTTTTTTGTATCATAGCCACAGCTGACATATAATTACCAACATTTAACATAAGTAGGAAATAAATCTCTATTGTTATAAACCATGCTGATTTTTTTTTATTGTAGACTTATGTTAAGGGCTGACAAAGCATTATCTCACACAATATCTCCAACCACTGTGCCACATGCTCACACACAGATACTTGTATGTCATATAGAATATTGCCCTGAATGTAGTTAAGTGTTGAATGTTAGCAACTATTAACTTTGTGAAATATTCTTACTTTTGTTGTTACTAGAAATTCAAGTGGAGATACCAGGTCATTGGTTAGATTCATATGTCATAGTTGAAGGGTGGAAAAAAATCTGAGTTCACAGCATATACTATCTCCATGATATCACCTAAAGAGTTAAAGTAAATAAAGAAAATTTCTGAGGCAAAAGAAGAGGATCAAAGAGTGTAAAGATAAGGGCCAGTTGAGTAAAAGGAGAAGCAAGAGCAAATAATGACCCAGAAGCCAAAAAAAAAAAAAAAAAAAACCCCAAAAAAAACAAGGAGCGAATGATCAATTGTTTCAAATGCTGCTGATGGCAAGTAAGACAAGAACTAAAAATGGACCATTGCATTTAGCATAGTAGAGATCTTTGGTGGTATTTATTCTGGTTATGTGAATGTTTTGTGGTGCTTGTTTTTTTTGTAACCAAGTGTAAAGAAACTCTCATCATACTCCCGACGAAGCTTGCCATTTGCCAAAGTTAGACTTCTGACTCTGGGACAGATGGATGTGGTCACTCATATAGAAAAGCAGTGCTATTGACGCACAACAACTAGGGCATAGACTTAGAATTGCTAAACGGAAAGATTGTGCACGCTTTTACAAGCTGACATATGTAGCTTAACAGTTAAAGTTAGGGTCAACTCCTAAATAAACCAAGTCTACATAATAACAATAGCTAATATTTTTCTTCAGACCTCACAATATGCCATGTATTATGCTAAATACTTCAATTTGATTATTTTATTTGATTCTCCCAAAAACTCAATGGAGGAACTATTATTGTCTCAATTTTATAGACGAGAAAACTCAGAGAGTTTACGCAATTCCCTATGATGACACACCTGTATAGAGAGTGGCAGGGGTGCATGCAAATGAGCCATCTTGTTCCAGAGCCAATTATTAACCACCACACGACACTCCAGATGACCCTGGGCCGAGTGCTTATTGAGATTAACCTCCATTAAAAACCTTAGGTACATTCTCTAATTTATTAAGATCAGGATACATAGTTCATAAACCTACTATTCAGACAAGAGAAAAAAGAAGGTTCATTATATGTATGTATATATATATGAGCATATAGCATTCATGACAATGCAATGACATTGCCCAGGGGAAAAAAATGGAAAAGCCTCATCAGCATTCACAAATTTCCTAAATATAATATAAAAATATATTTCTTGTCATACTTAATGACTATCTGCTGCCTCTTGGAGTGATTGGAGCTTCATTTGCAGACTTTTCTTTTGTTTAAAACTGCTCTCTGTCTCCCTTTTTTTCTTTTATCAAACCCAACAGAATCCACAGACATCACTAGATCCAAATGCCCCATGTCGAAGCATGACTGAGTAGCAGGAGCAAAGTAGCAAAGGCCAAGATTGTGCCGCCGCTGAAATAGCAGGCAGACCCACACTGGAAAACTGGCATGTTCCCATAAGACATAGATTTTGGAAAGCCTGGCCACTGCTCCACGAAATAGAGCACTCTTTGAAACCGTATGTATGAATGTGGATGTCCTCTAAGACACTATTCATGAATACATTATAAAATATGGGCAAATCTTGACTGCAATGACTTTCTCTAACACTGCATTAGAAAGCCTGGTTTTGTAACCTCTCCATCTTAAGACTATGTCTTAACTCTTCCTAAATCCAGTACCCAGGCCACATCTGCAATGGGCATTATTTCTTTCATAGCTACACAATTCACATCACTTTTGTTCTGCACTATATATACATATATTCAGATATAGGTATGTGTATGTATGTACATGTGTGGATATATGTGTATATGTGCCTACCTATCTTTGAATATCAATGCTTTAGAATAATGGACATGCACAGACTCTTTGCCATTTTCCCTTTAACACATTTAGATTGCTTGCTTGGTAGCCCTGTGATCATACCTGAATTTATAACTGTGACTTTATATATTTCTCAAGTAATTTCAATTATAATATTTTGTATCCTTAACTAGGTAAGTTCAGGATAGGCATTCTCTCTTTTATTTTCTTCAGAGCATGGGTACATCAACTCTAGAATTTGAGAGCGTATTTTGTGTGCTTATACATTTTTAGAAAATTTATCAAATCCTCAAAGGAGTCTATTACCTAAGGAAATTTTAAAAGTCCAGTAAAAATCTCCAAGTTCACATCCATTATTTTATAACCTCCATTAATTAATAGCTAGGAGAGAAGGAAAGTGTTTTGGCCAAGATCTATATTATAGTATATACTATATTAGTGCTACACTGGACAAGATGAGGTCACGTGATTGACAGGCAAAATGCCATTTTCAACACATCAATCTATGTATAGATTCTTTTTTTTCAAAGATTTTATTTTATTTATTTGACAGAGAGAGAGAGAGACAGTGAGATAGAGAACACAAGCAGGGGGAGTGGGAGATGATGAAGCAGACTCCCCGCTGAGCAGGGAGCCTGATGCGGGGCTCAATCCCAGGACCCCGGGATCATGACCTGAGCCGAAGGCAGACGCTTAATGACAGAGCCACCCAGGTGCCTCTATGTTTAGATTCTTAATATTTGCTTCAATCTTGTGTATCCTATAGTTTTTGAGAAACATGAGATAAAAGAATGATTGGAAAACATATTCTCCAATTTAAAAAAGATGCAAATCTGAATTATTTCTTCAGAACTCTATCAGAATACTGAGATTCCATGATTCTGTTTTGGATGCATTGATCTAGGATCATAGAGTAAATCTTCAGTGATGATGATGACAAACATCCCAAGGAAATGATTCTAGTTTTTAGGAAGAGTGATGCAAGGGTGTACTTACTGCTCGTGTTTTGCTTAGGAATGCTTTTCTTCCTCCAAGTTACAGTGGTCAGTCCCATTCTAACTTTTCCATAAATAAAAATACAATTCAGGAAAATGAGAGGGTAGGAGAAAGAATGAGGACCACTGTCCATTTTAGAGACCATCTGGTGCAATCCCAGATGCCACCAAATCTGTTGACTTAGAATTTTTACTTCAAGTGTAGTTTTTTTCCCCTATAAATCTTTTCCTAAGTTCCACTTCATTCACCTTAGATTGCATGTACATTGGATTGTTCCATGTATTTTCAGGAAGTAGTTCTTTTTCAGCACTTTTAAATCCCAAGATGAAATAAACTCCACTTCAATAAGCTTCAATCTTTAAGGCACCAGATAGTTTCCTGAGTGCAGAGCCTTCTTTTCTAAGCTCGTCCTCCCACCTCAGAAAGTAGTTTTGGTTTCACAAGCCCCACCCATCTATTGTGTTTCCTTGAAAAGCACCAAGAATAAAAAGAAGTAGATGATCTCTTGAGAAAACTGTGAGTTTGTAATCTATTTCCTGCTGAAAATTACTTCAAAAGTAAATTTGAGTTGATTTTGAAAAGCAAAGAAAAATCCCTCTGTTCTTCTCAGTCAATGTTACTTGTGACTTACTGTCTCTTATCTTATGCTTTTCTTACTTTTCTTTCTTCTTCCACACTTGGCCAACCTTGGGGATCAAACTTCAATCAGTCAAAAGCTACCAGGGAAAGATACTTGACAATTCCAAAAGAAAAAAAAAAAAAGAGAGAGAGAGAATGAGTATTTAGAGAATAGAAGTAAGACCAGATAAAGCACAGTTTGAAAAAACATAAAGGTGATATTTTGCATATTAGCAAAGAAAATAAAAGTCTCAAATGCATTTCATTAAAAAAAAGTAAGTGGGGCGATTTTAAAGCACTCGAGTTTTATTGAGTATCTACTATGATCACCGCTCCATAAATATATCCAGAGGAAAAACGCAAGGGAATATAAACTAGACTAAATCCAACCATTAAGTCACTTACCATTTATAGGTAAGAAATAAAACATGGATTTTTGAAAGGTAAACTGACAACAAAATAGTAAGTGATTGCTATAGAAAAGAAGAATTCCAGAAACATCCCTGCTTGAAGAGTGTGCAGTATTTTTAGTATTTGTAATCAATTTTTTTTCACTTATGTAACCTTAAAATTATGGGAGATTTTCACATGTATTATCACCTATTATACCTAGATTAACATTTTAAAGTAGATAAGTCTCATTTTGTACATGGGTAAAATGGGGCTCAGATGCTTTAAGTAACTTTCCCAATGTCATATGTTCAGAGGATGTTAGAGCCATGACTTGAACTCCTGTCTTGTGACTCATGGTCCTAAACTGATACAGGATGATCAAAGTAAATAAAATGCTGGAACTCAAAAGAGGAATTCTATATTAATCACTTAATTTGCCATTTATGTACAGAATGATCAAAATATTTCAGCCACTTTGCTAGGCATTGAGGATATATATGTAACTAAAACATAGCCCCTACCTTCTCAGTGAAGGCTAGGTAAAGACAAGTAACAATGCCTATTAAACATGATACATGAAATAATTGAAGGAATAATATCAAATAGCATTTGCTGAAACCCTTCAAAGTCTTGGATTGTTGTACTGGAACTCCCTCAAAGCAGGCCCATGTGTAATACAGTCATAAAAAGTGGTTCAGGAACATCAAGGTTTGAGAGTTAGGAAGAAATAAGTATCTTGCTCTTAAAAAGGGTCACCATCTGGGAAGAGAGAAACATACCATTTGAGAGAAAAGGAGACAATGCCACAGTCTGGTTAGAAGCCCAGTCTTCAAGCAGGAAAATCTGCTTTTAAATCCCTGTGAGCGAATCTCTGTATACTAATAATAAACTGTTGGAAGGAAAAATTAAGAAAACAATCCCATTTGCAATAGCATCAAAAAGAATAAAATAACGGGGCATCTAGGTGGCTCAGTCGGGTGAGCATCTGACTCTTGATTTCAGCTTGGGTCATGATCTCAGGGTCACGAGATCAAGCCCTGTGTCAGGCTCTGTGCTGAGCATGGAGCCTGCTTGGGATTCTCTCTCTCCCTCTTCTTCTGTACCACCCCCTCTAAAAAAAAAAAAGAATAAAATATTTAGGAATAAATCTAACCAAGGAGATGAAAGATCTGTACACTGAAAAAAAGAAATTGAAGAAAGCACAAATAAATGGAAAGTTATTTCATGTTCATGGATTAGAAGAAACAATATTGTTAAAATGTCTATACTACTTATAGTGATCTACAGACTCAATGCAATTCCCATAAACATTCCAGCAGTATTTATCACAGAAGTGAGAAAAACAATGAATAAGGAACCACAAAAGACCTTGAATAACCAAGTAAAGCTGTAGGCATCACACTTCCTGATTTCAGACTATCTTACAAGGCTATAATCAAAACGTTATGGAATTGATTAAAAAAAACCCACAGGACTCATAGGTCAAATGGAACAGAATAGAGAGCCCAGAAATAAACCCATGGATGTAGTCTATTTATTTCTACAAAGTCATCAAGAATAAACAATGCAGGGGTGCTTGGTTGGCACAGTCGGTTAGGTTTTGGCAGGGGTTGTGATCTTGGGGTCATAAGATGGAACCCTGTGTCAGGCTCCATGCTCAGCTTGGAGTCTGCTTGAGATTCTCTCTCCCTTTCCTTCTGCCCCCCCCCACTCTGCTCTCTCTCTCTCTCTCTCTCTCTAAAATAAATAAATAAATCTTAAAAAGAATTAATGCAGAAAAGATAGTCTCTTTAATAAAAGATGTTGGAATGACTGGGTGCTCACATGGGAAAGAATGAAACTGGACCCCTATCTTTACATCTACACAAAAATCAACTCAAAATGGATTATGGACTTACACATAAGACCTGAAACCACAAAAGTCCTAGAAGAAAACATAGGGCGTAAGCCCCTTGACATTGGTCTTGGCAATGATTTTTTTTGGATTTGATACCCAAAATGAAAGCAACAAAAGCAAAAATAAACAAGTGATGCTATATCAAACTAAAAATCTGCACATCAAAGAAAGCCATCAACAAAATGAAAAGGCTACCTGCAGAATGGGAGAAAATATTTTTAAGCCATATATTCAATAAGGAGTTAATATCCAAAATATACAAGGAACTCAGAGACATAGGTAAGCTGCACAAACAGTTGGCCCAGATCCCTAACACATCCCCATTGTTGCACTGTTGCTGCTCCCTCAGCTCAAACCCACGGTCATATGGGGTTCTCTTTTGATCACGTGAAACAAGGAAGAAAATTGCTGAGCTTGGTTCACGTATGGATAGTGCTGATGTATTGTATGAGCCTAAAATGGATGGCAGCTGCATTATAATTCCACTTAGGAGTGGTACTTAGAGACAGCAGAGATGGGAAATCCTCCCAAAGGGCAGAGCTTCCTGCAGTGTACCTTCTTATCTGCTTTACATAGAAAAAGAAGTGGCCAAAAGTAAGAATAAATATGAATTCATGAGCCTTTTCAAATGCCTTGGCTGATGGCTGATTGGTCAGTTGTCTGAAAGGAATAATAACGGGGACAAGAAAGTCTGGGGAAAAACATGTAAACAGGCTATAGAAGTGAGTATCAAATGTGAAGATCTTTATTTCACATATAAATGTCCACTAGCGAGCATCTATCAGAGAAGAAGCTTTAAATGACTAAGAAGTTAGGAAGTCAGAGTGATTCTGCGAGTTGACTGCAGTCAGTCTCTGTCATTGTCCACCCCAGTGCTGGTACAATGTGCACATTAATGAGATAAGCATAAAGCTGGGGATGAAAATCATCCATAGCCCCAACAGCATGGGCTGCCAGTGGTCAAAGCTAATGAAGCCACCTCTGCCACTGAATGTCCCACCTGTCAAATAGAAATGAACACTGAGCTCTTGATATGCATCATACTTTAACTCTATCCACACCATTTAGGGGACAGTGGTTATCTTTACTGAAATAGATGCATACCCTGGATAGGAGCTTATCTTTCCTACTTGCAGAGCCTGAGCCAGCACCACTACCCAAGGGCTTACAGCCATGAGCTAGGGATTATTTAGCCAAGGCTTGATGGCTGTGCATCTTTGGCAAAGAGAAAGAATGCAGTATCAGATAAATTCTAACAGTCTAAAAGTATCAGGCGCTTAAGTTGGAGTCCCTTCTTTATGAATATGTATGTTTCCATTACAACCAATGCATTTTAGTTAAATGAACAGATATCCTGTTCAAATTATTTTTGCTCTTGAAAAACTATGGAAGGAAAAGATTAAAGTATCCTCATAGATGAAAGATAGAGAATATCAAATATTGTTTTTGCCCCACTCTTTTAGAGTAGGTAAAATTTGAGAGGAACGATACAATCCATTGAATAAAAACCCCATTGGGGCACTAAGAGATAGTCACCATAATCACTTTCTGAGTCATGCTGTGGGGCATGGTACTTGTACTATATATGGTGTGGACTTAAAACGTGGTCATGGATCTCATGGATGTTCATCAGTAATAAATAATGATAATAGCTAAAACATATAAACATTTGTTATGTACCTGACACTATTATGTTTCCTTTACATGTATTAACTCATTTGAGCTTTACCTATAATCATTGAAGTATTATTAAGTAAACTTTATAGTATGGGGAACTGAGACACGGGGAGGTTACAAAGTTTATTCAACTAGGAAGATAGACATCTAGGGCACTTGTTAGCAATAGTCAAAAACCTTCAGAGTCCTTGCTCTGACTTTAGCTACACAGAGAGATGATTGTGTCTTCTTCAGGAGTTGGATGGGAAAAGAGAGCAATACCTCTTGTATAACCCAGCTAACATCAGCTTGTGTAAAGTTCTACACCTGCTATAAATGCTGAGAGTCACAAGTTGAAATCTATAATGTCAGAATACTGTTTAGTGTCCTGTCTCAAGCCAAGCCTTCAGAAAGGAACTTCATATCCGCTTGTTCTAACTCCATTCATTCCCTTCTCCATCTTGTGTCTGTACTTTTACTGTATGATTCTTCCTCAATGTCTGCTTCTCCTCCTTCCTCACACTCCTCAAACTCATACTTTCTCTCTCAATAGCTTTGGGATACATGCATGATAGATAGAGCTTACAAACCTTCGCCAGACATTCAAGATGCTTATGTCTTTACCAAATATCGGAAATCAAATTCATTTGCTGAGTCCCCTGACTTGGACTTCACACTTTTACCTAAGCAAAGTCAATAAGGCAAGGATTACTTTGATTTTGGTTTTGTTTTCTTTATAAACTTACGCAAATTATACCCACCTTTCAAGATACAAGTTAAAATAATGCTTCTATAAAGTCTTCCCTCATCGTTAAAGCAAAATGTGACCTCTCCCTCTTCAAAGAGACTGGATAATTTATTTGGCAATTTTAATGTTTGTCTTAATTGGTTGTATATGTGTGTGTGTGTTATACAGCAATTATGTATTCAGCAATTATGTCTTAAGTTTCTTTTGAGCTATACTCCTACATTTGACATTTTGTGTTTTGTTTGTGTTAAATATCCAGTTTCTCAATAGTATTGTGTTATATTTGATGTTTTAATAATGCATGGACTTCGTTATTCCTTTTATATTTCTCCATTACAAAAGCCTAACAGCATATTTGGTCACTCGATTTAAAATGGAATACATGAATAATGTTTATTAGCAGGTTGACTACTAAGTACAATATGCAGCCCTTTCTCAAGGTGAGGCACTGACTTTTACTTGGTCAACCCAGGCTTCACTTAGTATTTCCTGAGAGAAACTGAGTCACTTCCTTGGGTTTCTTTCAAGAAGGGAAAATCATTTCTACAGAGAAGAAATAGTCATTTTCTAAGCAATAAGGTTATTGAACTACTTTGGCTGAATAAATAGCTCTGTTTTCTCCATGGCACATCCGGAAGAATTCTCATTCTTGTCAAGGATTGGCAGGGGTATTCTCTTCCTGATAAGACAACAGAAAAGGTACATCTGGAATTTTAAGCAGTTTCCACTGGGGAAGTTTCCAGCATGTTGATTTTCCCCAGACTCCTGCAGGGTAAGCTCATCTACCTTCTTCATTGTTTGCGGGTGATGAACTATATAAAATAATTTACTTAATTCCTTTTCTCTTTTCTCATTCTACTCTGCCCTTTCACAATTTTGTCAACTTCAGAACCATCCCGTTGCAAATGAAACTAAAACATTGAAGTCTCTGCTGAGCCACAGTCTTGCATTTATGACTGCTCAAGGGACATGTGTAACAAGATGCCTTGTCAACACTTTAACACAGAACTCTTTACTCTCTTTCCAGATCAGTGTGTCCCCTTTCCATCCATCTCTCCCTTCCTCCATGCACTCCATCATTGACGCTTACACTGCCTTACTCTAGTCTTACAGATTACTGTTTCTTACCTGGAGCATTGGAATTGTCCTCTAAGTACCCCCGTTCTTCAGTTTTCTCTTCACTCCTCTATGAAATCCCTGAGCTCTTTTTCCAGATTATCACTCATTATAGAACATCTCTCCTCATTTCATCACCACAAAAATGTGAACCTCCTAACTTTTGTCTTTTGCAGCCCTTTGTCACCTGTTTCCAGAACAGTGCCTGACACGTGGCAAGCACATAATACATACCTGTTCAAGAAATTGATGCATCCCATGCTCAAATACCATCAATGGCTCCCTACTACTTAAAAAGTTTAAGTTGTCATTCAAATTTTTGATGATGTTTATAATTACATGCTGGCAATAGATGGAAACTACGACTATAGAGAAGTGAGGATTGGAGAATACCATAAATAAGTTATCGCCAAAAACTGAACAAAACAAACAATCTGAGACTGAGACACATGGAAAATATTTGTATTTGTATCTTTTCATTAGGTTCCGTAGTCTAATTCCACTATGGAGTTCTTTGAATTTTATTAATAAGAACATTAAATAAACCACGGTCTAGGTGATTTGTTCAACTCTTTACAAGTGTACAATCCCGTGATTTAAGTTTTCTTGGACACATTTTGCAGATAAAGAAATAGACTTCAATCACCTAACTTCGATCACCGTCATCATCTGACTAGTATAAAATAGAGCCAGGATTCCAAACGTTTTTAAGTGATCATTTGTTTACTATATGTTTTCTCATTTTCTTTGTAGAGAAGAAAATTAATATGTTAGTTGTAAAGAATTAACATTTCATAGCATTCTTTTGATAAGAACAGTCTATTTGCAAATAGGCACCTTTCTCTCTTTGGGCATAAAGATTTCCATCTACCTCAGAAGATCTGAGGGACCCTGGGGGACCTGGAACAATGTCTCATCTGCAGGTGTGAATTGAAGACTGGTGTCAGGGGCTGTGCCTGTGAACCCCAGGACAAACAAAATACAGTCCTCTGTCCCTTGGAGTCATAGAAATGATGAAGTGTTTGATGGAGTTCAGAAATACCCAGAAATACTTCCATTTTCACATAATTGCTTCACCTACCCAGGGACCCTTTCTGAAACCAAACTGGAGCTACCAAGTTAGCAAGGATCTCCCACATATCCTGGCATTTCATCTCCTCAACACCTTTCACCTCGTCCCTCTCCTTTAATAGACTGATCATGAAACCTGCTGGGACTTGAGGGGGCTGGAGAGGCTGCTTCCTCCTTGACCCCACTGCTCCTTTGTGCACTGCTTGATCCTTGGAAATTGCCAGCCCTGGAGAGAAGCAGTTTTGACTTCCCTTCTGGCCTGGACAAACCACAAAGGGAACTGAAGGCAAGAAATATTTTAATGTATATTCCCCTTTCTTTCAGTCTCCATGATAGCTATCTAATCCACAGACTGGGGGCTAATGCACGTAGAAGGGGAGAGAAATCATCTCTGCGTATATGCTCCTCTGACATTTTGGTAAGAGCACAGAGATGGGAAGGAGGCACATTCCCCTAAGCTACCTTTTTCAAAGACACACCTCTGCAGTGCTTCTCATGAAGCTCAATGCCCCCTCTTTTCAGTGGGCAGGGAAGTTAACAAAAGCTTGTAAGAATAATCAGACCCACAGAAACACATTTGTCAGACATGGCTATCATGTCATGTCATGTATATTCTTACATTTTACTTTAAAATAATTCTGTCCATTTCCATTTATTTTTTTAAAGATTTCACTGATTGATTTGAGAGAGAGAGAGGAAGCATAAGCAGGGGGAAGGGGAGAAAGGGCAGAGGGAGAGGCAGAAGCAGACTCCCTGCTGAGCAGGGAGATCGATGTGGGGCTCGATCCCAGGACCCTGGATCATGATCTGAGCCGAAGCATGAGCCGAAGGTAGACACTTAACTGACTGAGCCACCCAGGCACCCCTGTCCATTTCCATTTAAAGAAAATACCATTCTTTACTTTAAGTTCCTATTGGAGGATATTTATCTTGGTTTATTTGCTTATTTATAGAATTAGAATTTGCTTTGGACTTGAAAATAAATCTAAAGATTTTTAATATTATCACTTTGTAATTAATATTAATAACATTACTAATATATTTAGCAGAAACCTTTCTTTGAATGGACGCTTATTCAGACTTCAACATGGCAAAATAAATTATCAGGACTGCTTTAGAGGAAACATGGTCAGAGGGTCTGGTTCCTTCCCCATCTCCCTGGTGCTTGGAGGCCACCTGAAAGTGTTCTGCAAAGCCCACTCTGAGTACTGATGGATTTATCCAAACTGATCTGGAGCAAAGCATGGAGGAACAAAGTAGTTCATAAGGCCATGCCATGACCTAACTCTAAACTATAAATTCTTGATTCTCATTACTGTCTCTGAGATTGGGTTAATTCTTTTGATCTAGGGGAAAGAGAAAAAAATTACTTAAAATGAAGCGTGTTGAAGAGAAAACAAAATGAATAGTGGCTACAGACAGTTACCTTGTGACTGAAAAAAGGCTTTTCATTTATGAATAGGTATGTATTAAACCATAGTGGAAAAGTCTTGCCAACCACAGGCATTTGTCTTGCTTCGGTAAATTTGTTTCTGACTTAAATGTTGTCCCTGTCCCAGTGAACACCTTATACCCATCCTGAGAGTCCCCTGAAATGCCCTGGGATGCTCAAGGTGACACCTCCTTAGCCTGCTCTGCTTTGCGTCGGCCCCACCCGGGGCTTCTCCCACTCGTAACAACACGTGGGGAACAGCCGGAGAGCCCCGGGCACCCGCGTAGCTGGGGAAGCTTGCCTTGGCAGCTCCGGGAGGCGGGCAGCTCCGTCCCTTGAGAGATAAACCAGACTTCCTCGCTATCATCCGGGATGTGCTCCTCGGGGCTCAGTCGAGCATCGTAACCAGACGTGAGGAAATGCCTTTCTGTGTTGGAGGATAGACGCAGAACAACAGTTTCAGTTTGTTTAGGAAAATGGTTTTTCAACATCCTTTTTGTCTCCCTGCCATCGTCTCTGAGGTCACGCTTCTACTCAGAATCAGTACTCTTCTCCCTTTAAAAAACAAAACAAAACAAAACACTAAACTAAAATCCTTCCTTCTTTCTTTTCTTGCTTGCCCCCTTGTCTCTTCCTCCTTATTCCCTCGTTCTCCTTCCCGTCTTTAGTTTCCACTTCATCCTTTCTTCCGTTCTGCGCATCTTCCTTTTTTCCTCCCCAGCCCGCTTTTCCTCTCTTCTTCTTTTTCCTTTCTTTTCTTCTTTCCTTCTACCTTTCCTTCCTTTCCTCCCCTTCCCTTCTCTCTTTTCTCTATTCCCCCCTTTTGCTCTTTTTCTTTCCTTTTCCCCATTTCTTTATTTTTATTCTGTCGTTCTTCCATTTCTTTCTTCTGTGGCTGTTCCTCTTTCCTCTTTTCTGTTCTTCCTCTTGTACATCTGTTCTTTCTCCCTCGTTCCTTCTCGTTTTCTCTCCCTCCCTCCTTCTCTTCTCTTTTTTCTACTTCCCACATTGCCTTCTCTACTCCTTCTACCTTCACACTTTCCCCTTTATTGTCTTGTCTTACTTTGGATCCTCCAAAAGGAGACCCTGAGAAAGGAACTTAAGCACAAGTCATCCATCTGGGAGGTGGTCCTAGAAGCACCATGCAGGTGGGCAGTGACAGCGGGCAGCCAGGAAAGTCAACGAAACGCGCCCCGATAAGCATGTTTCCAGAGTGCACGAGTGAGGCTGTGCCCTCTGCAGAACCGTGTGAAACCCCCTCTAGGGGTTCTTGATTCACAAATTTGAATTTCTCATTGAGAGTCTCTCTGGGACTTTAACTCTCTGGTCCTTCTGACCTGCCCAGTTTGGAGGACAAATACTCCCATGGTTAAAAAATGCCCTTAGCCTGAGAGTTGCAGAGACACCATCGGCGTGATGGGACTGTCTGCACTGACCCCCTGCATATGCCAAGCCGATGGCCGTGGGTACTGTCAGCATTTGATAGACCTCCTTCCTTCCACCTCTGTATGTTCTTTCTTTCCTTCCCTCCCTCGTCAAACAACTGTTGAGCATCCACGATATACCAGGTACGATGCTAGACACTGGGAGGGTAAATACGCATGGCCTCTCAGCATTCTTACAGATTACAGTCTAGTCTATTCTGATGGAGGAAAGCAATTGTGAATCACAAAGCCATAAAAGATCAGTGCTTCTTAAAACTTGCCACTTGCATTCCCCTTATTCAGAGTGGAAGATAGGGAGGAGTTATTGTTGGTTATCTGAGGGACCATACTTGAAAATTCTTTTGATGTTTCCTTTTTATGCCTTATTTTTAAATCCATACAGACTTAATTCAGTATATATCTAAAGACACCAGATTAATTTATATCAACCTTTCTAATGATATGAATACTAGACTACGTTTCGTTTTGAAATGTTGACACAGGTAAAACCCCAGGCAATGTAACTGGTAGCTATTTCATTAGTATACACAATGGTTAAAGCTCAAGCTTTAAAGAAAATAGGGAAATCAGGAACAAGTATAAGCTTTTTTTCTTGCCAGTTGGATGGCCTGGGGCAGCTTTGTTAAACTTTCTGTGACCTGATGTATCCTTGCCACCATTTACCTAACTCACAGAGATGTTGTTGGCGTTTAATCTGAGAGTGGAACATTTGGCACAGATTCAACACAGTGAACACCCTATACATGAAACTGACTGTGGTTATTATAATGATACCACTTTTATGGTTGTATTAACCATTGTTACTATGATTTTTATTAATATAATTAATTTAGGCTGTGGCCATGGCAGGGAGCAGCAACTTGGCCGTGGTAGTGGGCCACATGAGAGAGTGAGGGCTCAGCTTTCCTAGACCACGTGTTCATACACAAGGAGATATCCTAACATTGCCTCCAACCCAGTGTCTAATGGGCCTGGACATCCATTGCCTTAGGGTCCAACAGTGCTGAAACCCAACAAAGCTGGTGCTGAGCTGACAGCAGGATGAATTGCCTCTGGCACAGCAGGCGCTAATCGAGAGCACTGGTAGGCTGAGAGGAGGGGAAGGCAGAGCGAGGATGTATTAATGATGAGCCTCCTGCAAGAAGGGGAGAGATCAGGGAGAGATGAGCTGAACTGCTGATTGTGCACAGGGAGGCCAGCTGCGAGAGGTTAATGGAACATTAGGAGAAGAGAGAAATCCAAAGACAGCAGGCTGCTACCTGGGCTGGCGGCTTTGAGTCATCAGATTCCAAACCACCACACAACAGACAGCCACCGCTGGAGGTGGCGTTATGACCTCAGCCCTGCAGGGTTTGCTGAGAGGGCAGTTAACACAGGCGTGAGGGGACCAGACTCCAAGAGACAATGTGCTAATTCATCAAGTGCTGTGATGCTTCCTCTCTTTCCCTTTCCTGAGTGACAGGCACTCCACAGGATGGAAGGCAGTCCAGAGGACTTGCATTAAAGGAAGGGTTTTCAGGTGTTCTGCTCAGTCTCGTCACATCGCCCCTCCCAAGACCTAAAATCTTCAACGTTGATCCAGAAGGAAAATGAGGAAGATTCTGTGGTCCCTGAAATTGGTTTATCATAGGCTTTACAGTAATTTAAAGAAGCAATTCTCAAACTTTTGCTTGCCCCTCTGCAACCAACTTATAGAGATGCCTCTACCCCAAGCATGGCAACCTACATCAGATAGAGTAAATGGAACTTGCTGCTTGTTGATTTGTCAGCATCCACTTCTTCCTCCCCATGAGATCGTAAGTGCCTTTTGAAGAAGTATTTCATTGCTACTGGATCTAGTTCAGAAAGACCATATCCGGTTATGGCCATCACTTGGGTGAGGACTAGTGTGTCATCCAAGGTAGGCTATTTCAGGTGACTGCTTTCTGGAAATTAAAACTGAATTAGAGAGCCACAAATACTCATAATGTTTGAGATTTCATTGTGTCCCAGTGGAGACGAGACTATACCTACGAATAAACCACTGTTGTACTTTTTGCTTCATTGTCTTTTTAGCTGCCTCAGTTCCTACCAGTTTTAAAGCCTAGTTCTCCTGTCTCTCAGGAAATTGTGGGTTGCCAGTATTCTTCCAAGGATATTTTGGCCTGCAACCAAAGAAACCTAGGATAACAAGGAATTCTCAAGACACTAGATACAATTCCACATGCCTTTCTCCTCTAAAAAAAAAAAAATATCTAAATTCGAGTGAGTGAGAAACAATTTCAGGATACAACTTTGAATCCACTGTTAATTCTTTTTGAGAGGTAAGACTTTCCTAAGCTTCATTACTTGATCATCAGGACATAAATAGATTTTTATAAAACAGCTCACAATTGATTACAATAAATCTGTGGTAGACTGATTTCAAAGTAGTTTCAATAATTCCACCCTTGTATAAACATGACTTTGCAATTTGGCTTTGGCACATTTCTTGTCAAGAGAAAGAATTTATTTCTCCAAACTTTGAATCTCTGCTTAGTTATGTGACATGTTGGCCAATGGAGTATTAGCAAATGTTCCATAAACAGAGGTTTGAAAGACTTTGTGTATTGGGGCTTAACCTCTTTTGTTTGTAGTGGGAAACTTAAGACCAAGATGGCAATGAGCCTGACCTAGCCAGCTGGAAATTAAGAGAACAGAGATGCCATAGACAGCTTGACAAAGACCAGGCACATGGGTGTGGTCATTGTAGATTGTCCAGTTGAAACTGAGTCAACAAATAAATACAGCCTCATAAATAACCCTAGGTGAAACCAGCCAAAAAAACACCTGCCTGAACACAGCCCAAACTGCTAACCCAGAGAATCCTAAGCGAATATAATAGCTGTTGTTTCATTTCTGGCTTCTGGGGTGGTTTTTCTTTTTTTTTTTAAGATTTTATTTATTTGACAGAGAGAGACACAGCGAGAGAGGGAACGCAAGCAGCGGGAATGGGAGAGGGAGAAGCAGGCTTCCCACGGAGCAGGGAGCCCGATGCAGGGCTCCATCCCAGGACCCTGGGATCATGACCTGAGTCAAAGGCAGAAGCTTAATGACTGAGCCATCCAGGCACCCCATGGGGTGGTTTTTCATGTAGCAATAAATAATTGATACAGAAATTAGTACCAAAACTTTCAATGGCTTTGAGACTGGTTGGCAAGAAGAGGCTGGGGGTGGAAAATTTTGCACTATTAACAAAGGGTGGAAAATTTTCAGATTGCTGTTGGAAAATGCAAAACTGGCAATCCATCATCTGTGCCTGTGAACCAATTAATTAAACTGTTGCCTATGGTAATCTTGGATCTGCCTGTGGAAGACAGTTTGCAAATATGGATCCCATCAATTCCACCCATCTCTTATACCCATGATCCTCTTTACATCAAAAACGGGAGGCTAACTCTTTTCCCTTAGGATTTTCTAGTTCTGTGTGTTAAGCTCTAGGAAGAGGGAAACAAGCTGAAGAAAGTACTATTAATTTACAAGCAGAGATTAGAGAGAATGTTAGGAGCCAGGACTTGTTGGGTTGGAAAATTAAACTGTTCACAAATCTATTCTCCCTAGGTAGATAAAGGTGCTAAGAGTAAGACATCTTCTGAAGACTAAAGACCAAAGCAGTGCTGTGACTATGAAATCTTTTCAGGATGAACACACTTGATTCAGGTAAATATTACCATTCCCACTTTGGGGATGATGAAAGCCAGATTCTAAAAAACAAAATCTGTGGTTTTCAAACATTGTTCCTCAGAGCTTTTCTTTCCTGGGCCCAGTGGGATACAGAGTGGTGAGTTAGGCAGGATAAAAGGAAGAACAAATGGACTGATGTCTGGGTCCTTCCCCCTGCTCTGAGGAGAAAATTCTAACATTGTCTATCATAAATATTTGATTTTCCATGTAAGATTTTGATTGAAAAGTGCTTTTCAAAGGCAACAAGAATCATGGAAAATCTTAAGTCAGGAATAGAATGAGGATTTGAACCTTGGTCTCTTAGATTCCAAAGGACATACCCTTTGTTTCATTTCTTGCTGTCCTGGGGGTGAGTGGCAGGTCTTGAAGATACAGTTTTCTCTATGGGTTGTATGAGGTTTATACACTGTGTTTCTATTTCTAAAGCCAGAAACGGAGACATATTTTCTAACATTTAATGTAATAATAGTACAGAATACTCAAAATCTGTAGTGTTCTGAAGAAATTAAGGTGTATAGTTGCCATATTATCTGACTTCTTAGGAAATACTAATAAAAGATCATATGATCTAAGCAGAACTGTTCAGGAGAGATTTCAGAACAGCTTAAATCAGTTCATTGATTGATTAATTAATAAGCTAATTAATCTGTTAAAATTAAGCACCTCTGCTACCAACTGGAGAAAGGGAGTAAAACAAACAACCAAACCTGGTCTTTGGCTTTCAGGAACTCACAGTTTAGAAGGGGAAGCAGAGCAAGTTCATATCCATTCAAAAGGATGTCTGAAAAGAAAAGGCTTGAACAGAAAAAAGGGCAAAGCCCATGCTTCTCTGAACCACGGTATCTCTCAACTAACTGGGGTTCCTAATTGTAGAAATTATAAGGTAAATAATGTTATATAAATTCCATTTTTCTTATGACAGAAAAAGAGAGATCTCTTTTCTCAACTCTAGAGGAAGGAAATTATACATTTATGAATCAATGAGGTCTCAAATGATTATTATTGCTATTACTATTTTCAAATATGAGAGAGACCATTGACACTTCTTCTGCCCCAAGTATCCTAACTCATGATTCAGTCATTGTTTTCATTTGGTAAAATATCTAACCTAATGTGAAGGTGCCAGAGCCATATCATATGAGACCAAATATGTGAAACACCCAGAGGGAATTCCTGAACATAGGTGTTCAATGAATGTTAGCTTCTCTTTCTTTTGTCCTTCTAGCCTTTCAGGTCACTTCTAGCCTTAAAAGTAATAGCAAATGAGTATTTCAAAATGAGTACCTTTATTGTTAGCACAGTTTGATAGTTTTCCAGAAAGATGGCCACAGAGGGCATTCTGTCTGTTGCTTTGGTTATGAACGCATCCAGGGCACCTGGGGTTGGCTGGTGGCAAGACAAGAGTGTAGGATACTGGAAAAGTTGATGGAATGTTACCCACAGAAGTACGCCACTGCATTCACAATCATAGGGGTGAGCATCATTGTTTCAAAGAAGAGCAGCTGATTAATTTCATCATTTGTAAATGAATGTGGCTTTCATGACCATCATATAGATGGTCTGGAGTGGGGAGTGGAATAGGCAGCCATCTTTACAGGTGTATATATCTCTATAGAGAAGTAGATGATAAATATGCAACTGCTCAATTTTGTTTCTTAGAACTGGTTTCTTCTTAGTCATACTGAGGAAATTGATTATATTTATCTGATTTCTTGTAGGAAACACTTTAATAGAATGTATTCCATCAGACATCAATTGCCGATGATGACAGATTGGCAAACATTGATGGGTAGTTATTATATGCACTGTTCCATGAACTCTCTTTCTCCATACTCATTTAATTTATATAATCACATACTCATAATCCCTGTTTTATGATTAGAAAACCAAATTTTAGAAAGATCAAATAATTTGATTAAGATCACACAGTGGGAAAGGGCTTTAAACCCAGGATGCCTGGCAATATTGTTTATTGATGTGGTCTTTAGGCAAGTCATTTTTAATTTATATTTATCATCCTCAAAGGAAAACAAAAAAAAATCTTGTTTATCCTTTCTCATTTATGTTGATAATATCTGTGGCAAAAGTTCTCATTTATCTTGAAATCATCATTTGTGAGAGGAAGCAGTTACAGTATATGACATTATAATGTGGTTTGGGAAACTCATTCTATGAAAGAAAGCACAAAAGGTGAATTTGCACTACAATCTGCTAGTCTGTTAAATAAATATATAAAATGGGGCTTAAAATATGAGCCTAAAGTCAAATACCTTATGTTGCAAACAAACTTGTCGCATCAGTGAAAACGCCCAGCTGTTCTCCCTTTTTCACTCCTGACGTGACCCGTCTGTTCCTTCTAGCCAGGGGTTGTTCATCTTGCTGTCTGAGGGAGTGTTTTTTCAAAACCCTGAGGTGTCATAAACCAAAGTCTGGCCAGTGATTAAAGAGCTATTTTGACCTTTAGAAAATATTTTTATGTTTTTTCTCTCCATTCTCTTACCCCTCATCTCCCACCCCCAACTCCATATTCAGCTATTTCTTTTAACCCTGATTGAGTGGACAAAATATACTTAACAACCACTAAAACCATATTTAGGGTTTACTTTTGTTTTAGGTACTTTCTATATGTTAACTCATTTAATTCTCACAAAAACTTATGAGGTACATTGTATTAATCTCGTATCTTTTTACAGATGACAAAACTGATATAAAAAAAGGTTAAGCTTACAGCAATGAGAAGACAATGAACAGGGATTTTCACGCAGGTGGCGAGACTCCAGCTTCCATATTCCAAAACACTCTGCAATACTGCTCTGTGGAACAGCAAATCTCTCATCTAGGTAGGAAAATTTACCTATTGAGTCAAAATTTTAAAGTTTGTAAAAAGATGAACATTGTTCTAATGATATAGCCATGGATTCATATGAATTTTTTCTATATGCAAAAAAATGATTTGGGAAGATATCTTGTGCTTATTTTTTGGTGCAGAGAAAGAGTTTTATTTGAATCTAAATTTTATTGTATTGATACCATTTCCTTCCTTGTGAAACGTGATTCTCGGTGAAGTCTGGTTCCGATCAGTTAACAGCTCTGTGCCAAGTTCAGCAACCCCAACATTCAAATTCCTCTGTACGTCTTGACTTCAAATATTCTGTCCAGTTACGTCAAAACTGCACTCATGTTGGTCATTCCAGTGTCTAGTTCATAAAGCAGGTTTGCAAAATTCATACTCCCCATAATTTTGAATCTTTATTACAGTGGTTCAGTTTTTTCTTTTAGAAGTAGAAATCATTATTTAAGCCAGAACTTACATGTATGACATGCATTTCATTTGTAATAAATTACTTTATTGCAGGCAAAAATTAAAATTATGGTTACTACATCATCAGGAAATGTATTCTACCCAGTCAGCCTTGGGCAACAAGTCTGTGTCACATTCTGGAGTCATGATAGATACTCAGTAATATTTGTTTATTAATTGACTAATTAATATACAATGAGATAGCATCTGATTGTGCAGGACAATAAATATACATCCATTGCCTGTCTCACAAATGGTGAGACAAAGCATATTCCCACCTTCTCGCTCAAAGATAGGGCTCAAGTAATCAAGTGTGTTCAGGTGCTTATACAACTGAGAATTAGGACGTGGGCTCTAACTAGATAGGTAACATATGGCATTGTATTCATGGGGTTATTTAGTTGCCTCTCATCAAACCCCATGTGCTTGGGGAGAGGGGGGAAAGGCAAGAATGAGGAACATAAGTGGGAGGGTAGAAACATTTTAGGAAGTCCTCCCTCCCTATTTTCTCTGACTATGGAACATTTTTCCTTCTTTCCTTCTACTTTGAAAATTTGAAAATAAGGCAAAAGTGGGAAGGAAAGAATGACCTAAAAAGCTCTTCTTTTGCTTTTTAAACTTTCTAGCCATTTTTGTTTCGTTTGTTTTACTTTGTTTGTTTAGTCAGACTCTTATTATTCTAGGACTGTTTTTGTCATTCCCTTTCTTTATGTTTCATAAATATTAAGTCCTTATATATAAGATAGAAAAAATATACTGCCTTTCATTACCAGGAATTAATTTCAGTTTAGCTTTTCTGCCCTTTGTAGGATGAACAGGGATCTGATAAGATGGATAAAAGAATAATTTTATTATTTAAAATTTAGGCTAATTTAGGGGGGAGATGGGGAAAGGGAGAGAGAATATTTGAAGCATAACAGGATGATGAGGGACAGCCCAGTCTTATTCCTCTAGGAAGACACTTGGCATTTTTCTGAACATGAAAATAAGTGACTACCTCCTTTATTCCCTTTCAAATAACGAGTAAAATTAATTACACAGAATTTGAAAATTAAATGGCAAAATCAGAAATTATTATTTGTTTTGGATGGAATTTTGTGTTTACTCTTTGAGTCAACTAACAATATCTAAACAAGACATTTGTTTCCTTTTTTAAGATTTTATTTATTCATTTGAGAGAGACAGAGAGAGAGAGAGCGAGAGAGCATAAACCAAGAGGAGGGGCAGAGGGAGAGGGAGAAGCAGACTCCACACTAATCAGGGAGCCAGGCTCTGGGCTCCATCCCAGGACCCTGAGATCATGACCTGAAGGCAGGCATTTAACTGACTGAACCACCCAGGCACCCAGAAATTTGTTTCCTTTTTAATAGTTCAATTTTTTTAGTTCCTAGGTTTTTTTGTCCTGATCTTTTCATATTCAGATGTTTGAATAATTTCACAAGGAATAGTCAATTAAAGAGGACTTTACCAAAACCACAATAAACAGTTTAATCAGTTTTATAATTGTCTCATTTTTCCATTATGTCTATTCACAAAATAGATTGCCTACATACTGCCCATAATTTTGATAGCTTTCTTTCATGAAAAAATGGGGGGGAACACAGTCTGAATTATGTGATTTCATATTTAGCTATAATATATAATATAGGTCTGCTAGTATTGCAAAAGGGCATATGGGAAAAGTGAGGTAGCAAAAACATTTTCCCATGTCATGCAGTCAACAGACAGCTCAGCTCAGGAGTCAGACTGCCTGGGTCCCCGTCTGGGCTATAATATTTACTAGTGAAGAAAACATGAGCAAGTATCATCAATTCTCTGTGCCTGCCCTGGGTCACCTCTATATGTATTATAATAGCTTATTATATATTTACTATATTCATTTATTATAATAAAAATACCTATTCAATTAGGTTGTTGTAAATTGAGGACCATGGTTCCTGGCATACGGCAGCACTCAAGAAAAGTTAGCTATTATTCTTTTGCATCTGGTTATAATTAATAGTGATTAGATTTTATAAACAGGGGTATGGATTATGTCAAAGACTAGATGCAACTCGTAATGGATGGCTTATTCAGATAGCAGTTTGTTTTTTGTTTTTTGTTTTTGAATAATGATTCAAAAAAAGTCCATCTTGTTAAATATCAGTGAATGAAGCTGGCACTTTACTGGGTGCCCTGAGGCAGCAACAAGAATTTATACTTGGTTGGGACCTCATGATGATTTTATGGCCCAGATGAAGAATGGAATTCAGCACTAGTAGAGTCTACTCTGAAATCATTGTTTTCTGATTGAGGGTTTTTTTTCACAGTGTTTTGCAATAAGCAAAGGGAGCCCTATGCCTTTTTGAATAGTTAGCTTTCTCCTAGCTCTGGAAAAGAAAGTTTAAGCTGAATAAAAAAAGTCAAGGTGGCTAGGTATGGATCTGAAAGCAAAACTTTCCAATTAAACAAAGAGAAGTCATTCATGCCATTTTCATATTTTCAGGTCTAGCTGGCCAACCCTCTGATCAACCCACCCACCATCTTTGAAACCAGTTGTTCTCACTAGCATCTGCCTCAAATTAATAGACTTCTTGTGCTATGGTGGACAGCTGGGGGCCCCCATGGCCTTAAGCATTGCACAACTCAACTATGGAATCACCCACTGAATAATCTTCATGGCACTCAGTAAGCAGACTAGGTGGTTTCATTTACATTATGTCTAATCCTCATCCCAAATTTTACTATATGCATTTTGTAGATGGAGACATTTTTGCAATCTAAGATTAAATACACCACCACATACAGCCAATTAGATGGATGGTCTTCAGAGTTGCAAATAGCAATTTTCTTAGTTCCAAGGTCCATTCATGACAACAGCAGTGTCTCTGGGTATCAGAAGGAGAATGGAAGCATGTAATTAGAGAGAGAAAGAGTTACCTGGCCATTTGGCGATCATGGACCACCTATGCTCAGCCACAAGTTTTCATTTCACAGCACTTTACTACTTCATTTCCAACAGATCATGAACACAGCAGTGTTTTCCAGCAATATTATGGCAAACAAGAGCATGTGTATTTTACTGATATCTATTGGGATTCAGAGTCCTGGTGGCTCCATATACTAAAATTTCCTGAAGCCCGGCCTCCACAATCAATACTTTGTTACAAGAATTGCCATGAGAAATTTTGAACTGCCTCACAGCGCTTAGGATCTCAGTTTCAGGGTGTTCATTCTTTTTTGGCAGCCGTCCATATTTTAAAAATAAATAGTTATGTCGCCAAAAGCCCAGGGTGTGCAATTGCACACATGCACACATATGTGCGTTTGTTGTTGTTGTTGTTGTTGCAAATATACGTAAAGCCTGTCTTGGTGATGACTGATATATAAAGTAGTTGGTGCTCAAATATGATTTTTCATACTTCTCTGAATGTTGAAAATTGAGGTGTTTGGAATCCAAAAGCATAATGATTATAACTAGACCACAAGAATCTTTGGAATATTTATTTCTCTCTTTAGCAATTCATATAGCATCTCTCTGCTTAGTCTGATGCTATACTGGCTACCACACCAACAAAACTTGGAGCTTACTCTCTCTATGTGAAGCTAGTGTATAATGTTACTGCACCTGTGGGCACAGGAGAGCAGCACAATGCCATAAATTCACAACAGCATCATTAGGAGAGACCAGTATTTTCAGCAGACTCTCTGATGTAGGGAAGATGCAGCATTACTCTCTATCATGGCTCTGGTGTCACAATACCTGACGTGGGAGGTGACTACCCTGTACCTACACATGGTTATGCTACTATAAAAAGTAGATTATTGGGGCACCTGGGTGGCTTAGTCAGTTAAGTGTCTGACTATTAATTTTGGCTTAGGTCATGATCTCAGGGTCCTGAGATTGAGTCCCCAGTCCTTGGGCTCTGTGTTCAGCAGGGAGTCTGCTTGAAGCATACTCTCTTTCTCAAATGAATAAATAAATCTTTTTTGTTTTTAAAGATTATTTGCAGCTGAACCCAAGAAGGCTTTTGAGAATCATTAGGTGTGTTTCCTATTTTGTGAGAGAAGATGTTACATTTCTCATGTGTATATTAGATTCATTTTTCCATAATAGCCATTAGGATTTTAGGGGTTGCTAGACCAGGTATGCATTTGCCTGATGACATACACTATTGTTAAGTTCTCTCTCCAGGTTAAGTAACAGAAAACCCAATCCAAATCAGCAGCAGTTGAGTGGAATTTATTGGTTCACAAAACTGAAATAGTTTAGAAATAGGGCTGGTCCCTACTAAGGCTTGTAGCACAGCTTATTATCATCTTCTCCCAGTCTTGGCAGGGTACAATTAATCTTCAGGCTCCAGAATGTTTCCCACACCTACCTATGTAGTGCCAACGGAAGAGAGAGGAGGGCTCCAGCAGGCTTCTGCTCAAATGTTTAGATTCAATCTCTTTCATTGGCCCAAAATGGATTGTTCATCTATTCCTGAACCAATTACTATAACTGGAGGAAACAGAACCTAAGGATTAGCTTGAGTCAATCAGCCCCTTCCTGAAGTGAGCAGTGGGGTCAGTCCCCCCAAACTGTAAGGCTAACACAATGGTGGAGAAGTAACTTACCAAAAAGAAATCAGAGTGCTGCTGGCCGAAAGAGGGGAAATAGAAGCTATGGAGGCAGAGATAAATGCCTATTACAGATGTAATCTCAGGTTTCATATGAGAAGACGAAGTGTTCACCAGAAGTGGAGCATAAATAGCATCCCTTTGGAGCTACCCTGCGAATCTTGAGACTGAAGACTCAGCATCCGAAGGTCAAAGAATCCAAGGTCCAGATCTAAGGAGAAAGGATATCGATGTTTTCTGCCCAGCAGAGCACCTGAGCAATATCAGAGGGCTTTGAAGATGGGAACTATCATATTATTTTTATCATGAATCCATGACAAGTTTCTGTTTTTCTGGAAAAGGGTTCTTTTGAGCAGAGGGCAGTGAAGCTCTGATTATTTTACTTCCTGTCATCTCCTGACCACCCATTTTGGCTTTCCTCAGAGACTGAGACTTGCAGGCAAACTAAGGAAATGGAAATGCTTCCCATGCATTATTCTAAATGAAAGATGAACCTAGAATCTGACTATGGTGAGTATGCCAGGGGTAAACTGAATATCATCAGAACAAATATTAGGACGTTGGAGCAAGGTTGTGAGTGGAAAGACCAAGGCTTTGAGGTTAGACAGACTTGAATTCTGATGTTTGTTTCATGCATAAGTAAGGCATGACTTTCCTTAAGCTCAATTTCCCAATTTGTAAATGGGAATCATATTACATGCATCATGGAGGTGGAGGATTAAATGTGATCTCTATATAAATATATATAGACTGGGGCAATATCCGTTGTATAAGAAATGAGTAGTACTCATTTCTTAATCTTCCTTTGTCCTTCTCAGTTCCTAGGAAACATTTTGATAGCATCCTCATTTACCACCTCTGACTTAACGAATAACAGTAAAAATCATGCCTAATATGTGTTGGATACAGTCAGTACAATGGTTCAGAATACAAACTATGAAGGTAGACAGCCTGAGTTTAAATGTAAACTCTCTTCTTGACTCTTTTGGTGACATTGGGCAAGTTGCTTAACTTCTCTGGGCCTCAGTTTTTTTCATCTATAAAATGGTAATAAAAAAATCTGACATTTATTGAAAGCTGACTCTATGTCAGGCATTCCCATAAACCTTACTATCTGTGAACTCAGCCATCTTCACGATAACCGCATGAAGCGGTGCCATTACCATGACTATTTTACAGATGAGGAAACTGAAGCACAAAAAGGTTAAGTAACTCACCCAAGTGATGGATCTGGGATAAGAATTCAGTCAGGGAGGGGCACCTGGGTGGCTCAGTAGGTTAAGCATCTGACTCTTAATTTTATCTCAGGTGGTGATCTCAAGGTGGTGAGATAGAGCCCATAGAGTCCCATGGTGGGCTGCCCTGAGCTCTGTGGGGCTCTGCAGGGCTCCCCCCAGACTCCGTGGGAAGGCTCCATTGGGAGGCTCCATGGTGGGTGGGGGCTCCATCAAAAGGCTCCCGCTGTGTGTGGAGACCGCTTAAGATTCTCTCTCCCTCCCCCTCTGCCCCTCCCCAGTGCTCATACCTGCGAACTCTCTCTCTAAGTAGAAAAAAAAATTCAGTCAGGGAGGCAGGGAGGCTCTGAAGTCACTATGTTAACCACTAATTCTATTATTCCATAGCTTCACTTGAAAACCCTTCTCGTATATTATCTCCTTGAATTCACTCAACAGGAAGACAACCTAAGACACTGCTTCTATAGTACTTCTCATTTCAGAGAAGGGCTGAAATAAACAGGTCACCTGCACAAAGCTGCTCTGTGTTGCACCTGGCTCTGAAATCTATATGTTTAAAACCTAAGCCACAGAGCCTCTATTTTAATGATAGCCAGAGACTAAGAATTTTGCACAAATACACAGTCCCCTGGTCTAATTGGAGCATTTGGTGTTCAGCAGAATTCTCTCCTCTCCCATGCAACTCCCCTAACATGCCTTGTTATCTCCATATGCATTTAGGGCTTTCATTACTGGATTCTCCCTTCATGCCCCATATCTCCACTTCCGCTGGCCCCTGGTCTCAGAGGGCTCTTTGCACAGCCTGATTGGAGTGATTGGCAAGGATGGTTTATCACTGGCAACTCCTGAAGTTATCCTATGTCAAGACTTGCCTGACAACAAGAAGTTTTAAATAGTTGCAAGGAGAAAATATACATAGTTGTTTTTTCTTTTTAACTTATCCATGAACTATACCTTTTATAGTCACCCACTCACATTTTTTATAATTTTTTTCACTGCCTTTCAAATTAATATATATACATCATAGAATGTTGGAACATACAGAAAACTTCCTGGAAGATATTCAAGAGTATTTATGGATCTTAGCACCTAAAGATAGCTGTGGCTAAATTTAGTATTTGTTATTGTTTGTTCAGCCTCTTTGATAAATATGTATTCATGTATGATGTATATAAAGTAGTATATTCTACTATAAATTCTTCCTTCCCATCCTGAAATGAGAAAGTATGGCTCTAAAGTCATATCCTTAACAATGAAGTCTATCATTCTGTATCTCTCAACTTCTAAATTCTTTCCATGTATTATCTCATGTAAACCACTCAAAAGTAAACAACATTAATCATTGCTTCTATTAGTACTCCTAAAAACCTCTCCGGTTTTTGTTTTGTTTTATTTTAAGACATTTTATTTTACATTTAGCTCCTTTATAATATATAATGGATTCACAGTGTATGTGGTAAGAGAGGTGAATCTCAATTTTTGTTTTGTTTTGTTCTTCTGGTAGTTAATGCTCCCAAAAGTTGTTACTGAAAAAGCTTTTCTTTCTCATGAGATTAAAGTGTCAATTTTACTTCACTAAGATTTTATGAGCTTTGTGTGTGCTTTCTTTTGTCTACTTGTTTGTTCCTGAGAAATGTCACAAGTTTAAATTACAGTAGAATATACATATATAGTTATTAAATACAAATATGTCTGTTAGTTACTTTAGAATTATTAGTTACCTCACATTAGTCTCTTTTTTTATTTCAGATATTTTTTATTTCTTCAAATTTATCAGGAGTGACTGAAATAAAAAATATAATCGAGTTCCGTCATCATGGAAATGGCTTTAAGAGAAAACTGGTCAGATGAGTATTATTGCTTCCCATTTTCAACCGGTGGAATAGTCGCCATTGATAAATAGACAGCCAACAGTCTGTCAAGAATGCTCAAGATATGTTATATAATACAACATGCCTGTTCACAGTCGGGGGGAAAGACTAGGAAGTAACTCATGTGAACTTCTTGATTTCATCGTACAAGACCAGCACAAAAGCACCACCCATGCCTCTGAGAACATTGGACCACGCCCCCTTGAAAAACGCTTTGGCTCCTTCATCACGAGCGATCTTCCTCCAGCAGTCTACTGTACCTGTGTACATGATGTCAGTTCCTTTGAGCCCTGACTGCATCATCATTCGGCGGCGAACAGTGTCAAACGGGTAGGAAGTCAACCCGGCAACCGCTGTGACGGATTGTGCGATCATCCAGCTGATGAAGATGTGAGTATTCTTGGGATCTGGAAGCATTCCCTTTGTGGTGTCATAGGTACCAAAGTAGGCAGCTCGGTAGATGATGATGCCCTGCACAGACACATTAAAGCCTTGATATAGGCCCTTAATCCCATCAGATTTGTAGATCTTAACCAGGCAGTCACCGAGGCCTCTGAATTCCCTTTCAGCTCCAGCTTTGCCCACCTTGGCCACACAGTCTGTAATGCCCTTGTATTGCTTATCTGCTGTGATTTGCTTGCTGGCATGCTGCACCTGCAGCAGCAGCTTGACCCGCTCGATGGGCGCTACCGCCGTCTTGGAGATGGCCGTGGCCACTCCACCTGCCAGGAAGTCCTTGGCGAAGGACACGGCGGCATCTGTCATGTTGAAAGGAATGAGACGGGCAACTGCGGGACTACGGGAGGAACCGGCCGGGACTCCGGGACTCTGGGGCCATTAGTCTCTTTTTAAAAAAAAATTCAGTAAGTATTACCTTTTATTATTTTACGTGTTCTTTAAGACAACTTTTCCAGATATTTTTAAAATTACATGGTATTTTGATTTCAGTTGGTATCATTCTGTAAGTTCATTAATAGGTAATGGAACATCAATTCTTTTTTTAAAGATTTTATTTATTTATTTGTCAGAGTGAGAGAAAGCACAAGCTGCAGGCAGAAGGAGAAGCAGGGGAGCCCAATGTGGGACTTGATCCCAGGACCCTGGGATCATGACCTGAGCTGAAGGCAGATCCTTAACTGACTGAGCCACTGAGGAGTCCCAAATGTCAATTAATTCTATAAGAGGTAACTAAAATATTAAGGCTGCTATAGAGAAAGTAGTTAAGTTTTTCCCCTCATTTATTTAAATTGAAAGTTTTATTTTTCAATAAAATGTGTTTTAATAATAGGTACACTGTTTGTTGTTTATGCTGTTGATGGTGAGAATCTCTGTCTAATTCCTGACTTTAAGGAAATAACACTTGGGTTCTTCTCCTTCATGTGTGCTATTGGTTCCTTGAGTGAGAATGTCTGTTTTACTCTTTTTACTCTACTTTTCATTTATAAGCAATAGCTATTTAATTATGTCAAAGGCTTTCATGTGTGAGAAATACATTTATTTTAACTCTAACATATTTATTTTATGTAAACTTTTGATATTAATTTCTGTGTTTGTTATATTGTAGATCCCTTATACTTGTTGAGACTTCTATGGGGAAGTTTAGCATATGGTCCATTTGTCAAAATTAAATTGGTTGTAAGGTAAATTGTCAATACATAGTAATAGGACTAGCAATGATAGTAATAATTAAAATATATTTCACTCCTTCTATGTATCTAACTGTGCTAAATTTCTGCATTATATCACTTAATACCACAATAACCCAGAAATCTATTTATTAGTTTCCATGTTGTACATGAGGCCACCAAGTATTCCAGAGACAGACTAATCTGACCAAGGTGCTTCTACTGAAATTTACACTTACTAAGCTGAAAGCTGGGATTTAAATGTATTTTTTGTCTACTTCTAAAGCTTAAATCTTTTAGCTAATATGTTGTTGGTTCAAGCTTTGTGTCATTTTATTTATTTATTTATTTATTTATTTATTTAAAGTTGAGTGTGTTGGTTCATTGATTCTTTTTTTTTAAAAGATTTTATTTATTTATTCATGAGAGACAGAGGGGGAGAGAGAAAGAGAGAGAGAGAGAGAAGCAGAGAGAGAAGCAGTCTTCCAAGGAGCAGGGAGCCCGATGCAGGACTCGATCCCAGGACCCCGGGACCATGACCTGAGCCAAAGGCAGACGCTTAACCATCTGAGCCACCCAGGTGCCCAAGCTTTGTGTCATTTTAATAATATTCCTTGATCCAATAGAAAAGTTTCCCGGGACCTTGCAATAACTTTCTGTATGTGAAACTCTTTTTTCTTTACTTATGTTGATACTATATTACTAGGTAAGTAATGATTTATGAGTTTATATCTTATTTCCATTTAATGCTTTTATTTCTTTCTGAAATTTCATATTATATGAATTTAATATTTGCTTTTCTTTTTAAAATCTGTCATGGGCGCCTGTGTGGCTCAGTTGGTTAAGCAACTGCCTTCGGCTCAGGTCATGATCCTGGAGTCCCGGGATCGAGTCCCATGTCGGGCTCCCTGCTCAGCGGGGAGTCTGATTCTCCCTCTGACCCTCTTCCCTCTCGTGCTCTCTATCTCTCATTCTCTCTCTCAAATAAAATAAATAAAATCTTTAAAAAAAATAAAATCTGTCAAAAATTTCACTTGTTAAACTTTCTGTCTCATTTTGTTTTTGACTTATAAATAACATTTATATGACTTATGTTTTACTAACTGAAGAGTATTTGTGTTTAAAAATTTTTCAAAAGTATTAAAAAAGTTAATCTATGATTCCATCATAGGTGGTAAAGTTACACTTACATATTTTATACTTATGTAATTTTTTTCCAAGTTTGACCTCATAGCCTGATTATTTTTGTCTCATATAGTTTTACATCCTGCTTAAAAATTTTACTAGTAATTATATTTGCTTTTTAAAATCATACCTAATCATATATTACCTTATATTTTTATATTAGAAGTAATAATTATGGCACATCCTTATTATATATAGGAGATTTAGTATGCTAGTGTCCCTTCTTCCTACCATGTCCTGAAGTGTAGTCATATATTTTAGAATTAAAGCCCCAGTTGAGGAAGTTTTATTTTGTTTTTTTTTTTTCCCTTTGGCATGCTTTCTTACAAGAAAAAATTGGTTTTTGTATGTATCTAGAATTTGTGTTTACCTGATATAACAATTATCACAGTCCTTTGGTGCCTCACTACTTAACTCAGAAGTTCTTACTTCATCTCTGATTGACTCAAGTAACTCTTTGAATGAATGTTTCCTGAAGTCCAGATAAGTGGTAAGTTTCTGGGCTCTTGTACAATTGAGAATGTCTTTACAAATGGACCTCCACTCCAGATAGAATCTGCGTTGAAGCCTGTGTCTCTTAAAACCATGTGTTCTTCACCCCCACTGGAGTTATCAGTTGTCCTGTGGAGGAGAACTATGTTATCAGCTTGATTTGTTTTTTTGTTAATGAAATTGTCTCTCTTCTGTAATACTTAGAGAATGTTTTATTCAACACTTATCTGACAGGAGACGACTCACTGGATCATCTGATCCAACTTAATAAGGTGAGTGTGGATGCTTTAACCTACTCAGAACTCATTAATTTCAAATAACTTACCCTAAAATTTACTAAATCTTACCATAAAACAAACTGTAAAGAAGTATGTTAGAAAAAAAAATGTCAGGGCTGGAAAGCAAAGGAACAAAAATAAGGCACATATATCCAGTAAACAGGCATAGCTAGATATGAAATAAAGATTAAAAAAAAAGAACTGCATAAAAAAAGCAGTCTCACCTCTTAGGAAGTTAAGGGGGTGAGTGTCCTAAAAGCACAAAGTAAGGGAAGGAAGTAGAATACTAGAGGAATTTGCCACCACTTAAAAAGATATAGCAAACCCAAATGTTGCTCAGTGTGTGGAACATTCAAAAGTTGAAAACCGACGGTGTCTGAGGAGCATAAGCAGAAATGTTGGTCCTCAGGAAGCCTCTCATTGTCAAAGTATCAACAGCATCTTGGGAGCTCCCTAAGAACCATTTCTTAGACTTTAGCAATTATGTAGCAAGAGGCAAAAGCTACTGGCACAGGATAAAATGCCTACTCACAGGAGAACCTGTGGATGATTTTACCAGGTAGAAGCCCCTTCAGTTCACCATGAGGGTGCCAGAGATATGAAAATTGAATTGAACCAAGAGATTTTTAATATTCTGGATGAAAATAAATAATAGCTTAATAAGTGGCAGCCACTTTTGGAAATATTGAGGGTTCATAAAGTACAATTATCTGTAAGGTCATTCTACATGAAGAGATACTCTATACAGCTGCATCTTCCCCCCAGACACATAGGAAATAAGTGGGAATAACCTACTGATGGAAGAGTCTTTCCAACTGAGAATAAACTCCCAGTCATTTCTCCAGAGAGACCTACAATGATTGGCATTGTCCTATGAGAAAGGGTTTCCCTGTCCACTACCTCTCAGACACCACTGAGTCACTACAAATAGACTTTGGCAACATTATATGCTGGATAGATTCCTGGATGATCTATTGTGGGTGTTGGGAATTGACTTTTTCTTTTCTTCTGGGAGTTGTATTAACGTTTTGATGATCTTGTCTGTCCCGAGATCACTTTGGACCCATAAGAGAGTTGACATGGAATTAAACTTCTACAATACTGAAGCATTATGATGTTATAGGCTAAATTGTGTTCCCCCCCATTAATATGTTGACATCCTAACTGCTAGTACCGCAGAATGTATGTACTTGAGATAAAGCCTTAAAGAGGTGATTAAATTAAAATAAGTCATTAGGGTAGACTCTAATCCAATATGACTGGAATTCTTATAAGAAAAGGAAATTTGGACATAGAGAGAGACATCAGATATGTGGACAGACAGATGGACGACCATGAGAGAACACAGAAGGAAAAAGCCCTCAGAAGAAATCAGACCTGCCAACACCCTGATCTTGAACTTCCAGCCACCAGGATTGTGAGAAAATAAATTCTGTTGTTTAAATCACCCAGTCCAGTATTTTGTTATGACAGCCCTAGTAAACTAGTAGATATACCTATTCCAATAGAAGACAGTGACAGGACTGATGATGGCCAAACTTCAACTCTACCTGGGCATAAGGAAGCCATCTAGCTAAGAGAAAGCAGAATTTAAAAATTGGAATTTAATTTCATTGGACAGTTTAAAAATTGGATTATTTTTGTACTTTACAGAAGCAAGAAATTTCCTTTGGACTTGAATTCACAACAGCAAAGAGACTTAATCTTGAATTTATTTATTTCCAGTAATTTGATTTGGGAAAGGAATTTAATTCCTACTTTGGAGCATCTCTATGTTGTTGGCATTTTGTAGTAAAAGTATCTTCTTTTGCCATTTAATCTTACTGTATAATTACCAAAAGCCTTTGAGATGAATGTGGCTGGACTTAATTTGGGATAGGAAGTTAACAAGATACACATTTTCATCATTGAATTTAGTGTCAAATTGTGGGTGATTTAATTAATATATATGGAATGATCCATTCCATAACTTTCTGGAAGCAAAACTGTACTCTGCCCACCAGTAGTCCTAGAAGGATAGCCAAAGGGAGGGTGATCAGATAGATACACACACACACACACACACATTGGAAATATAACAGGATGGACTTCTTAAGAATACTTTCAAATGGTTGGAAGGACTACTTTAGTGAGCCACTTATTTGGTGCAGGGCGGGGGAAGGGGGGTGTGGGCAATGGCAACATTCCAAGTTGTCTACTGAGAATGAAGACAGTTAAAACTTTCTTCTGAGACAAGATATGGTTAGCTGTAGGGTTTTTGATTGGTTAGTGAGTTTGCATCTTTGGAACCTGAGCTGAATTTCTCAGTATAATCAGAGTTTGAAAGCTATGAATAATGATCCTTCTTTGCCACCTTCTTTCCTTATTCTACATAGCATTTATCTTTGTTTGTAAAAAAATACTAAAAATATTAATGGAATATAATTTTAAGGGGATCCTGGACTACTAGCCTGCCTGGGTACCAATATAGACTGGACCTTTGCTGACACTGAGACTTAATCAGACCAAAAGACCTGGTGGAGATCCGGAGGTCTTTAGATATCAAAAGGCAATTTTTCCCTAATCATGTTATAATACCATGAAGTCTAAACATGACTCATGCAGACTATTCAGTGCAAAGATAGGTAGCTAATGTTGATTGAGTTTGAGTGCTGAGTGTAAGGATTTTTCTTTTTTATTAATTTCCAGGCAGGGGATCCAATGTAGCACAGAGTATGAGGTTCCGAGGGAAAATTACAGAGATGGAAAATGGGGTAGGTTATTTACATTCAAAAAACCCAAGCCTTCTCTGACATACTAGAAAAGCTAAAAGTGCTACTGTTTGGTGATTTCCAGTCTTATCTAAAAGGTAGGTCCTTAGGAGGCAGAGCAAGATGGTGGAGGAGTAGGAGACCTGGATTTCATCTGGTCTCAGGAATTCAGCTGAATAGGGATCAAACCGTTCTGAACACCTATGAACTCAACAGGAGATTGAAGAAAAGAATAGCAATAACTCTCTGAACAGAAAAGCGACCACTTACTGGAAGGTAGGATGTGCGGAGAAGTGATTCCGAGGCGATATTCGGGAGGATAGATGGCGGGGGAGGGGGCCTCCCTCGGCCGCTTCTGGCAAGTGATAAAGCTGGGGAGCACAAAATCGGAACTTTTAGAAGTCGGCTCCGCTGAGGGACGTGACTCCAGTGGCTAAGCGGGGGGTGGAACCCTGCGGGACAGTGTGGTCTCAGGACCCTCGAGGTCACAGAAAGACCAGGGGTGCCTGAGTGCAGCAGAGCTCCCAGGTATCGGAGTGGGGAAGCTGGCTGCAGAGACAGAGCCGAGGCGTGGGCTCTCAGCTCGGGGTTGCCATAAACTGTGATCTGTGGCCCATTTGGGCCACTGCTCCTCCAGCAGGGACCCAACAGGCGGCAGAGCTGGGGAGACTCCCCTTCCTCCCCCGGGAGGAGCGGTGCAGCTGCAGGGATTTGCTGGGTTTGGAGACTCCACACGGGGTTGGGTGCCAGAGATAGAAACACTCGGTCACAGGCCGGGTGAGTGCGGAGTGCGGCCGGAGACCAGGGACACGGGAGTGACTGCTTTTCTCTGGGGGCGCACTGAGGAGCGGGGCCTCGAGTTCTCAGCTTCTCCAGGCGGAAATTGGGAGGCCACCATTTTCACTCTGGTCCTCCAAAGCTGTACCGAGAGCTTGCAGGGAACAAAAGCTCCTGAGAGTAAACCCAAGCAGATTGCTTAGCCCGGACCCACAAGGGCGGGGCAATTCTGCCTCCAGCAAAGACATTTGGGAACCACGGCAACAGGCCCCTCCCCCAGAAGATCAGCACGAACAGCCAGCAAGCCAAGACCAAGTTTACCGATCAAGGAGAATGGGAGAACTCCAGCGCTAGGGGAATACTGCACATAGAATTCGTGGCTTTTTTACCATGATTCATTAGTTTTTCAAAGTTAATTTTTTTAACTTTTTTTTTAATTTTTCTTTTTCCCTTTTCAACCAACATCTTATCAATCCCTTTTTTAAAAAAAAACATTTTTTATTTTTCATTTTTAGAATCATATTTTATCCCTTCATAGTAGTTACCCTTATTTTTGGCATGTTGTTCTCTCAAAATTTTGAGATACAGTTTCTTCTAACAGATCAAAATATACCCTAAATCACTAGTGTATGGCTTTGTTCTAGTCTCCTGCCTGATCACATTCTCTCCCTTTTTTTTCTTTTTTTCTAATTTTCTTTCTTTTTTCAAACAACTTCTTATCTTATCAATTCTTTTTATGAAATCTTTTATAATTTTCATCTTTACAGTCATCTTCCATCCCTTCATTTTATCAACCCTTATTTTGTACATATATAAGTCTTTCTTCCTTTAAAATTTTAGGAGGCACTTTCTTCTAACAGACCAAAATATGCCCAAAATCTAGTGTGTGGCACTGATCTATGCACTAGCCTGATCATATCTGATCATATTCTTTTTGTTTTGTTTTGTTCTGTTTTTGTTTGTTTTTATCTTTTTCTTTTTCTTTTTTATTTCTCTTTTCTTTCCCTTTATTTTCCCCTGGTTTCAAGTCTTTTCTGATTTGTATAGAGTATAGTTGCTGGGGACGTTATTAACCTGTTAGCATTTTGTTCTCTCATTCGTCTATTCTCCTTTGGACAAAATGACAAGATGAAAGAAATCACCTCAGCAAAAAGAACAAGAGGTAGAACCGTCTGACAGGGACCTACTCAATACAGACATTAGTATGATGTTGGACCTAGAATTCAGAATCATGACTTTAAAGATACTACCTGGGCTTGAAAAAAGCGTGGAAGTTATTAGAGAAGCCTTTTCTGGAGAAATAAAAGAACTAAAATGTAACCAAGTCAAAATCAAAAAGGCTATTAATGAGGTGCAATAAAAAATGCGAGCACTAACGACTAGGATAAATGAGGCAGAAGAGAGAATCAGTGATATAGAAGACGAAATGATGGAAAATAAAGAGGCTGAAAAAAGAGAGAGAAACAACTACAGGATCACGACGGCAGAATTCGAGAGATAAGCAATACCATAAGACGAAACAACATTAGAATAATTGGGATCCCAGAAGAAGAAGAAGAAAGAGAGAGAGGGACAGAAGGTGTATTGGAGCAAATTATAGCAGAGAACTTCCCTAATGTGGGGAAGGAAACAAGCATCAAAATCCAGGAGGCACAAAGAACCCCTCTCAAAATCAATAAAAATAGGTCAACACCCCGACATCTAATAGTAAAACTTACGAGTCTCAGAGACAAAGAGAAAATCCTGAAAGCAGCTCAGGAGAAGAGATATGTAACCTACAATGGTAGAAACATTAGACTGGCAACAGACCTATCCACAGAGACCTGGCAGGCCAGAAAGGACTGGCATGATATCTTCAGAACAGTAAACGAGAAAAATATGCAGCCAAGAATACTATATCCAGCTAGGCTGTCACTGAAAATAGAAGGAGAGATAAAAATCTTCCAAGACAAACAAAAACTAAAGGAATTTGCAAACACGAAACCAGCCCTCCAAGAAATCTTGAAAGGGGTCCTCTAATCAAAGAGAGAGCCTAAAAGCAGCATAGATCAGAAAGGAACACAGACAATATACAGTAACAGTCACCTTATAGGCAATACAATGGCACTAAACTCATATCTTTCAATAGTTACCCTGAATGTAAATGGGCTAAATGCCCCAATCAAAAGACACAGGCTATCAGATTGGATTAAAAAACAAGACCCATCGATATGCTGTCTGCAAGAGACTCATTTTAGACCCAAAGACACCCCCAGATTGAAAGTGAGGGGGTGGAAAACCATTGACCATGCTAATGGACACCAAAAGAAAGCTGGGATGGCAATTCTTATATCAGACAAATTAGATTTTAAAACAAACACTGTAATAAGAGATGAAGAAGGACACTATATCCTACTTAAAGGGTCTATACAACAAGAAGATCTAACAATTGTAAATATCTATGCCCCTAACATGGGAGCAGCCAATTATATAAGGCAATTAATAACAAAAGCAAAGAAACACATTGACAACAATACAATAATAGTCGGGGACTTTAACACCCCTCTGACTGAAATGGACAGATCATCTAAGGAAATGATCAACAAGGAAATACAGACTTTAAATGAAACACTGGACCAAATGGACTTCACAGACATATTCAGAACATTCCATCCCAAAGCAACGGAATACACGTTCTTCTCTAGTGCCCATGGAACATTCTCCAGAATTGATCACATCCTAGGTCACAAAACAGATCTCAACTGGTACCAAAAGATTGGGATTATTCCCTGCATATTTTCAGACCACAATGCTTTGAAACTAGAACTCAACCACAAAAGGAAAGTTGGAAAGAACACAAATCCATGGAGGCTAAAGAGCATCCTACTAAAGAATGAATGGGTCAACCAGGAAATTAAGGAAGAATTAAAAAAATTCATGGAAACCAATGAAAATGAAAACACAACTGTTCAAAATCTTTGGGATACAGCAAAGGCAGTCCTGAGAGGAAAGTATATAGCAATACAAGCCTTTCTCAAGAAACAAGAAAGGTCTCAAATACACAACCTAACCCTACACCTAAAGGAGCTGGAGAAAGAACAGCAAATAAAGCCTAAACCCAGCAGGAGAAGAGAAATCATAAAGATCAGAGCAGAAATCAATGAAATAGAAACCAAAAGAACAGTAGAACAGATCAACGAAACTAGGAGCTGGTTCTTTGAAAGAATTAACAAGATTGATAAACCCCTGGCCAGACTGATCAAAAAGAAAAGAGAAATGACCCAAATCAACAAAATCATGAATGAAAGAGGAGAGATCACAACCAACACCAAAGAAATACAAACAATTATAAGAACATATTATGAGCAACTCTATGCCAGCAAATTAGAGAACCTGGAAGAAATGGGTGCATTCCTAGAGAAGTATCAACTACCAAAATTGAACCAGGAAGAAATAGAAAATCTGAACAGACCTATAACTGCCAAAGAAATTGAAGCAGTCATCAAAAATCTCCCAACAAACAAAAGCCCAGGGCCAGGTGGCTTCCCAGGGGAATTCTACCAAATATTTCAAGAAGAATTAATACCTATTCTCCTGAAACTGTTCCAAAAAATAGAAATGGAAGGAAAACTTCCAAACTCGTTTTATGAGCCCACCATTACCTTGATCCCCAAACCAGACAAAGACCTCATCAAAAAGGAGAATTACAAACCAATATCTTTGATGAACATGGATGCAAAAATTCTCACCAGAATACTAGCCAATAGGATCCAACAGTACATTAAAAGGATTATTCACCACGACCAAGTGGGATTTATCCCTGGGCTGCAAGGTTGGTTCAACATCCTCAAATCAATCAACGTGATACAATACATTAACAAAAGAAACAACAAGAATCATATGATCCTCTCAATAGATGCAGAAAAAGCATTTGACAAAGTACAGCATCCTTTCTTGATCAAAACTCTTCCGAGTATAGGGATAGGGGGTATATGCCTCAATATCATAAAAGCCATCTATGAAAAACCTACAGCGAATATCATTCTCAATGGGGCAAAGCTGAGAGCTTTTCCCCTAAGGTCAGCAACACGGCAGAGATGTCCACTATCACCACTGCTATTCAACATAGTATTAGAAGTCCTAGCCACAGCAATCAGACAACAAAAAAAATCCAAGGCATCCAAATCGGCAAGGAGGAAGTCAAACTCTCACTCTTTGCAGATGCTATGATACTGTATGTGGAAAACCCAAAAGACTCCACCCCAAAACTGCCAGAACTCATACAGGAATTCAGTAAAGTAGGAGGATATAAAATCAATGCACAGAAATCAGGGGCATTCCTATACACCAACAACAAGACTGAAGAGAGACAGATCAAGAAGTCGATCCCATTTACAATTGCACCCAAATCCATAAGATACCTAGGAATAAATTTAACCAAAGAGGCAAAGGATCTGTATGCAGAAAACTATAAAATACTCATGAAAGAAATTGAGGAAGACACAAAGAAATGGAAAAATGTCCCATGCTCATGGATTGGAAGAACAAACATTGTGAAGATGTCAATGCTACCTAGAGCAATCTACACATTCAATGCAATCCCCTTCAAAATACCATCCACTTTTTTCAATGAAATGGAACAAAGAATCCTAAAATTTATATGGAACCAGAAGAGACCCCGAATAGCCAGAGGAATCTTGAAAAAGAAAAGCAAAGCTGGCGGCATCACAATTCCGGACTTCCAGCTCTATTACAAAGCTGTCATCATCAAGACAGTATGGTACTGACACAAAAACAGACACATAGATCAGTGGAACAGAATCGATAGCCCAGAAATGGACCCTCAATTCTCTGGTCAACTAATCTTTGACAAAGCAGGAAAGAATGTCCAATGGAAAAAAGACAGTCTCTTCAACAAATGGTGTTGGGAAAATTGGACAACCACATGCAGAAGAATGAAACTGGACCATTTCCTTACACCACACACAAAAATAGACTCCAAATGGTTGAAAGACCTAAACAGGAGACAGGATTCCATCAAAATCCTAAAGGAGAACACAGGCAGCAACCTCTTTGACCTCAGCCGCAGCAAGTTCTTCCTAGAAACATCGCCAAAGGCAAGGGAAGCAAGGGCAAAAATGAACTATTGGGACTTCATCAAGATAAAAAGCTTTTGCACAGCAAAAGAAACAGTCCACAAAACCAAAAGACAACCCACAGAATGGGAGAAAATATTTGCAAATGACATATCAGATAAAGGGCTAGTATCCCAAATCTATAAAGAACTTATCAAACTCAACACCCAAAGAACAAATGATCCAATCAAGAAATGGGCAGAAGACATGAACAGACATTTTTCCAAAGAAGACGTCCAAATGGCCAACAGACACATGAAAAAGTGCTCAATATCGCACAGCATCAGGAAATTCCAAATCCTAACCTCAATGAGATACCACCTCACACCAGTCAGAATGGCTAAAATGAACAAGTCAGGAAAGGACAGATGTTGGCGGGGATGCGGAGAAATGGGAACCCTCCTACACTGTTGGTGGGAATGCAAGCTGGTGCAACCACTCTGGAAAACAGTATGGAGCTTCCTCAAACAGTTGAAAACAGAGCTACCATATGATCCAACAATTGCACTACTGGGTATTTACCCGAAAGATATAAATGTAGGGATCCGAAGGGATATGTCACTCCGATGTTTATAGCAGCAATGTCCACAATAGCCAAACTGTGGAGAGAGCCAAGATGTCCATCGACAGATGAATGGATAAAGAAGAGGTGGTATATATACACAAAGGAATATTATGCAGCCATCAAAAGGAATGAGATCTTGCCATTTGCAATGACGTGGATGGAACTGGAGGGTGTTATGCTGAGTGCAATAAGTCAATCAGAGAAAGACATGTATCATATGACCTCACTGATATGAGGAATTCTTAATCTCAGAAAACAAACTGAAGGTTGCTGGTGTGGTGGGGGTTGGGAGGGATGGGGTGGCTGGGTGATAGATATTGTGGAGGTTATGTGCTATGGTGAGCGCTGTGAATTGTGCAAGACTGTTGAATCACAGATCTGTTCTTCTGAAACAAATAATGCAATATATGTTAAGAAAAAAAAAAGAAGAAGATAGCAGGAGGGGAAGGATGAAGGGGAGGAATCGGAGGGGGAGACGAACCATAATAGACAATGGACTCTGAAAATCAAACTGAGGGTTCTAGAGCAGAGGGGGGTGGGGGGATGGGTTAGCCTGGTGATGGGTATTAAAGAGGGCACATTCTGCGTGGAGCACTGTGTGTTATGCACAAACAATGAATCATGGAACACTACATCAAAAACTAATGATGTAATGTATGGTGATTAACATAACAATAAAATTTAAAAAATAAATAAAAGGTAGGTCCTTGTCTCTATGGAAGCAGTTTGTCTAGCGGAAGACCTATCTTGCTCATGTGGGATTTATGATGTCTAGCTCCCTTTAGGCCATATCTCAGGATCTCCATTCAGGATTATTGTACCAGAAGCAAATCTGCCTTACACAGCCAGGTCTGGTTTCAAATAACTGCTTGTTGAGGCCCTGCTATGTTAGTCTTCATATCAATACCATGAGATGAGCTAATCCAATACCCCATACTACAGATGAGAAACTTGTGTTTGAGGAAGCTAAAGAACATATCTAAATTCATACAATTAACAAAGGGCATAGCTTGCAAAAGGCAAAGGGGCTTGTTTGAGACAAGGGGCAAAATTTGTTTCAAGCTTAAATATATCACTTAGAAGACATTGCTGAATCTTTTAGTAAAAGAATTTTGAGAAGTCATATTTGCATTAAGTATCAGCTAATCTGGAGGGATAATCCCAGAAAGGATAAAAAAAAATAATGTTTATTAAATGAATGAATCAGAAACTTCATCATGTTTTAAGAAAGAGGGTGAAGCCAGAGAGGTAAAGGAGAGATACTCAAGTAGGGCTATAGTCTTATTCTGCACTTGGGAAAGAGTGGCATTGATTCATGATTTATCTTGAGAAAGTTTTACTCAGTTAAAATTTGAGGGCACAACCTTAAATTGCTTGCTCCAGAGGTATTTATTTAGCATATCCATTGAGCTTCTCTCTAGCTTTTCCTCAGAAAAGCTCAAGGTGCGTTCAAGGATCCTTTTTTCTTTCTCTTAAAAAGTATGCCTCAAACATTATAATGAAGAGGAAAGATTAGGAGAATAGCACACTGAGGAACATAGGAAAAAGACAAAGTGGGGTTAGAAGAGGTCATTTTGATTGGCAATGATAAATTCCACTGAGATTATATATAACCTATCTCTTTTACATACAATCTAATATTGTAGCCACACATTAATTGAGGATTTTAATTTCAGTTTGTACTGTAAGTATGCTATCTAATAATCCCCCCCTTTCTTTTTCCTTTGCTCTTTCCTTTCTTCTCTTTCTCTCCCTTAATTCTCACTCCCTGGGCCCAACCAATGTTATCTGTTGGAAGTGTATGAAGTTGTCTTCATTATCTATTTGATTTTAATATCTCTAAGTTAATCTCTTAACTTGGTGCCTGGACCTACACACTACGGGTTATATCTTTAAAACCTGTAATCCATTTTCTAGCATTTTAAATGTTCTTCAGTTATTTATTGTAGTTGTGAATCTCCGATCCTTTTGTGAGAGCAAATTTTAGCAAACAAAGACTAGACACATGCCAGGCATCATCTCAAATTCTTGGACTGCTCTGCACTCTGGGACAGAAGCAGCCAATAAGAATGTTTGTCATTCCCAAAATCAGGACTCAGTTCCTTTCCTGAAAGACTGGTTTTGATATGTCTGGGATGGACGAATTCCATCTTGTCATCTCTGGGGATCTTGCTGTTCAAAGTTGATAAAATACATTTGCATTTTACAAACTTATACTCAACTTCTGTAGCGAGTACAGAATGATACAATGAGAGCCTAATATTTCCTCCTATGACAGAGAATAAAAGGAGAGGTAGAGTGAGAACAAAAACGAGAGAGTGAGAGAAGAGGGAAGGATGGAGGGAAGGAAGGAAGGGAGGAAGGAAGGAAGGAAGGAAGGAAGGAAGGAAGGAAGGAAGGAAGG
>NW_027397083.1:8892883-8993206 GCF_003265705.2 Callorhinus ursinus
GGAAGGAAGGAAGGAAGGAAGGAAGGAAGGAAGGAAGGAAGGAAGGATAGAGATTGAGACAGAGATTGAGGGTGTACATTAGCAGAGGAGTGAATGAGCCAACCAAATGATCTGGTCTTTTTTCAAAAGGCTTTTGAATTCACACCTCACAATCTGTGTTCCCTGCTTTGTAAAAAAAAATACTCTGAAACACTCTTTCTGCTTATGTATCATTAATAACACTGAATGGTCATACTGGCTGATCTCGGTTGCATATAATTCCTTAGAAAGTTCCTTCTGCTTTATTTCTTGTATGTTTTCTGCTTTAAAGAAAGAATGTAAAAAACTCAGTGTTTCTGCCTCCTTTTCTCTTCTGTATCTTATAATGCTGGTTATATTACTGAGACAGTAATGGGTTACAAGCTATTAAGGTTTGAAAAATGTCAAAATATAATCTTAAGAAGTAACCATAAATGATAGAAAATATCTTTCTGTAACATTGTTACTGCTCCAAGTGACACAAACTGGGATACTTTGCATTTAGATATTTTGTTGTCCTGATTCCATTTTTGTGCTATGTTCTACTCAAATATAAACCAACAAATTGTTTTTGGAATAAGGTGCATCACAGGGAAAAGAGAAGTATAATGAAAGAGAGACAGACATAGAGGAGGAAGAGAAGAAAAGAGGAGAAAAGAAATGCATGAAAAGCAAGAACTCAACTTTCCTATCTGGTCAGCGATTGTTGTTGCTGTCACCTATATAGGAACAAGCACATTTTCTACTTTTACTAAGGCTAAAGTTCATAAATAGTCTCCCTGGGCCTCAGTCATCTCATTTTAAAAACTATGGGTCAGACTAGACCATCTCAAGCCCTGAAATATTATTCAAATGAGCTCTGTGCCAGGTTTCTGCCATAATGGATTTTGTGTAGCAAGTATTCTTATAGGGAAAGAATTGATGGTACATCAAATGGTACAGTCGAGCTTGACCACAAGATAAATTAGGCCTCTGGTTCAATGTTCCTATGGCTGTTTGAGTGTTGTTGTTATGTGTAAGATGTGCTAAAAGGCTCTAATGAGTCCAGTTTATTTTTTTTATTATTTTTTATTTTTTTGACAGAGAGAGACACAGTGAGAGAGGGAACACAAGCAGGGTGAGTGGGAAAGGGAGAAGCAGGCTTCCCGCAGAGCAGGGAGACGGATGCAGGGCTCGATCCCAGGACCCTGGGATCATGGCCTGAGCTGAAGGCAGATGCTTAACGACTGAGCCAACCAGGCGCCCCATGAGTCCAGTTTAAATACGTTGCTATTGAATTGTCAATAGGCAAAATAATATCTAGTTACTATTTATCATTTAGATTTAATTATGTTGTTTCTATATAAACTTTGTTTTAAAAAAAATAAATGCATTACTTTATTCTTCTGTCAATACCACCACTAAGTTGCTAAGCAATCTCTACACATGACAATTAGTAAGTCCCCCAGGACATTACTCAAAAGCCATGAAGGATCACTGATGCCCTTGTCATGAGCAAGGCATCTCGCCGACGTTCACCTGACCTCGGTAGCAGAACTTACTGATAGCTTAGAATGTTTGCCATTTTCCTCTTGAGAAATGCGAATCTAGTAGGAAATATTTCCTATAACTCAGGGAAGCACACACATCAATTTAGCAACAGTTCTCTGTGGCCCGCAAAGAAGTAATGATGGTGGATCTTAGCAAAGTGGCTGGCACATAATAGACACTTAGTGAATATGTGTTGACAAGTGAATGAATGACCTTTTCACATCTGCCTTTCATTTTCTTGGAGTATACATAAACTTTTAAAAATAATACCGATATGTCCTCTCTTCTAAAGACTGAAAACCTGAAATCAGAACCTAGATCAATTCAGTTAGGAATTAGTCTCAGGCTCTATTCAATATGATGTTGCCCTGTCTGTAAGTCACTGCTGGAGGAAGCCGAGGTCTTACTGTATCTTTTGATAAAATTCTACTTTTTCAGAAGAAACTGTAGATTCATGAAAAAAGTTGAGCACTTTTGTGGGTTATTCTCCAGTGATGCCATCCATCACCGTGGCTGGACTAGAACTGTTTTGCCAGAGCACAACATTAGCAGCCTCATCCAGCTCTCAGTATCTTACGCCTCCACAGTTCTCAGCTGCTGTGCCCACCTGGCACCAGAAATGCAACTCAAGGAAAGGAACAGCAGAAGGGAAATAAAGCAAGAACAAGAAATTGGGATTGAAGCCAGATGAGGTGAAATGAGCACAGGGGATGGGAGAAATGGAATCTAAACTCTAATTTACCCATTGTCACAACCCATCTCTGAGAAAGTGTTGCCCTCATCTCTTTCACCGTTTTCCTGCCTCTCCAAAGACTTTTGAGATGGAGGAAAATAGAGAAAAGGGAAGATGATGTGGGTGCTATAGAAATATCAATTAGGCCAACTGTTAACTTGAAACAAAATTGAATTAGCATGAGGAAGAGACTTTGAAGAAGTGAAAGATCATCCTCCCCCAGAAGAGATCATGACAACAATCCTGCCACTTTTCCCCTTGCTGAGTGAGGGAATCTTTGGTTGGGAGATAGAATTTCAGAATTTAAAGAGGAAGAGGAAATTCAGGAAATTTCTGACCTCAAACCTCCTTGTCCTGTAACTTTCAGTGTCCAAAAATCCCCTAAGGTTTCCCTAACTCTGGAACTCATAAATTTAATTATTTAGAATTAGATGGACCACCCAGACTCAAGCAAAGCAGAAACTGGAGCCCGTTGTCATAAGATTTGCTCTCTCTATATAAGGAGAGGGAAGTACTGAATATTCTTGAATATTGCTTTTTACCAGAGCAGGTAAAAAAGAGCAAGAGATGAGGAAAGACTCCTGATGGGACTACCATGGTGTTGTAGAAATGATCATCATCCAAATTTGTGGTAAAGGTTTTATGGGAATATACGTGTATGTGTATTTAAGAAAACTGTGTATATATTCAAAAATACCATATATACATATACACATACTATATTCAAAACTGTTCAAAATTTTGTACTTTAATATAAATGTATATTATTAATAAAATTTATATATATAGCAAAACCAGAAAAAAGTGTATCTGTACATTAGAATTAAACATTTAGAAACTATTTTTAATCAATTTCATTGAAATATAATCTACATAAAATAAAATTCACACAGTTTAAGTATATAGGTCATTGACTTTTGAAAATGCAAATACCCATATAACTAGCACTCCAATCAAAGTATGGAGAATTTTTCATCCCACAGATAGTTTTTCTGTCATTGCCTTGCAATCTGCCCTTTCTGTGTCACCTCCTGAACACAGAACCACTGAGGATTTTTGATCAGGATAAATAGTTTTGCTGGTTTTGAACTTGTTATGATTGGAATCTCTTGTGATCAGCTTCTTTGTTTCAGCAAAATGTCTGAGATTCATCCATGTTGTTCTGTTTATTCTATTCATTTTTATTTTTGCATAATTTTTTCAAAGCTTTTATTTATTTGAGAAAGAGAGAGCACACGTGTGCATGTGCCCATGAGTGAACAAGGGGAGGGGGGGAGAAGAGAATCTCAAGCAGACTCCCCACTTAGATGGGATTCCCCACTGGGGCTTGATCTCACCACCCTGAGATCATGGCCTGAGCTGAAATCAAGAGTCTAATTCTTAACTAAGCCACCCAGGCACCCCTGTATAATTTATCATATACCACAGTCTGTTTGATGGACATTTAGAAACCTGCAAAATCTCAAGAAAAAAGTATGTGTATATATATTGTACACCCCTTCTAAAAAGTTACATGATCCACTAAAAGTAGAGAAGAAATTAATAAACACAAAGATGTGGGGTCCAGCAACAGAGGAGTTGGTTAGAAACACTTCTCAGACAGTGCTGAGGTACCACTACAGGGCTTTAGAAGGGATTCTAATCAGTTTCTTTCCCCCATTCAATTGCTTTAGGAACTTTGTTGAAAATAAATAGAATTAACATGTATGGGCTCTCTTAACATTTCTGGGTTCTCTTTTCTGAGACACTGATCTATATATTTCTCTTTATGTTACTACCAAATATCTTGGTTAACTTAGCTTTTTGAGGTAAGCCTCAGAACCAGGTTGAATAAGACCTCCAACTTTGTTCTTCATTCTTTTTATTTCTTTAAATTTACCTTATTTATTCTGGCTTACTTACATTCTGGATTCTTTATGAATTTTAGAGTCAGTTTAACAATTGCTGTAAAAATTCCCGTTGGAATTGAGATCAGAAGCCTTGGGCGGGGGGACGTCTTCCAATTCGTGATCATGTTGTATCTCTCCATTTAGTTAGGTCTTCTTTAATTTCAATAACTTTTTATACTTTTAAGTATAGCAGTCTTGGACATCTTTTGTAGATTTATTCATAGGTATTTTACATGTTTTTAAAATTTATTTTCTGATTGTTTATTGTTTGAAATAAGAATACAATTGCTCTTTTTGTATATTCACTTTTTATCTTGACACCCTGCTAAATGTACTTATTAGTTCTAATAGTTTTTTTCTGTAGATTTTCTTTTTATTTTTGCTGTTTTTTTAAATTTTTCTGTTGTCATGTTAATCACCATACATTACATCGTTAGTTTTTGATGTAGTGTTCCGTGATTCATTTTTTGCATATAACATCCAGTGCTCCACGCAGAATGTGCCCTCTTTAATACCCATCACCAGGCTAACCCATCCCCCCACCCACCTCCCCTCTAGAACCCTCAGTTTGTTTCTCAGAGTCCTTCGTCTCTCATGGTTCGTCTCCCCCTCCGATTCCTCCCTTCATTCTTCCCCTCCTGCTATCTTCTTTTTTTTTCTCTAACATATAATGTGTTATTTGTTTCAGAGGTACAGATCTGTGATTCAACAGTCTTGCACAATTCACAGCACTCACCATAGCACATGCCCTCCCCAATGTCTATCACCCAGCCATCCCATCCCACCCACCCCCCCCACGACTTCAGCAACCCTCAGTTTGTTTCCTGAGATTAAGAATTCCTCATATCAGTGAGGTCATATGATACATGTCTTTCTCTGATTGACTTATTTTGCTCAGCATAATACCCTCCAGTTCTATCCACATCATTGCAAATGGCAAGATCTCATTCCTTTTGATGGCTTCATAATATTCCATTGTGTGTGTATGTGTGTGTGTGTGTGTGTGTGTGTGTGTGTATACCACATCTTCTTTATCCATTCATCTGTCGATGGACATCTTGGCTCTTTCCACAGTTTCGCTATTGTGGACATTGCTGCTATAAACATCGGGGTGACATATCCCTTAGGATCCCTACATTTATATCTTTCGGGTAAATACCCAGTAGTGCAATTGCTGGATCATATGGTAACTCTGTTTTCAACTGTTTGAGGAAGCTCCATACAGTTTTCCAGAGTGGTTGCACCAGCTTGCATTCCCACCAACAGTGTAGGAGGGTTCCCATTTCTCCGCATCCCCGCCAACATCTGTCGTTTCCTGACTTGTTCATTTTAGCCATTCTGACTGGTGTGAGGTGGTATCTCATTGAGGTTATGATTTGGATTTCCCTGATGCCGAGCGATATTGAGCACTTTTTCATGTGTCTGTTGGCCATTTGGATGTCTTCTTTGGAAAAATGTCTGTTCATGTCTTCTGCCCATTTCTTGATTGGATCATTTGTTCTTTGGGTGTTGAGTTTGATAAGTTCTTTATAGATTTGGGATACTAGCCCTTTATCTGATATGTCATTTGCAAATATTTTCTCCCATTCTGTGGGTTGTCTTTTGGTTTTGTGGACTGTTTCTTTTGCTGTGCAAAAGCTTTTTATCTTGATGAAGTCCCAATAGTTCATTTTTGCCCTTGCTTCCCTTGCCTTTGGCGATGTTTCTAGGAAGAAGTTGCTGCGGCTGAGGTCAAAGAGGTTGCTGCCTGTGTTCTCCTTTAGGATGTTGTTGGACTCCTGTCTCACATTTAGGTCTTTCAACCATTTGGAGTCTATTTTTGTGTGTGGTGTAAGAAAATGGTCCAGTTTCATTCTTCTGCATGTGGCTGTCCAATTATCCCAACACCATTTGTTGAAGAGCCTTTTTTCCATTGGACATTCTTTCCTGCTTTGTCAAAGATTAGTTGACCAGAGAATTGAGGGTCCATTTCTGGGCTCTCTATTCTGTTCTACTGATCTATGTGTCTGTTTTTGTGCCAGTACCATACTGTCTTGATGATGACAGCTTTGTAATAGAGCTTGAAGTCCAGAATTGTGATGCCGCCAGCTTTGCTTTTCTTTTTCAAGATTCCTCTGGCTATTCGGGGTCTCTTCTGGTTCCATACAAATTTTAAGATTATTTGTTCCATTTCTTTGAAAAAAGTTGATGGTGTTTTGATGGAGATTACATTGAATGTGTAGATTGCTCTAGGTAGCATTGACATCTTCACAATGTTTGTTCTTCCAATCCATGAGCATGGAACGTTTTTCCATTTCTTTGTGTCTTCCTCAATTTCTTTCATGAGTATTTTATAATTTTCTGAGTACAGATCCCTTGCCCCTTTGGTTAGATATTATTCCTAGATATCTTATGGTTTTGGGTGCAATTGTAAATGGGATTGACTCCTTAATTTCTCTTTCTCTGTCTTGTTGTTGGTGTATAGGAATGCCACTGATTTCTGTGCATTGATTTTATATCCTGCCCCTTTACTGAATTCCTGTATGAATTCCAGCAGTTTTGGGGTGGAGTCTTTTGGGTTTTCCACATAAAGTATCATATCATCTGCAAAGAGTGAGAGTTTGACTTCTTCCTTGCCAGTTTGGATGCCTTTGATTTCTTTTTGTTGTCTGATTGCTGTGGCTAGGACTTCTAATACTATTTTGAATAGCAGTGGTGAGAGTGGACATCCCTGCCGCATTCCTGACCTTAGTGGGAAAGCTCTCAGCTTTTCCCCATTGAGAATGATATTCACTGTGGGTTTTTCATAGATGGCTTTTATGGTATGGAGGTATATACTCTCTATCCCTATACTCTGAAGAGTTTTGATCAAGAAAGGATACTGTACTTTGTCAAATGCTTTTTCTGCATCTGTTGAGAGGATCATATGATTCTTGTTGTTTCTTTTGTTAATGTATTGTATCACGTTGATTGATTTGCGGATGTTGAACCAACCTTGCAGCCCAGGGATAAATCCCACTTGGTCGTGGTGAATAACCCTTTTAATGTACTGTTGGATCCTATTGGCTAGTATTCTGGTGAGAATTTTTGCATCCATGTTCATCAAGGATATTGGTCTGTAATTTTCCTTTTTGATGAGGTCTTTGTCTGGTTTGGGGATCAAGGTAATGGTGGGCTCATAAAACGAGTTTGGAAGTTTTCCTTCCATTTCTATTTTTTGGAACAGTTTCAGAAGAATAGTTATTTAATTCTTCTTGACATGTTTGATAGAATTCCCCTGGGAAGCCTCTGGCCCTGAGCTTTTATTTGTTTTGTTTTGTATTGTTTTGTATTGTTTATTGTAGGCCTGTATAAACCTTTAAAAATGTTTTGAAATGTTTTATTTTGCTCAGCTACTAGATTTCATCCAAGTTCCAAACTTACTGGCATACAGTTTCCTACCATAGTCCCAGAGATTTTTGATGACTGCTTCAATTTCCTTAGTGGTTATAGGTCTGATCAGGTTTTCTATTTCTTCCTGGTTCAGTTTTGGTAGTTGATACATCTCTAGGAATGCATCCATTTCTTCCAGGTTATCTAATTTGTTGGCATATAATTTATCATAATATGTTCTTATAATTGCTTGTGTTTCTTTGGTGTTGGTTGTGATCTCTCCTCTTTCATTCATGATTTTGTTGATTTGGGTCCTTTCTCTTTTCTTTTGGATAAGTCTGGCCAAGGGTTTATCGATCTTGTTAATTCTTTCAAAGAACCAGCTCCTAGTTTCGTTGATCTGTTCTACTGTTCTTTTGGTTTCTATTCCATTGATTTCTGCTGTGATCTTTATTATTTCTCTTCTCCTGCTGGGTTTAGGCTTTATTTGCTGTTTTTTCTCCAGGTCCTTTAGGTGTAGGATTAGGTTGTGTATTTGAGACCTTTCTTGTTTCTTGAGAAAGGCTTGTATTGCTATATACTTTCCTCTTAGGACTGTCTTTTGCTGTATCCCAAAGATTTTGAACAGTTGTGTTTTCATTTTCATTGATTTCCATGAAATTTTTTAATTCTTCTTTAATTTCCTGGTTGACCCATTCATTCTTTAGTAGGATGCTCTTTAGCCTCCAAGTATTTGAGTTCTTTCCGACTTTCTTCTTGTGATTGAGTTCTAGATTCAAAGCATTTTGAGACGCAAGGCTCTGGACTGGGATTTATTTTTAGGACACAGCTAGAATACAAAAAACAAAAAAACAAAAAACAGGTAGGAAATTCAAATCATGTGGGTTACATGTACATTACTTCATCAAGTCCCAACTCTCCTTCACAATTCACCTGCTTGTGTTTATTTTCATAACACTGCCTAGTTGCTCTTGTTGCTGTTTTTGACTGTATATTTTGCTCAGAATTTGGGAGCAATATGGGAGAGATGTGTGGTAGTGGGCTTATACTGACATCGTGGTTCTGGAACTCCCTGTCCCCCCTGCCACCATTGTGTTTTGAATATGGATTTTATTATATCTAGCAACCTTAGTGAATACTCTTACTACATTTGCTTGTTTGTTTATTGATGTTCTTTTTTTCATCAGTGCGTTTTCATATGTTTTGAGTGGAATAGCAGTTTTATTTCTTTGGTTTCAATTCTTATAATTTGATGTTTACAAACCTCGATAAGACTTTCTTTTTTTTTTAAGATTTTATTTATTTATTTGAGAGAGAGAGAGAATGAGAGAGAAAGCACATGAGATAGGGGGAGTGTCAGAGGGAGAAGCAGACTCCCTGCCGAGCAGGGAGCCCGATGCGGGGCTCAATCCAGGGACTCCAGGATCATGACCTGAGCCGAAGGCAGTCGCCCAACCAACTGAGCCACCCAGGCACCCTCGATAAGACTTTCAACACAGTGTTGACTGGAGACAGTGATAATTAGCATCCCTGACTGATTCTAGAATTAAGAGCTTTAAATTTTTCATCCATAAATAATATGTTTTGCAGTGATATAGGGTAGTTATGAAAGTTCTTTTGCATTATTTGCTTACTAAGATTTATTTTCTTTTAAATTATGAATGTTGACTACTTTTCTGAATCTATTAACATGATCCAATAATTTGACTCTTTTAAACTAATAGTTTGGTGAATGACATTAATATAATTTCTAATTCAAAGCCATGTTTTTTCTTCAGATCTAAATACAAATATAGATAGCAATATAATTTTATTTCATAGCTGGACTTGGTTGGGTAATATCTTTTTTATGATTTTTGCATCTATATTTTTTAGTGGATGTTGACCTATAATTTTTCTTCATCATATAATTCTTGTCTTATGTTAGAATGAAGGTTATGGTAGTACCATGAAAGAATTTTGAGAATATTGTTTCTTTCTCAATTCTCACAGTCTTCATACAAAATTGAAAATATTGATTTTTTAAATGTTTGCTAGAAATCAACAGTAACGTAATCTGGGGTCCTTTATTGAATTTTTCTCTTTTCATTTTTTCTCTAAACTGATTAAATATATTTTAGATTTGTAGGCCTGTATAAACCTTTAAAAATGTTTTGAAATGTTTTATTTTGCTGAGCTACTAGATTTCATCCAAGTTCCAAACTTACTGGCATAAAGTTTCCTACCATAGTCCTTTGTGATTTTTTTAAAAAATCATACCATGTCTGTCTGTAATTTTGTGTCTTTTCATTTTTATTATTATCTACACTGCATTGTCTCTTTTTCTCTTGATCAGTGTTAAGAGAGATCTGTTTATTTTACCAGTCTTTCAAATAATCAACGTTAAATTTATTACTCTTTTTTGCATCTATTTTTTTCATATCTACCAGTTTCTTCTTTCTGTCTCTTTTTAGTTGTTTCTGTTTTTTTTTTTGTTTTTTCCTGCTTGTGATGTTGGATGCTTGTCTCAACAATTTTAGTTGTTTTTTATTTCTTAGTATGAGCATTAATTGCTATAAGATACCTATAAATTCAGTTTGAGAGAATCTCATATTTGAAATGAAGGAATTCTTTAATTTTTCTTTATAGTTTCCATGATAATCTCATTTTTGACTTACATTATTCATTAATGTATACTTTTACTTAAATTTCTTAGTTCACAATTTTTTTCTCTACTTATATTTCTGATGATGATATCTAAATTAAATACATTATCATTAGAGATCATAGTGTGCAAAATAATTATTTAAGGGGTATAATATTCAATTTTTGCTTGAGAAGAATACTTTTAAACTATTGAATATAGGGCTCAGGATACGCCTCGCAGCTCAGCCACTACATCCTTATAATGTTTTATCAATTGTTCAAAGAAAAGTGTTAAATTTTCTCAAAATGATGAAGGACTTAACTTTTTTTCTTATAATTTGACAGGTTTTTTTAAAAGTTTTTTTTTAATTTATTTATTTGAGACAGAGAATGAGAGAGAGAGAGCACATGGGGGGGAGGGTCAGAGGGAGAAGCAGACTCCCCGCTGAGCAGGGATCCCGATGCGGGACTCGATCCCGGGACCCCAGGATCATGACCTGAGCCGAAGGCAGTCGCTTAACCAACTGAGCCACCCAGGCGCCCTCACAGTTTTTTTTTTTTTTTTTTTTTTGCCTTATGTATTTGGTTGCTAAATCAATGACTCCTTTGGAGATTTGAACTTTAAATTTCAAGTTGAACCTCTTTAGTTCCACAATATTCTTTGCCTTAAAGTTTACTTTTCTGATTAATATGGTTGTCCTACGTTTATCTTACCTATTAATTTCCTGTTCTACCTTTCCATCTTTTAAAAGTTTTTTTGATTATGTTATGTTAATCCATCTTTTAAAAGTTTTAATACCCTTCTACCCTTACGTTTCAAGTGTGGCTGTAGTAATAGTATAGCTGGGTTCAAAAATCTAAGCTGAGGATCTCTTTTAACTGATTAATTTAATTATATAAATATAGAAGTAATGTATAAGGTAGTAATAACTGATGGATATAATACTTATTGTGATTTCTGCTATATTTGGATTTATTCACACTCTCATGTTGTATTTTATGTGTCCTACTTCTCATTTTTTTCTATCTCACCTTGTGATTTGTGTGGGATTAAGATTTTTCATTAAGTCTATCTCATTCTATAAATTTGGAAGTTATGCACATTTATTTTTCTTTATAATTTATTTCTTTAGTCAGTAAAATGAGAAAATGGCTATTTAATTTAACAAAGTCTAAATTTATTCAACTACTTTACTTTGCTTCCAAATAAAAATGAGGAATTTCAAATACCTAAATGTTAGTCTTCTGTTCCCCTCATACCTGCTATTTTTGGTGACTAGTTTTTTTCATTTTTTTTCTTTTCTTATTTTTTCTTACAGACTTTTAAATACCTAAATTAGACTATGTTGCTATAATTTGTACAGTCATTATATCTCACTTCCAGAATCATTTCTTTTGCTTCATTTTCCAATCATATTTTAGCTAGAAGTTCTAATTCTAAGTTGAGTTATTTTCTCTTAGTTTTATTTTACTTTCTGATTTATAATTTTTCACCTGAATTTGCATCATTTTAACTGTTTGTCTTATACATAATCATCTTTTTCTCACTGCATATAAGAGTTTGTCTTTGTATTTGGAAGAGTTTTTTCTAATAAATCTTTTGTGATTTTTTTTCATATTTTAGATTTCATTAAGCTTCCTGAATTAAAAGATGAATGACTTTCTTGGATTCTGGAATTTTTTTCTTTGATTTTTTTCTCTCTCTTTTTAAAATATTACCTATCTCACATTTATTTATCTTATTGTATGCATATCTACAGTTTATGCACATTAGACCTCATTTTATCCTTCTTGTCTCATGAACTTTCTTTCATATTTCCTATTTCTATGCCTTGGAAATCCCTAATAGAGCTTAAGTATTTAATTATGAACTCCAGGAACTTTTTTTTTGACCTTAAATATGAAGAAACTTGGGACCAAAAAAAATCTTTTTTTAAGGTACTATTTATTTATTTGCCAGAGAGAGAGCATGCAAGCAGGGGGAGTGGCAGGCAGAAGGAGAAGAAGGCTCCCCACTGAGCAAGAAGCCCAATTCAGGACTCGATCCCAGGACCCTGGGATCATGACCTGAGCTGAAGGCAGATGCTTAACCAAATGAGCCACCCAGGCATCCCAGAACCAGAAAAAAATCTTGAACCAAATGTCAAGATTCAGTTGTACAAACCAGAAACTCTGTTTTCACATAATTCACAACTCAGCCAAGAAGACAGAGGAGAAAATTACCTTGATAACAATCCAATATCATTACTAGATGCATGGGTTACATTTGGTGGTGAGTGGACAGAGAAAGGAGTACATACGAGGTGAGTGATTTGGGGTACGTTATTTAATCTTTCTACACAATAATCTTCTTGTCTGTGAAGATGGATAGGATAACAACAACTGCATAGTGCTTTGTAAAGACTGTGTAAGATAATGTTTTTAAAGCAGTGAGTTTTGTACCTGGCTGTTGAAAATAGCAATAAAAGGAAATAAATTGGGGATTCTAATAACAAAAATAATAGTGGAAAATATGCCTGGAGATGCAGGTGAAAGGATTCATATGAGAAAATGAGTAGGAGGACTGGAGGACTAAGGGAATCTGAGGACGAGTGAATACCGTTCTGAAGGGTGAGAACTGGTAGTTCATAGTTTACATTTCTTGAGCACTTAGTACATGCCAGACACTCCACCAGTGATCAGTGAACTATATAGCACTTGGGCCAGTTCCAGCCTGCTGGCCGTTTTTGTAAATAAGGCTTTATTGCAACATGGCCATGATTTGTTTGGCCATGGCCATGGCCATGATTTGTTTACATATTTCCTAGGGCTGCTTTTACATAGAACAGCAGAATTCAGTAGTTGCAACAGTGACCCTATGGCCCTTATTATAAACGGAAATGTTTACTATCTGGCTCTTTGCAGTAAAAGTTTGCTGACCCCTGGACTACACTAACAACTAAGGACTAAAAACTGAATTGTCTCATTTAATTATCACAGTATTTAACATCAAGGGATGCGGGGTTAGTTAAAGAGAAGCAAGTATTCGAAATTGCCTCAAGGGTAATACCGGGTTGGCACAGTATGTGCTGAAGGATAGGAGTTGAGGCAAGAAAGTCAAATTACAGCCAATTTTTAAATATTTCATTGACAAACATTTGAAAATAATGGCAAGGAAAGTGGGAGACTAGCTGATCAAATAGAGTATATGTTTTTTTTCTTTTTTTAAAGCTTTTATTTGTTTATTTGACACAAAGAGAGAGCAGGAGAGCACAAGCAGGGGCAGTTACAGAGGGAGAAGCAGATTCCCCACTGAGCAGGGAGTCTGATGCTGGGCTCAATCCCGGGACCTTGAGATCATGACCTGAGCCCAAGGCAGACGCTTAACTGACTAAGCCACCCAGGAGCCCCTAGAATATACATTTCCAAAATAGGTGCACCAGCTACCTTTTTAGGTGGCCAAGAACAGAACTTTATCTACTACTTTTTCCCAGACTGAATTAGTTTCTCCTCACCTCCTCACTGCTTGTGTATCACACCTTTTACTCTTCACTTCATCAATATGTGTCTGTCACTCCTAAGAATTTAGGTACAGAAAGACTTCCTCATCTTTACCAATGCTTTCCTTAACACCCCCTCCTTATTCTCCACCCCACCCATCTTCAGAATTTGTGCGTGTGGTCTTTTTTTTTTTTTCTGTTGCCTGATTACATCTTACCTGAGTGTCTTAATTTTCAAACTGCAACAGCCTATGCAGACTCTGACTTTCATTCTGATCTGTCTTGCCAAGATTTTTCCGAGCTTGTGAGTCAGTGTTTAAAATAACTTGTAGGAATTGGTCTATAATGATCTTAGGATATTTCACTCTCAGGAGAGGGTTGCTATTTCCGAAAGAGGCAGACATACCTAAGTCCTAAACATCAACTTTAATTCCCCAAAGTAACTCTGTTTGCATTGTAGTTCATTTTCAAGAAGGTGCAATGCACCTCCCTCGAGGGGCTCCCAGAAAACAATGTTTAGCAGTGAAGTGAAATGAAGTGAGTGAAATGAAATCAGTATTTGAGATATGTGGATTATGCAGGTTTTCAAGAAGGAAAAACAAGAGGATTTGACCTGGTCAGTAAAGGCTTCTCAAATGAGAGAAATTAATGTTCGAACTGAAACAGTGAAAAATACATTATAAGGGTAACAACACACATGAGGATAGGTAGCCTCCCGGACCAGTCAACAATGATGAGGGCATTATATGTCATCAGAATAATTCAATTAATATTTAGCCCTTCCACTCCATTATTTCACTCATCCACCTTCCATTCAGCAATCATATGAAGCACTGTGCAAGATAATAGGGACTTAGAGATAAAGAACTTAAGTTTAAAGCTCAGTGTGACCAAAGCATATATAATACAAACATACTCATATGTGTATGTATAGATATAAAGTCATGCAGCATATGTCCATTCTTACATCTATAATTTGGTAACAACCTGGCAAATTTGGTATTCATGTAGCCACAGAGGTTCATAGAGTTTAACCAAATTACAGGAGGACACATAGCTTCTAAGTGGCAGAACTGGAAAATTTAACCCAAGGTTTTTGGTCTCTAGAACTTCCTGTTTGTTCTTCTCTATGTCGTGTTGCCCCTCCGGGAGACGTGGAAATCGTAACAGCAGAAACAGGTTCAAGGAAGTAAGTTAGCACAGGGGAAGACGTGACCTATAGTGGGTGTTGCAATATTTAGGAAGGATGCCTCAAGAGCTCACAGTTCTGTTGGAGAGAAAAACACTTTGTGCATGATCACTTGAAGAATGAGCCTTTCTTTGATTATGGGATATTCTGCAACTGTTATCTAGAATTAGGGGCTCTTTAAGCAAATGTACTTTCCCCTGGTTTTTAATCCCTGGCCTGGTTCTTTTTACCATCTAATAGAAAGTCTGCCCAGAGAGATCTCTGGGCATGATTCCCTCGTACCTTAGATTGGGGTTAATATGAGATAACTGAATTTGACTATATTAAATTGGAAGAGCCCAGGGTGACTTACATTTGAATGTTTTCCAATCTGAATTCCAGGCCCTAAGACTTCCTCTTGTTCTCTGCAAGGAGTTCCTGACACACAAGTAGCAAAAGAATAAGTTTAGAACCAAAATGAATGGAAGTTAGGGTTTTGGGGTGTGCACTGGCATTTTTCTTCATAAGATGAAGACCTGACGAGATGTTTGAATGACAAGGCATGAATGTGGGTTGTATCAGGTTCTCTACCCATCTTACTTCTTTTTGTTTTGAATACGTATTAGTGTTTTCCAAAGAAACAGAATCAGTATATATTACTGCTTTAACCAGTATTATATATATATGTGTGTGTGTGTGTGTGTGTGTGTGTGTGTGTGTGTGTGTGTGTATAGAGAGAGACAGAGACAGAGACAGAGACAGAGACAGAGAGATATTTATTATGGGGACTTGGCTTATGTGCTAATGGAGGCTGAGAAGTCCCATAGCCCATCATCTGCAAGGGGGAGACCCAGGAAAGATGGTCGTACAATCCCGTACTAAGTGTGAATGCCTGAGAAATGGCGGGGGGTGGGGTATAAATCCCAATCCAAAGGCAGGAGACTCATGGCCCAGCTCATTAGTCAGGCAGGGACAGGTGATCTACTTTAGGGAGTCCACCAATTCAAATGCTAATCTCATCCAGAAACCCCCTCACAGACACACCCAGGATTAGCATTTAATCTGGGCACCTCTTTCTCTAGTCAGTTTGAGATGTAAAATTACCTATCACAGTATATATAGGAGATAAAGTAAAAATTATATAACATCTGGAAAATATCAGGGATGAGGGTAGTAGGTTCCCAGAAACAGGTTTTATTGTATTTCAGGGTGCCGTGAGGGAATACAAAGCTGTTTAAGGGATATTCCGTCTTCCTGGCTCAGTGCTTTCTCCCTCTCCTGGGGTGAGGACTAATTTTTTTCTCTCATTCTGTATCTGACTAGTAGTTCATATAATACAATAAAAATGAAGAGAGACACACAACAAGAAGTTTAAAATATGAGCTTAAAAATTTAGATTCAAATGACATAAAATTTATGTTATATTCATATGAAAGTTCCCCGTGTTACTCTCAATTTCTATAATTATCTCCTCTCAGACTGTCCTAATATGCAGACCCCATTTTGAACAGCATGGCTCTAGGGATGAATAGCTCATGAGGGTACAAAAATGAGTGCGTCACGGGGTTGCACGTGATGGGGCACCACGCCCTGCATGCCCCAAACACTCACCAGCAGCCTGCTAACTGCTCGCTGATGATTCTGGGTCCTTCTCAGATGAGTTTAATGTTTTCACATTCTATATTTCCTTCCTATTTAAATTCCTTCAGTTTGCTACCTCTGGCCTTTTGTTTTTTAAAAAAAAAGCATCTTAAACAGCCTGGCTGTTACTGAATTCAAGAAGAAATGTTAGGTGAAACATAGCCCTTCTCGTGGGGGTATAAGCGACATGGGAGTAGGAATGTAATGATTTCAGTGATGCCGTGAGGTCATTGAAATACTGCTGAAGTAATTAGTCATAAGAGAACATGTGCCCTGCTTTCCAGTATTGGAGAAATAAAAGACAAAAAAGTATCTAGCTACTGCAATATGAGTGAAAGACGAGGACACATTTTAATCTAGAATGGACAGGGGAGAGGTTAGATGCCACTGCCGAAGCTATTACCTTATCCATTGTGAGAGACCTGTAGGGAAGACAAAGAGATTGCATGTGTCTCATGTTAAAGCACAGAGGTAGTACTCAAATCCATTATCAAAATCAGGAGGAGGCAGTGAATTAAGAGGAGTAGACTGGAGATAGTTCTCGAGAGGTCATCTTTATAAAATGTGTTAAATGGAAAAGGTGTAAACACAGCTGCTGGTTTAGACATTTGCCTCCAAAGTGCACAACCTACTCCATGTTTCAATATATAAAACTTTCTTATTGTGGGCCCGTTCTCCTCAGCTGAAATAAAGCCTGAAATCTTTGATTTCTTAAAATATTTAATTAATGTGTAATTAGCTCTTTTTAATCTGCCCACCTGCAATATTAATATGAGATGGGAATAAATAAACTTTTTCCTTTACAGCTGCAGAGACGTTTTGTCCACAGGCATGATTGGAACTATTTGTTTTGTTTGTTTGTTTGTTTTTATTATTATGTTATGTTAATCACCATACATTACATCATTGGTTTTTGGTGTAGTGTTCCATGATTCATTGTTTGTGTATAACACCCAGTGCTCTATGCAGAACGTGCCCTCTTTAATACCCATCACCAGGCTAACCCATCCCCCCACCCCCCTCCCCTCTAGAACCCTCAGTTTGTTTTTCAGAGTCCATCGTCTCTCATGGTTCGTCTCCCCCTCCTATTTCCCCCCTTCATTCTTCCCTTCCTATCTTTTTTTTTCTTCTAACACATAATGTATTATTTGTTTCAGAGGCACAGGTCTGCGATTCAACAGTCTTACTATTTGAAACTTGTTGTTGTTGTTGTTTTCACAGTCCTGTTTCATTTTCCCTCACACTTTGAGGAAAGTGAATGTGTCATAATTTAGACAATTAAATAACACATTATGCTAAGAGGATTCTCCAGGTAACCTCCAAGACCTAAAGGTTTGAGGAATCATTAAGGCACATAGACTAGCTTTGGATATTCTGGTCTTACTGAAAATGTGATCTTTTCATTCAGATTTCTTGGTTTTCTTAGGATCTTACAGTGCTGTCTACAAGTGTTCTTTTTCAAACAACCATCAGTAAATGTCTTTGTTATTGGTTAGATGTTAAATAATATCTATTCACTCTAGTTAATTTATTAGATAAATTTTCATTAGGCAGCTAATACACATTTCAGCTTCTCTTTGGCATTCTTCTCGGTACCCAGTTAAGGGATGCCAGAGTACCACTCATAGATTGCAAAGTTTGGAGTATCTGTTTTCCCTAATATTTTTCCTCAACAATATCTATTTGGGGCTCCTAAGCTCCATTGGTTTATGAGATGAAAATCTGAAAATGGAGTACACTTTTTAGAATGACATGTATAGCATTTATGTATAGAAAATTCAATATGTACGTATGTATGTGTTTATATAGTGTTTTCTTGTGCTGAGTACATGACAAGGTTAAAAGTACTGGAGTCCGTCAAATTCTGGCTCCACTCTTTCCCAGCCATGATACCTAGAGAATGCTGCTTAACTTCTCTGAACTTCAGTTTTCTCATCCTCAAAATGATTATAGCGAAAGAACTTGCCTCGTAGAGTTTTCCTGAGCATGAAAACTGACAGGTGTTTTTCAGATTCTTAGCACAGTCTGGAATATAATAAACACTCAGCAAATAATAGTAACTACTTCTGAACATATGTTTAAATATTTTAGAATTTGAAGGGAATTTCCAGAACTCCTATGAAGTAGGTGGCATTAATTCTTTTTTCACTATAAGGAGAAATAGGCTCAGAAAGGTAACTTGTACATCACATAGCAGGTTAATCCAAAGATGAAATCAAAACCCATGTCATTCAGTAAAGAATCCATGCTTTGCAATTATGTAGTTGGGTACCTTTTGTATCCAACAGTATCTTTAGACCCGAATGTCACCTGTACCTCCCATTCTCATTCTAGTTATAGGACTAATGTTTGTTAATATATCTGCACAGGAAACACCCCTGCCTTTCTCCTTTACTCTCACACTACTGCAACACAACACTTCTGACACCAGAAGTGTGTGTTTTCCACACATCAAGCAGTTCTCTGATACCAGCCAAGTGTTCCACAATTCAATTCAGTTCTGACACCATCTGCCTGAAGTTAGCCTCAGAGCCCACAGGTTAAGGACTCAGTCCCACGAGACAGCCCCCATTTCAAAAACCAATCACAAATCCCAGGCTGTCACCTGTACTTCTGACATACCTCCATGACTCCTTTCTTGGGTTTGGTAATTTGCTGAAATGGCTTTTGGGACTCAGGGAGACACTTACACTCACCAGATTTTTTAAAAAGGTTAAAATATAATAGTCAGATCCATAGTGTGAGGTCCAGAAAATTCCTGAGCAACAGGTGCTTCTGTCCCTGTAGAATTGGGGTGTGCCTTCCTCCTGGCATGTAGATGTGTTCACCAACCCAGAAGCTTTCTTGGAGTAATGATGCCTAGAAATAAAGATCAAATAAGAGAACTTAAGGGGACCTGATAGTGAGAATCAACATTTTTTTCCAACAATTCACTATTAAGACTAGGTTGTTGGCACCAATTAGAAATAATTGACCATATAGTGGGTGAAAGGACAAACAGTGGCCTATGACAATATTGCCGAAGTTCAAATGTCAACAGAAGCTTCATGATCGGAAACCGAGGATGATACAGAGCTTAGAGGAGTTGTGATTTCCATTATTTTGAAATAAGCCCTTACTCTAAGTAGAAGGGCATTTGTTCAATCAGCACCAGAGTAAGGTAATCCAGATGGTTCAAGAACAAAACACTAGAAAACATAAAATGCCTACTGAACTTCCTTCTAGGGGAGTGTTCATTTGGCAATGGCTTGCCCTTTTATGATTCTTCTTGGGTTTGGACAGTGGTGGATTGACTCTTAAAAGTATAAGCAAGGCTATTTTGTTGCTGTCAATACAGACTAATATGAAGTTATATATATGGTAGCAATGGAAGAGGGGATCCATGCCTATATATTTAATAAATTGATAGATGCTGGGACTTAATAAATTCTCTCTCGCAAAATCCATCTCAGCTCCAATTCACCAAGGAGACCCGGATTGTTTTTATAAACTCGGAAATCCCTGTTGCCCTTCTCTATAGTGAATAGTACATGACTTTCTCAATCCTCCCTGCATGATGCCAATTTTTTGAATCTACTGGAAGTTAACATTGTTCCAAGCAGTAATTCTTAGAGATTAAGTATATAGACTCTAGTCCATATTTCCTGAATTCAATCCTGCTAACTCTGGCCCTGCAAATTACTTAACTAAGTGATGTTAAACATTGTTTAACCCAGTTTATATATGTAAGCTGGTAATTGCAAGACTACCTGCTTCAGATGACTGTTGTAAGAGAATAAAATAAGATAAAACACATGCAGTGTTCAAAATGTTGATTGTAATCATTAATATTATGGGAGAAAAACAAAGTATTTAAAATACTTCAGGGATTGGCCAAAAAGTCAGGAGCTAAATACTCTGAGGTGTTTGTCTTCTGGGAATTACCCACGAGAGTGAAACATTTTCTGATGGAAGAGTACAAGGCAATCTCACATGAAATAGGTAAATGGTACAGTGGTTCCCACTCCAAAGTGAATTTATCCTGAGAAAGACACTAAGTTATAAAAGAGCCAAAAGCACTCATTTTTTTTTGTCCAAAATGAGAAATCGGCCAGATCCTGAAGTAGAGCATAAGAAGGAAGAAAGCTAATGGACCTTGACCAGCAAGAAGCAAAGAACAAGTTTAAAACTTTTGTTGCTAAAAATACTCTAACAAAACCATCCCAGTGTCTCTGGATAATCATTTTTTTGCACCAAACTTGGAAGTCAAATTCTTTGGAGTTTAAGAAATAACCGTGTTCTGTTGAGAAGGAATTTCATACCTTTAGTAAGACTGGGCATTCAACCTATAAATAGTCATTATGAAAAAATGTGCTGCTCATGCAATATTTCCAAAAACCTTCATTTGGGAAACTCAGTCTACAGAAATAAGAACACTGGTACATCAAGATTTATATATACAGAAATTTACTTATGTCAGTATTGATATGGCAGAAAAATTGAGATTATGCAGAAATAGGGAAAATGTGATTTAATTATTTATTAACGTATAATAATATAAAATAATGTGAACTATTAAAAGCAATAAGTTAGATCAGTACACATCGATAAGGGAAGCAAGAAGAGACTAAAAAAGGGAAAGAGAGAGAAGAAATCGATAGCCCTGAATTTCTAAATTTGACAAGTCAGCTCACTTCAACAAATCGGGGAGACCATCAAAGTTTTACCCAGAGTTTTTGAAAAATATCATGAGTTATTTTTCTCTTAGAACTCATAACATGGGGGTGCCTGCGTGGCTCAGTCATTAAGCGGTCACCTTCAGCTCAGGTCATGATTCCAGGGTCCTGGGATCGAGCCCCGCATCGGGCTCCCTGCTCAGGGGAAGCCTGCTCCTCCCTCTCCCACTCCCCCTGCTTGTGTTCCCTTTCTCACTCTCTCTGTCAAATCTTTAAAAAAAAAATCTAAAAAAAATCTAAAAAAAAAAAAGAACTCATAACATGATTTAATGCTGAGCATATACTTTATTTCCTACCCACTTAATACTGACTGGTAATTGAACGAGAAGCAGCATGTTTACCGGATAAATGTGGATTTTATTTCTTTAATATCAGCACAATATCTCTCGCAAATCACACAGAGTCCCCATCTTTAGATCTGCAGTCCTTAGGCTTTTGAAGAATGAAGGCCTCCTTTGAGAATATGACAAAAAACAAAGTACATAACACATATGCACAAGTATAACACAGAGTGAAACTGGGGAATGAGCCCTGATAATATTGTTGGATAGGCTTGTGATGAATGTCAGTTCAGTCCTCAGATGTTCAGATAAACAAACCAATGTATCTGCTTTGAACAAGATTGAGTTGGGTTTCTGAGACTTCAGATAGATACCTTCTGTATCTAATGGGAGGTAAAGAAGAAAAGATAGATGAAGATATGGTTAGATATAGACTAGGTGGCAGAAAGTTGAAATAGTACCAGTCTGGTGACATCGATGTTCTCTATTAAAAAGTTATTTCCAAAAGAAGAAGGATGGAATTAGGAATATCAGACTCTTGTAGCTTTGAAAGGGGTAAGAGAATGAATTGAACTGTATACAGAAACACAATGTAATGTCCTGGTTCAATTAATTTCTCAAACTCTGATATCAAAAAGTACAGTTTTAAAATTTCATTCGGTGGGAGGGATGGGGTGGCTGGGTGATAGACATTGGGGAAGGTATGTGCTATGGTGAGCACTGTGCATTGTGTAAGACTGTTGAATCACAGACCTGTACCCCTGAAACAAATAATACGTTATATGTTAAAAAAAAAAAAAACAAGAAGATAATAGGAAGGGAAAAGTGAAGGGGGGAAATTCAGAGGGGGAGACGAACCATGAGAGACTATGGACTCTGAGAAACAAACTGAGGGTTCTAGAGGGGAGGGGGTTGGGGGATGAGTTAGCCTGGTGATGGGTATTAAAGAAGGCACGTTCTGCATGGAGCACTGGGTGTTATGCACAAACAATGAATCATGGAACACTACATCAAAAACTAATGATTTAATGTATGGTGATTAATTAACATAATAAAAATTAAAAATAAAAATTAAAAATTAAAAAATAACATAATAAAAAAATTAAAAAATAAAAATAAAGATACCTTAAAAAAAAGTTTGACACCTACCAACAATTTAAAATAAAGAAAGTTCGAAAATATCCAAAATCCTACAACCTTAAGGCAATTCTCTTTTGGGATGTTATTCAATGTCTTCCCATGTGTAAAATGTTTCTGTGTTGCAGAGTCTGTCCTTTTGTGGTCTTGCTTATTTTCACTTAACTAGAATTCATGTCGTATTTACTTATTGTCCTAGTAGGTAGATAAAATTAAAAAAAACCCTCATGATTCCTTGATTGTAATTACTATGAAAAGATGAATAATGTTTTCTTGGGCATCTCATTATAATTTTCTGAATGTATGTTTTACTCTTTTTAGATGATACAGTAATGAACATTTTTATATACAATGGTAAATAAAGCAGGAATTTCACTTGTTTTCCTTTCTTAAGCTCTTAGTTACTCCAAAAATATTTTCAATATATTTAGACACTTTCTTCTTAAACCACTTCTTCAAAAGATGCCACCAACAACTTGGATTCTCTTTCCTAGTTATGTGAGTCATTCTTATATGTGTCATGAAATTATGGTAATGAAGAGACGTTTGACAAGTGGGAAATCAAGTACACTTTTTTCATTAGGTTCCAAAATCTTAACTTATGGAATTATAATTATCTTAAGATATATGTGGTATTTTTAAAAAATTTTCCTAGATTCCTGTTAAAAAATATAAAAAAATGTTTATCAGTTATCAATACAATACAACTGGTGAAGCAATTCTATTTTCCACTTGGGTCCATTTATAAACCCTGCTGCAAATACTGGTACATGCTGAGACAACTTATCCATAATCTCTAAATAGGATCTACTTCTTGTTCTCTCCTTTTATGGGGAAAATATTAACAAGCATTTTTATAGCCCTTTACAATTTCCAATACACTGTTAGCCTCCACTTTCTGTGTTCTTTCTGTGTACACTTTCTGTGTACCATGCTGGGAAGCAGATACAATTATTAACCTACTTCAGATGTGAAGACTGAGGTAGAAGGACTTTAGCTGATATATTCAAGGTTACACAGCTAGGATGTGGCAGAATCCAAGCTCTACTCTTGCTATTGCTTAGAGGTAACGAGACAAATAATTCATATTCTTGCTTATTACCTGTGAATTCTGAACAAATTAGTATCTTTTTTGCTGTTTTCTGACATTTTAGATAACTATCTATACTGCAGGATTTCGTATTGTCACTCTGCCGAAGCCTCTTTATATAAAGTCAACCACTATGTTATTGACAATTTTAATGGGTGCTTTTCAACCTCTCTGCTGTTTGTCATTGTTTTCCTCACCTTTCTTGTGAAGTGTTCTGTTCCTTTGATTGTGATCATTTTGCCTCAGTCTTTTAAAATATTGCTATTTCCCTCAAGGTTCCACTCTTCACTCTGCCCCTGAATAATCTATACTCAGATGATCTCAGCTACTGCACGCTCTGCCATCTGTATGTTGACATTCCACTGTAGTTGGCTGAATTGTACCTGCCAATACAGTATAGCCCCAAATAACACTCCGATTACCCACCCACCGTGAACCACTGCCAGCTATAAAAACACATGGTGCTCAGTTCTGAATCACGTCTGTCTGAAATGCTCTTTCTCCTCCTCTTAGATTGGTCATGTCTACCATCTTTTACATAGCCTATTAAGTTATTTTCCTAGGAGAAACTTTTGTATCCCTCTTCCCAGACTAAGTCAGGCTCACCTACTATATATTCTCCTAGCATTTTTTCTCTTTACTTCATATAAGTCGTTACAGAACAAACATTTATTTGCATAATTATTGGATTAATATCAGTCTAACCCTCTAGAATATGGGAATGTGCTTGTCTTCTCTATTGCATTCTTAGTGTGTCACAACAAGCCTGGCAGAAGGAGAAGGTAAATAATTTTTCAGTGAGTTCTGTTGAATGAATGTGCTAAATGTCCTGTTTGGTATATGTATGCAAACATTGGTTTGGCAAACATAGGTTGCTGTCTCTGCAATATAGAGCTTTGATCTGTAGGGATTCTTGGAAATGCCGGCTTCTCTTTCAGAGCTGGAAATTAGAAGTTGATTCAGGCAAAATAAGCTTGATGCAGGGTAGCAGAATGAGGGAAACAATCTGAACTCCAGTTTGCTGTTATTCAGCCCCCCTCTGCTTCACTGAAGTGGAGGATAACGGGTAACTGAGTCTTTCCAAGGCAACACTACTGATTGATGGAAATGTTCAACACCCAAGACTGCTTGTGTAGTTCTACCAGAGAGATATTTATTACTGTTGGTGGAGGGAAATGCATTAAAAACAATTATTCAAAAACCAATTTCCCTGGCCAGTTCTATGTGACATGCTACTGCTACTGTCACAGATATTTGTGTTTTAAATAAGAGCTTTTTCACTCATAACACCTTATACTGCTGCTCCATAATTTAAAAGCTGAGAAAACCATGGTTATCTGGCTATATTGATGAAGAGGTCTGATATGCCTTCTTGGGAGCCCTCATTTCCAAGGTGGTAGAGTACCACTAGTTTATGAAAGAAAGTTCCATGCTTCCATTGATGTGATATTCTCTTTCAGAAGATAAAGGGCCATTTAATGTCCAGCAGAAGGTGAAGTTAAGCATCTGATTAAAATTGGTTGTAAAGGTATTGTCCTAAAGAAAGAATTTTATAATTCAATCGTGCCTGAAAATGAGTAAGCCAATTTCTTCACCTGGTTTTGTTGAATTATCATGGTGAATAGGATTCAAATTCTGACGCCGAGTCCTAGCTCGGACAGTTTTCAGCTATCACGTCTTGCCTATTCTCGTTCCTTGGCTTCTTTTCTCTCAGGTGTCTCATGGGACTATCATCCCAAGCCTATCTTTCTCTCGAGGGGGTGAATCATCTCTAATTTGATAATAAATGTAAAGATATAGTGCAAATTATCAAATAGTATACATGCTGGTAGTTGGGTTTTATTACTGTTATGAAATCTAGGTAAAAAACACCCTCTCGTCTACCTAATTCCTATGCACACATTATATTTCCCCTTAATATTTTTCCCCCGGGAAGTTTTCCTTGTCTCTGATCTACCTTTAACCCCATCCGCAGCATCCTGTTCTTCTGACATAAAATCGTAAATCTTATGGTAATTGCTCCTTTTGCTTCTGTCCTCTCTATCAGAAGAGAGTCCCTTAAATACAAAGACCTTTCTGGAGCACCTGGGTGCCTCATTCAGTTAAGTGTCTGACTCTTGGCTTAGGCTCAGGTCATGATCTCATGGGTCATTAGATCAAACTCCGCATGGGGCTCTGTGCTCAGCGGGGAGCCTGCTTGAAAACTCTTTCCTTCTGCCCCTCCCCCTACTCTCTCTCTCAAATAAAATAAGTAAATCTTTTTTAAAAAATACAAAGACCTTTCCTAATTACACACTACCATCAGTGTCCAACAGAATACCTAGTATATTTCCAGCACTCAATAGACACTTTTGGGTGAATGCATAAATACATAGAACAATAGAAACTATAAGTCTGTAAAAGACAACTTAATAGAATAACATGAAATAGCATGGCCAGGAGAGCTATTTTACTTTTCATGTTCAATGATAAAAGAGAGGGTTTTAATCTTGGCAAGCTATTAGCACAGATTAATGAGTCTCACTCTTTAATAGCTATTACCTGTGGAGTTATTGATCTGTTAGTACCAAATCAGTCCTCTTTCCTTATATACATTAACTCATACACTGTTTCTTTAAATGCAGTCATTTTCACCGAGGGATTCAAGGAATGTCACCACTGTTCAATTGATAGCATGGTTAATTTGTAATCACCTTTAGCATAAGCTTGGGGAGCACCCTCTCATAACTCCCAGATCCTGTTCCCATGCCCCCTCCCTGTAGTTTTGTAAATAGATATACTGGTATTGCTTCTTCATTTCAGTCACCTATTCCATGAGTGGAACAGAGCAGTGCTTCTCTTCAAAGTGCAGAAGCCTACACCAGGAGGATGAGCTTTATAAAAATAACTTTAAAATAACTTTCTTTGAAGCAGGTAAAACTCTGAGAGTGGCCATGGCTAAATAAAAAGTTGACAGTCACTTTAAGTCAGGATCACAATTCCCTTCTACCGCCCATTTCCTTAGGGAACTAGAAGAAAATAACACAGCCACTATCGAACTTTGGACTTTCTAAGACATTTCTTTTTCTTATGAAGACTCTGCCTCATTTCTTGATGTAAGAGCTCCCTGCCTTGACCTCAACTGAATCCTCACTTGATGCAATCTGGATGTGCATTCCTGGAGCTGAAGCAAAGCAATGAAATGACAGAGCAGTCATGAACGCCTCATCTGCAACCTTTCCTCCTTCCCTCCTTCTTGATTCTCCGTCTTCTGTTCTTCTTTCCAAAAGTACTGCTGAGTTCCTACTACTTGTCAGACTCTATCCTAAGTAAAGACTTGAGAGAGAACATATTAGAAAAAGAGCCTCTTTTCTTTCTGGGTATCCATGCACTCATCTTGATGTCCAGGGCTCTCCTAAATGTATGTGTTTCATTTTTAGTTTGAATCATGGATTCATGAAGACTTAGTATATTTTGACCTAAAAGAAACTTTGGAGAACCTTATTTAACAGATAAGGAAATTGAGGTATGTATGTGCAGTATTATTACCAGTACCAACACTACCACTACCACCAATCATGATGATGATGATGATGATGATGATGATATCAAATGCTATTTACCAAGGGTCTAGATCTAGATTTGGGGTAGGCATCATTGTTTCACAATTCTTTATTAAGAAAGATTTCCTCCTTCTAGGGGAAAATGCAGGTCTTCTGGAGTACATACCATCAGATTATACCATCTAGTAGTCCTCTTTTGTGAAATCATTTATAGACTTCTTGAACATTCTCTAATCACTGAAAGCTTTGGCACTTGGTCACTATCGTTCTTGATGCTTGAACATCTATAGAGATGATCCATCCAGCAATTTAGTGTCCCAGTTTTTGATTGCCTCAATTCAAACTCTATTTTCTTCTATGCTGCCTTAGCTATTTTTTTAATAGATATAGACTAGACCTTATCACTATGTATAGGTCTACCATCTCCCAAATCTTGGTTTCAATCATCAACATTTATTATAAAGTTTCCAACTTCCAGGCCCCCAGTCCAGTAGTTATGCAATGCCATCTTTAATTCATTGACCTTACTACTTAAAGTTACTTACCATGAACTCCATCAGGTCCTCAACTCCCTCATTCCACGGTTTATGATCTGTCATCCACCCTGAAAATCATTCCCTTATATACACACTCAACTGCCACACTTCAGCTTCTTTGTTTTCCTTTCCTTCCCCTCCTTCATCTTATTCGTCTGACAAAATCTAACTTTCTTACCAATTCTTCTCCTATCACAAAACATAGCTGGAGAAAAACATGTAACCATGCCATGAAATTGATATCTCAGTACTCCCTGAGAATCCCACCACTCAGTTCACCTTCTTACTTTCTTCCCATGGTTGACTGTCTTACCTACCTCTTATTTCCCTGAGAAAATGAAAGCAATCGTAAGTAAACTATTTTATCTTCCAACCCCCAAATCAATTAATGATCCTGCATTTGTACCAATGCATTTTTCTTCCTTCCTGTTACAGTGAATGAGTCTACATTCTTATCAAGGTGATTCCTACACTTGTTCACTGGATCTTATATCGTCATGTATGCAAAAACTTTGCTTCTGAAATTAATTGTCCCCTTTCTTGTATCATCATTTTATCCTTTTCTACTGTGTTATGTCCTTCAGAATGCAAGCCTACCATGTTTTATCAAATATAAAACAAAATAAAATGCCTAGAACCATTGTTCCATGAAACATCTGCAAATATCAGATTGTGTATCTTCTCCATTTTATAGAAAACTGCTCAGAAGTATAGCCTGTGCTAATTGTCTTCTCTTCACCTCACATTTTCTCATAAACCCACTCTGTGCAGGCTTTCTTCCCCAAAACTTCACCGAAATTATGCTGTCACAAGAGACCACCATCTTGCCAAACTCAAAGATCAAGTCTTAGTCCCTGTTGATAGCATTTTGCACAGTGAATGTCTTTGAAACATTTTCTTTATTTGGCTTCTGGAACACAAAATTCTCTTGATTTTCTTTCTACTTTATGCACAGTTTCTTCTCCCTATCTTTAGTGACCCTCACTTTCTTTTCCTCAATGATAATTGTTAGATGTTCCAGGACCCAGTCTTGGAACTCATCTTTCCTTTATCTTTAATAGTCCCTGAGGTGACCTTATCTAATTTTATGGTTTTAAATATCACCCATTTGCTGAACATACAACTCTACCCGTGTACTCTCTCCAGCTTCAGGCTTCTATATACAACTGCCCACTCCCTCGCCCCTTGCAAGTGTAGTGGACCTCTGAAATATATCATTTCCAAAAAAGAATGCTTGATTTCCACCCCATTTTTTTTTTATTCTTAATGTTTCTCATTTTAGTGATGAACCCTACCAAGTCCTTTAGCTACTTGGGCCAAGAATCTTGATGTCATTTTTAATTATTCTCGTTCCCTAACCATAACTAGTCACTCTGAAAATCCTTTCAGCTTATCTTCAAAATATATTCTGAATCTATTTCTCCACCATGAAAAAGAAGCTGCCTTCATCTATCACCAGTAGTGGTATGAAGGCCTCTGAACTGGCCTCCATCTTTAATGTTTTCCTGCTATAGTCAATTTTCCTCAAAGCAGCCAAAGTGAACATTTAAAATCTATGATAGTTCATGCCACTTCTCTCCTTAAAATCCTACAATGACTTTCCATTACCGTTATGAAAATTAAATATATACATATGCTTGGCATGTTCTGTATCATCTGGCTTCTGTGTGTATCTCTAATTTCATCTCCTAGTGCTTTAGACCATTGGCCCTCTTGTTGTACTTCCAAGCACACTAAGCTCATTCTTGCCTCAAAGATTTTGCACTGTTGTCCCTCCTGCCTTCAACATTGTTTACTAGATCAGTCTTCATAGGTCTGTTGCCTCTTTCCCTTGCTTAATTCAGGTATTTTGTCAAAAGTCATCTCCTTTGGAAACTCTCCTATGACTACCCTATCTAAAAACATGCCCCTACCAGTGATTCTCCATTGTCTCATGAGGCTGTATTTTGCTTCATAGTATTTATTATGACCTATAATTATATTATAGACTTATTTGTTATTACTTTCTTTTTATTATTATTATGTTATGTTAATCACCATACATTACATCATTAGTTTTTGATGTAGTGTTCCATGATTCATTATTTGCGTATAACACCCAGTGCTCCATGCAGTCCGTGCCCTCTTTAATACCCATCACCAGGCTAACCCATCCCCCCACCCTCCTCCCCTCTAAAACCCTCAGTTTGTTTCTCAGAGTCCATCGTCTCTCATGGTTTGTCTCCTCCTCCGATTTCCCCCCCTTCATTCTTCCCTTCCTGCTATCGTCTTCTTTTTTTTTTTTTAACATATAATATGTTACTTGTTTCAGAGGTACAGATCTGTGATTCAACTGTCTTAGACAATTCACAGTGCTCACCATAGCACACACCCTCCCCAATGTCTATCACCCAGCCACCCCATCCCTCCCACCCCCCACCACTCCAGCAACCCTCAGTTTGTCTCCTGAGATTAAGAATTCCTCATATCAGTGAGGTCATATGATACATGTCTTTCTCTGATTGACTTATTTCACTCAGCGTAATACCCTCCAGTTCCATCCATGTTGTTGCAAATGGCAAGATTTCATTCCTTTTGATGGCTGCATAATATTCCATTGTATATATATACCACATCTTCTTTATCCATTCATCTGTTGATGAACATCTTGGCTCTCTTACCAGAAATAAGGCCCATGATGGAGGGACTTACTTATTTATACCTTATATTCATTTCTGCAATCACCTAGAACAGTACTTGGAATGTAGTACACTCTCAACTAATTCATGAATCTTAACATTTAGTCTGGCAGTTGCACTAATTTGAGAATAACTTCTGTGGATTTGCACAGATCGAAGTGAATTATCAGACTGTGCCCTCTTCTTAGATCCTTTCAGTACCTTAATCTTTTTAGAGCAGGTTTTCAATATCTTAAATTTTTGAATTGTAGGTTACAACCTATTTAGAGGATCATAAAATCCATTTGGTGACTATGACCAGTGTTTTTGAAAAATGAAATAAAATAGCAAATACTATGAGAGATCACACATAGTAATGTTTCATGAAATGTTTGATTTGTTTCACAAAATACTTGCTTTAGTTATATACATGTGTATATGTGTATGGAATAATGATGTAAAAATATTTTTATTGGGGGTTGCAGTCAAAAAGTTTGAGAGCTACTCTAATGAGATTTCATTATAGGAGAAAATAGAATTTTTTCCCTTCTCCAAGTTTACAATGTACCCAACCAGCAGGGAAACTCAGTCTTTATGAATACAGTGTGGAGAGCTTCTGATGTAGAATCACTTTTTAAATTGGTACTGTTTTTTTTATTTTTCCTGTCCAAAGACTCAAAGGCTTCAAACTCACTGAACTTGTCTTGAGACTCCTGCATGCTACCGTTAGCACACCCCCACATAACCTCTTGAACTCATCCTTTAGTCAGAAGGAAATGAGAATCTCTCTCAGTCACCTTTCTCATCATTCTCCCTGTGTTTTGAAAGGTCGATAATGAGGAGCCTGGTCTTGTCCATTCATATCTTTCTGATAAGTGTTCACTGAGATCTCAAGAAAAAGGCAAAACCACTCAGCCCAGCCATGGCCTCCATCTTGGAGCTCTTAGATAGACAACAAAATTGCTCTGCCAAAAATTCACTTTCTTTTTGGGGCTTTTCTTCATTTCTCAGAAATTTGCAGAAATAGACTCCTTCTCACATTTCTCAATCTCAACTCTCTCGAGTGTCTTTTAATATCAGCTTCAAATTGAAAGGACAGGAAAGGAAGATAACAAAGCAAGTGTAAGTGGTTTCTATTACCAGGCCTCCAGGGGAGCTCTCCAATATAAAGGGCGATATTTCTAACAATGCCACAAAATTTTACTATTTCCTGAAAGGAAAGGAACAAGAACATTTGTTAAACAATCATTATGGGCTAAGACCTCCATATATGCAGTATAAAGTAACCCTGATTTATTTTATCTGCAGAGTTTGTCTTGTGGTGTTTTAAATAAATTTGACTAGTTGCCAAGATTTAGAAATCAGATTTTGCACAAAATCCAGATTTCTGACTTCTCTGAAACAATCTGAAGATGTAGTAAGAAAATACACGGTCGCTCCTGTATTAGTTTGCTAGGGCTGCCGTAACAAGATACCACTGACTGGGGGACTTAAACAACAGAAATTTATTTTTTTCACAGTTCTGGAGGCTGGAAGTCTAAGATCAAGGTGTTAGTAGGCTTGGTTTTTATCTGGGGCCTCTCCTTGGCCTATGGATGGCCACTTTCTCACTGTGTTCTCACATGGTCATCTTTCCAACTGTGTCTTTGTCCTAATCTCTCTATATTACATATTACATATTATGTATATTATGATATTATATCAGCTATATTGCATGAAGGCCCACCTTAATTACCTTAATTACATCTTTAGATGCCCTTACTCAAAATACAGTCACATCTTGAGGTGCTAGGGATTAGGACTTCAACATATGAAATCAGGGACAACACAATTCAGTTTATAACAGCTCCCAGTTTATAACAGTTGACAGGTTCTGAGGCATAGAGATTTGCCCTCAAGTTCACCATAATCTCCACTGCTCCTTATTGTCTACTTGAACCTGGGGCTGAGTATTAGTAATTATTTATCATTAAAATGGCTTATTTCTAGTATATTAAATGCATTTAGAAAATATTTGATTTTTGCAACCCAGTTTTAGGATCCCATTGGCCTCTTTTTGAATTCCAACTTTATCCCTTCCTTTGAGAAAGCTTTGAGAAAGTTTAACACATCTGAACCTTAATTTGCACACCTCCAAAAACAAGACAAAAATACCTATTATTGTAAAAACAAAGTGATTCAAAGAAATTTTTCAAGATATCCTCTTCCTTTTCCTTGCTCGTATTACTTTAAAATGCTTAAATATGCTTAAATTCTTTAATATGCTTAACAGGATGATTTAGAATAATTGTTTTCATTGTGAGATCCCCTGAACAGCAACATCAACATCACCTGGGAATCTTCTAGAAATGCAAATTCTAAGGCCCCATCCCAGATCTACTGAATCAGAAACTGGGCATGGGACCCAGGAATCTATGTTTTAACAAGCCCTTCAGGTGATGTTGAGGCATATCAAATTCTGAGAATTAAGGATTTAGAATGTAAATTCTTGTAGTAAAGTCCCTATTTCTTCTCATTGGTTTCTACACTTATTTGGTAATCAAAAAATAATAGGTGCAAACACCCAGAAATTTTATTTCCACATCTGCAAAATGGTTGCATCGTAATGACATATATCATAAATATTTTTCTAAGTACTCATTATCATGTTTATTTTGTTGATATTAATAAACATTAACCAAAATTAGTGATGAAAGACAACACAAATGAATATTGTAATGAAAATGATTATTTACACATATTTTAAGATTGGAAATGAAAGAACATTTATTCACTCTACTTGGTTTTCCTTGTTAAATGATTCAAGTATCCAAACAGCTGCCATAGCTTGGAGAGAGAGAGATTTTCCATCTAAAGGACTTATCAAAATTGACAGCAAATGGCATTTTCATTTACATTTGAAAATAGAACAATTCCAGAAACCCAGCCAAATTTAATCTCTGCCCAATATTGGAGCAGAGGAGAGAAATTTTTTACAAGGGGTAATGAAATGATTTGGAAATTTCAATAGATGGAGGCAAAGCCTTGTTCTGAAGGATTTGCACTAGTACCAAGTACAGACAATGTTCTGTGCTCACTTTCTTTTGCAAAGAAGAGATGAAGCTGACCAGGGGAAGACCTAGTCCAGACTCCTGTCACTTCTGTAATCCCAGCTATACAGCCTCACTTGGTAGCTCAGTGCCAAGAACAAGGGCTTGAAGCAACTACTTCCCAACTTTGTTTACTCTAAAAACAATTGTAGTTTCTAAACGTATTGAATGTTTACTTTCAGAAAGGCTCTGAGGATTTTTATGTACCACTTTGTTTATTCTTAAAATATCCTTTAATTAACTTTATCGATAATGAAACAAATTGAGGGAGGTTATGGCTAAGGCCACCCAACTCATTCCTGATGAACTCAGAATTCCACCCAGGCTCTTCTGATTTCAAATCCTAAAAGAGAGAGATATCTACTATCTCTCCACATTTTTAGAGTTTCATAGTATATAAAACAACCTCCTGACATTATCTCACCTAAACTTGTAAGATATATAGATATATCTTATACAAGATATAAATATATCGACACCTATCTTCTATGAGACACAGTTTCTTTAGTAAACAGACTATATATATATTTATGTACTGTGCTTAGGGGACAGGGTCATCCAGATGGTAAATGGTGAAACTAAGACCTGAAACTGAATTTGTCCAACTTCAGGAAATATATCTATGGTATTACCACTCTCGGTTCACTAAGGGAAAATTTTAGAAAGTACACTGAATTTTTAAAAATTCTTACTAGATTAGGTTTTTACAAACAAATACACTCAGTCCTTTTCATTCAGTCACAGCTTTTTATTATTTTAATGATGATGATGACTTAGTATACTCTATCTTTAAGAACTTTGCTTCCAAAGTGAGCAAAATTTCAGCACTAGTTTCAACCGGGACTCAGACATCTCTCCCCTGGTAATGAAATTCCATGGGCCTGCACCTCAGTCGTACAAGTTGCTTTCTCTGAAAGGAAGTCAGTTTAAAATACGAAGGCAGGCAGGAAGTGACTAGTATTAAAACCCAACAGAAGGATGGACTCATAATTGGGACAGGAGGTATCCAGTGGTGGCAGAATGATCCTTCATGAATAGGGGTCTGGCCTATTTCATAGACTTCACCTGAGCAGATGGAACCCTGGACCATTATCTTAGTCAGACACTGCTATTTAGAGACTTGTCAGATATCAGCCTTACGAATATGAGTATTTGAAACTGCCTGACAGGGAAATAAAGGAGTTTTATATATGTTTACAGATATATAATGTTTTTGCTATGAGTCACATGGAAGTTATAACTGCCTGGAGACCTTGAGAGATGAGCCACATCTGGCTTTTAAGAGACCTGGGCTCAGGTTCTGACACTACCTAACTATGGGCAAGTGTCTTTTTCTGTGACTCACTTTCGGTATCTATACAATTATGTTTAAAAATAATAATTACTACTGCCACATATACTATGCTTAAAATTGTGTGGACACTACGCTAAGTATTTGACATATAGCATCTCCTTTACATCCCATGGTCTCCTTTAACTAGATGTTAGCATATTCATTTTATATAGGAGGAAACGAGGCTTGCAAATATCACGGGGCAGTTAGGGATTCAGACAAGTTATGATTAAACCCCAAAATTGTCCTTTTAACCATGATGTATTACCAGCCTTGGCAAGAAACTGAATGAGGTGCTATATCATGTCTTTGGAGTCAGATGGCTCTTGGCTAAAGTCCCTATTTGTTAGTTAACCTATCTGTGCCTCAGTTTCTTCTTCTGTCAAATGAGGACACATACAGCATCTCTGACATAGGATTATTTATAAAATGGAATAATTTATGCCTTAAGTTCTTTAGCACAGTTCCTGTGTTTCATAAATATTATTGTCGTTTTGTTATCAATGTTAAGTTTCCATCCAGCCCTCAAAATCTATGATATGAAGAAAAAAGCGAAGCTTGTAGGAGCGACCTGAAGAGTGCGTTTTTAATAGTATCTTGGATTAGATCACAAAAGATGGCTTTGAAGAATTCTTTGTAGTGACTTCCTAGCTACCAAGATGGGAATTAAATCCACGAAGTCAGGAGCTCTGTCTTAACCATCCCTGTAACCACAGAATCTTGCAGAGATTCTATTTGAGTCTGGGCACTTAAAAAAAAAAAAAGTTACTTGAGTTGTATTGAATTCAGTGCTTTAGTTGCAAAGAAATGATTGGATTTTACAAAAATGTTCAGCATGTGCTCTGGATTAAAAAATGCAACCACAAAATACAAGAGCACTTGGTCTTAAACTACAAAAATACAAACTTATATTTTCAGACAAAAGCAATATTGAAGTGAAAATCACTCAGTGTAGAATTTTTTCTTTCTTTTCTAAAATACCATCTGCCTTCATTAATATTCAAATGTTGGTAAAGAGTATTTTTCATAAACACCTTGAAATCTCAAGTATCAATAACTACTCCAGTGAAGGAATCAAAAGCAAATTCCCTGGTTTTGAAGTGTTGGCTTTTTTAATGTTTCATATAAATGTTTTCACTGGACTTGGTCTAAAACATGAGCATAAAAAAAAAGTCTATGGTTTTCATTTGATGCCAAATTTTACTTGTCTTCAAAACATCTACCCTATTTATGCAAGAATTCTCTCCTAAGTCTCTAAGCGATCTTCCACTGTCATTAAAGGAATGGAAATGGCAAATAAAATATGAGTCTTTCCCAGTTATCACTCAAACCTCAAAGGAAAACTGGGGCTTTTAAGAGGTCAAGAAAAGTTCAGCAATATTATTTCATAAGAAAAGGCGAATCACAACTTTAAATTTGGGTCTATTCTAAATATCCTTCCTTATTTTAGGTACCAAATTACATTCTTGTATTGTCTAACTAAAATAGTTTTATTTTATAATTACAAAGTTATATTTTTATTATAAATAATTGAAATCTACAAATGTATGATTTGAAAAGTGTAAGTTCTGTATAGTTGTACTCCCAACAGATGCTGTTGTTTGTTCAAAAAATATTTGTAAAGATCTTGCACTGCCTGAAAATATATGTTTTTCAATTTATTAATTTTATGGATATAGTTATATTTTAATCATGTGTATATACATATATAATAGAGTCAAACATATCCATCTTTTCTTTGTACAATTTGTTATTTTAGAATTATTTCTCCCAGATATGAAAAATATTCTTCCTTTTATATTGTGTTTTTCTATTATTTGATCAATTTAGTTAATTCTTTTATGTATTCTAATTTTATTTGGATATGATATATGCTTAAATTTTCCTTAATTGCTACCCTTTTACAGCTCCATGAATTATTAAATGATTCTTTAACATGACTCTTTTAAAACCTGTTTTATGACACATCTACCCCTTATCGAAGACCATTTAATTTTGAACAAAGAAAAGGAAAAAAATCATAGACAATTCTTTCTAAATGGGGGTAAATGTCAAAAACAGCACCTCTTAAAAAAGCAAGATATTATTTCTGTTAAAAGCATCACAAATAATTATTGAATATTTAGTTCAAGTCACAATAATTTATTGATTTTTTTTTCCCCTTCAAAAAACACAGAAACACATACTAATTGAAATAAAAGTCAAGCAATCTGGCTGTAGTTAGGAGGTAGAAGCATGTTCTCTGATGGACTTTATCTAAATTAGGGAGACGAACATGCCAACTTCACAGGCAACTTGACTTCTCTGTATTAAAGCCAGCACCACAATGAACTCATTGATTTAAAGAAAAAATTAAAAGAACATGACCAACTTAAATCGGTAATGGAATCTAGACAACAGTTTCTACAGAACTTTTCCATGAAAAATATGAAAAACATAAAGACCGCAGTATATCTTAAATTGAAAAGTCGTATTTCAAGCAGCAGTTTAACGGTTTTAAGTGAAATGTGAACTCCTTTCCCTGATGGACTTTGAAGTCTTCTAGGTCTGATAATCTGGAATTTACAACTTGATGCTATCCATGCATATGGATGGCTAATGTGGTTTCAGGAGCACCTTAGCTATCCATCCCCATTTGCTGGTTTCCTATGGTGCAAATGTCGGCCACATGATGGTTACTCATTCCCTTCTGACCTTTGAGATTTGACACCAAGGAGCACGTGTGAACAGAGAGGAACAGCCTGATGAGAAAGAAACCAGAAACGAATTTAATAAGCTTCTTCTACTCTCTGATTAACTAGTGCTCTTGGGATAGCCTCAATCTTCTCAAAAGGGACAAAGTGACAACTTCTTGACTTTACAAATGCTTTCATAGGTAACGACCCCAATTAATCCTTGCCCACAGTTGCCCAGTTTCAACCACATTGCTGACTTGAACTAAGCAAGCAAGAGATCCAACATAACATTAAATCTATTAAGGAATCAGACTTTTCCTTCCCCCTTCCCCCTTCCCCCTCCCCCCTTCCCCCTTCCCCCTTCCCCCGCCCCGCCCTGTGTGTAAAGAGGGTTAACATCATTTGGAATTCTAGGCAGATTAAGGATGCTTGAAAATAAATTTGAGAACATTTCAGGAAAAAAATTCAAAGCATCTTCTACCTGACGGTCTTAGAAGAATGTCTCCAATTTCCATGACTTTTATTGTCTTTCTTGAAAAACCATTTTGTTGTGATATGATTGACAAAAAAACTGTACATTTTTAATATATACAATTTGATGCGTTTGGAGATATGAATACATCCATGAAACTGTTGTTCCCTGGAGATGTGCAAAGTGTATATAGGAAGTGGAAACATTTTGAATCGTGTTTCTTTTCAACCGAGACTCTGAAGCATTTTCCATTTTTATAGGGTTTCTATGTTTCATATGTGAATCGGTACAGGAGAGAGTGTTTTTGTCTTGAAATCTGTTCCTAATTCCCGTTTCGCCAAAACCATAGAGATGTTTTCAAACAGGGAGTCCCTTTGCATATGTTGTTTTTAGATAAACATCAATAATCAAATCTGGTTTACAGTAAATTAACATTGATCATAGTAATCACAGATGTGCAATTAACAGTTGGTCTCTACCTTCGCCCATAAATGCAAAGAACTTTAAATCAGTAAGGAATTCACTCTTTCTCTGTTTGTTCAGTTGTTTGGGGGAGTGGGTTGCTGATATGCATTTGAAATAAAATTCAGGCCTTTATATAAACATCAGTGTTTTGGTTTCTAGTCATCACTTTTTAAATCTGTGGTTAATATGTAAATTCATAATTTTAGCTGCTTGGGGAGGTAATCTTGTATCGGGAAATGCCAGGAGAGGTTTCTGAACCTATACTGATTTTTCTTCAAGGCAAATGTGAGCCATAGGACAAGATCCTGTAGACAAGCATTTAGTCACATCATTTCATTTTTAACAATTCTGTGACAATTGTTATTTTTTTTATAATAAGGAAATTGGGATCCAGAAAGATTCAGTAAGTTGTCTGAGGCTACCAGCAAATGGCAGAGTCAGGATTTGAACTTCAAAGGCTATAATTGTCTCATTCCATCTAGGATGCCTCTTCCTCAGCTTCTATTAAGGAATTGAGGAGTTGGCTGGGATTTGGGGCCTGATCACCCCCAGTGGTCTCCTTCACCTACATAGCCCTAAGCTTACTGGATGGGGTTGGATCCCATCTGGGGTAGTGTCAGGTGAGATAATGTGGCTTATATTTTCCTAATGAAGTCTTACGGTGCACCCCTATTGTCTGTTTTCCATGAACCACAATATGCAAGTCAGATCCTATCTATCTCTTCTTTGTGTAAAAGCCCCTAATATTTCAAATAACAAACATAAAAACATCCTAGGACTACTCTTCTTGGGGAATCCATCATTACCCTGGAGAAATAAAAGTGGAGGCCCAAATCAGACCTGGAAAAATAGATCCCAGACTTTTCATATCTGCCCACCATTCCCTCGATGGGCCTAACAAAATGGAATCTCTGAGCCTATTCAACGGGTTTTCCACATGAGATCCAGGGACACATGAGGACCGGCCTCCAGATCCAGCCTCTGGATTAAAGAAACAAATAGCCTCCTGCTCCTGCTACAACTGCTACACAGTGACATTTGGGTTATTGTCATGACAGTTCTGATTTGTGCTCAAGTTATTCCTTCTGCTCTTTCCAAGTAAACTTGAAATGCTACAGTAGACTTATGTTCTAGGTTATTTGTGACTTCTAAAATACGCATATGCTCTATCCTGCCAGTGCTAGGCTGGAGATCTGAAAATCTCTGTGGGCTGTCTTCTTAGCATTGACCATTACTCCTTCCACCTCCCTGGATTCACTGCCTTCTGCTGGTGAGGTTACTGCGTTTGCTTCTTCCTAAGACCCAGGGAAACCAAGGGTTCTGATTTAGACACTATTCTCAGGGTCTCTTTCTTAAAAAAGCCACCTTCACGATTTTCACAGTGACCACCCCTTTTCTCAGCTACAACTTCCTGCTCAAAACGTGTTTCAACTTGCAAAGCCACATGCAACTGTGCCATATTAGCAGAACTGCTATCACGCAAGCTGAGCACCTGGACATCTTTTGAGCTCTGAAAGACTGGTCAAACATGACAGTACTGTCTTCCGGGTTGTTGTTGGTGACATCTGATTTAAGGTTGTCTCAATTTTCAGAGAATCTGGGGAAAAGATCTCCCAAGAATGAAGTGGCATGGCTCACTCTGGTTGTGAAATAGCAGGAGCATCCATGGTGATTTGGAGGTGCTGTCCGGCTCCCTCCTGCACAGTCTACTTCACAAGCATCTCATGGGAAGGGTGCGTGCCAGTTCAAGTCACTGCACACTGATGAGCTCACTGATGAGCTGCTGGCAGTTGGTTCCTGCTTGCCATTCTGGATGGAGTTGAGGGCTGAACTTTGATGCTTTGTCCCAGCTGCTACACCTTAAATGTGCCCTGCATGAGGGTACTGTGCTCCTGGACCTCCTCCCTGGGAAAGACATGGGCAGAGTTCTTGCCATTAGATGATGTTTATATGCCTCAACAGCAGAGTTCAGGTCCAGGGGAGAGGATGCCAGAATACATCCACAGTATCTCTCTCCCCCAGCATGAGGGTAGAGTTTACACCATATGACTTATATCATATGATTCTGTGTGGCAAAGGCCTCCACTGTCAGCACCTTGCTGCCAGGTGAATCCATGTTCACAATTGTATCTTCCTCTGCCACTGAGAACAGGACTCAGGATTGTGTCCTGCATGCTGTCAACAAGAGCAGAATCAAAATGGCAGAGTCGTAGAGCTGAACCATTAAAGTCTCTGGTAGTTTAGTTGCTTGATGATCTATTCAAAGTGTCCATGAGAACACTACATCTGAAACTAATGATGTACTATATGTTGGCTGATTGAATTTAAATAAAAAAACAACCCACAAAGTGTCCATGAGAATCACACTCTCTTCTTTCTTTACTAGAGGAGGCATCAACCCCACTTGCAGCCACATACAACAGTATGAGAGGAAGTAAAAATATCCATGATGGAGTCTTTTCCTCTTCCAATTACGCTACCTCACCCCTTATTCTCTATTCCACAGACTGCTCATGGATGGACTCTCACCTTTCATTTTTCAAAGATATTTTCAATGGATATGGCATCCTATTTAGTTAATAATATAACGATGTCCCCTTTGTTTTTTGACATGAATAGTTTCTGCTGAAACTATCCTTCTTAACTTTGCTCTCCCGTTCCTTTCCCTTTATTGCTTTTATTTATTTGTTTGTTTATCACTGGTGTTCAGTGATTTGATTATTCTCTGCTCTAGCTTGTGTTTCATTGACCTTCTTGTTTTTGTGGTTGTATAATTTTCATGAAATTTAGAAAGATTTTGACCATTATTTCTTCAAACATATATATATTTTTTCTGTCCTTTTTCCTCTTGCCTTGGACCTTCATTCCACATGTATTTAACCACTTGGTATTATGCCACAGGTGGTTTTTAATTTTTGTTCAATCTTTTATTTTTTACTCTGTGCTCCATTTTAAGTATTTCTATTGCTGTGTCTAAGTTCATTTATATTTTCCTCTGTAGCATTCAAATTTGTATTACATCTTCTTTGAGGTGTTTTTCATTATAGTTGTTTATTTTTCAATTTCAGAAATTCTATGTGCGGAGTGGGGGTGGTGCCTGGGTGGCTCAACCAGTTAAGTGTCCGACACTTGATTTCAGCTCAGGTCATGATCTCAGGGTCATGAGATAGAGCCCCAGGTTGGTCACCCAGCATGGAGCCTTCTTAAGATTCTCCCTCTCCCTTTCCCTCTGTCCCTCCCCACTCCCCCACTTTCTCTCTCTCAAAAAAAAAAAAAATTCCATGTGGGTCTTTCATTAAATCTTCTATTTCTTTCCTTCCCATTTTATATTGTATACTATCTGTCTGAACATATGCATATATATATGTTAACATGCTTGTCTGTAAATTCTACCATGTGTGTTCTTTCTAGATGGTTTCTTTCTTTTTTAAAATTTTTTTAGAGAGAGAGTGCGCATGCACAACAAGGGTGGGGGAGTGGGTGGTGGGGAAGGGCAGGGGGAGAGGGAGAGAGAGAATCTTAAGCAGTCTCCATGCTGTGAGACTGACCTGGGGCTCTCTCTGATGACCCTGAGACCAGGATCTGAGCTGAAATCAAGAGTCGGACACTTAACCGACTGAGCCACCAGAAGCCGCATATTCTTTCTATGTCTATTTCTACTGATTTTCTCCTGGTTAAATTTCAAATTATTCTGCTTATTTGGAAGCCTGATTTTTTTAATTGGATACAAAACATTGTGAATTTTATGTTAGTGGGTGCTAGATTTTGCTTTATTCTTTTAAATAGTGGTGGATCCTTTTTTTTTGGCACATAGTTAATTTATTGAAATCAATTTTATTTTTGAGTCTTGCTTTTAAACTTTATTAGAGCAGGCACAAAGCATTATTTATTCTAGGATTAGTTTAACCTCATTATGAAAGTGATACCCATCTGAAGTCTTTATCCCCAGCCTCATGAAATACAATGGCTTTCCACTCAGCCAGAAAAAAACATGAGCTATTCAGCTATGTTAGCTTTTGGAATTGTTTGGTCTCCTGCTCTCTGGTTATTCTCCCACTGTCTTGGGTAGTTTCTGATGCTTATACAAATTAGTACTCAGCCAAAGACCTGAGGGGATCCCAGGAAGGTCTCCAGCCTTCCCTCTTGGTCTTCCTTATTTTCAATGCTCTGTCCCACAAATCTAGCCATCTTGTTCTCTAGATATTCAGCCCTCTGAGTCCACAGTGCAGGAACCTGTCTTCATCTGTTTGAATTCTTCTGATCTGTACCATGGCCTGGAAACTACTCCCATACATTAAGTTTAACCAAACAGAGGGCTACCCTTGTTTAACTTCCAAATATCATGGTTTTATGCTGCTTGTTTTCCAATGTGTGAAAATTCTTGTTTCCAGTATTTTGCTGCCTGATTTCCTGGGGATTTTTTGTTTGTTTGTTTGTTTGTTTTCTTAGTAGAAAGAAAAATCCAGTCTCTGTTACTCCATCATGGCCTGAAACAGAAATCTCTAATTTACTTATTTATTTCCTATATTGTTTATCTTACAGTGAAATGTAAGCTTTATAAAGGAACAGATACCTCAGATATCTATGATCGATATCTGTTCACTAAGGTACATCAACCACCTAGAATAGAATAGTTTCTGGCATATTGTAAATGTTTATAAGTATTTGTTGAGTGAATGAATAAGGCAGTATTCTTTCACAGTCTGAGCTCTCATCTCTTAGAGTACCTTACTTTTGTTTTTTCAGAGGAATCTCTGATCCGACTGGAAGTTTTGGCTACTTAACCAGTTTCTCTATTACAGCTCACAGTTTGTCACTGTTGTTTAGCAAAATCATATAAATTATACCTAGAAGGTTCTAAGAATTGTTAGACCTTGATGGTGTTTATGAAGAGGAGGAGAGGACATAGTCCAAAGACTTCAAGTGTTTCATAATACCTACAATTAGGAAACATGACATTCGAGGTCAATTTTCTAGTAGGAAGTGATAGACTTGAATATTTATGCTCAGATAATTTTGAAAGCTCCCCTCCCTTCACTCCTTGCTTCCCACATCCACTTACAGTGGGTATTCTGCAGTCAGGAATCTCTATTAATATGAAAACTCAGTTGGAAGAAACTTAATCAAACAGTCAATTTTTAAATTAAAAAAATAATAAAACACCTCTAGCCTTAAAAATTACTGTCATCAATCAGTACTAGGGATAGCAGCAAATAATAAATGAACCCAGAGCACCAATTGCAAAGTAAAAACTTTATGACCCTGTTCAGGAAAATTTGTCCTGGAAAAGCCTCAACTAACAGAGGAAGAATGTGCCATTTGCCTCAGGACTTGAAAAGAAAAAAAAAAAAAATCAACAGAGAGCATGAGAGGGAAAAATTACCATCTTAAATACATTCCTACACATGTCAGAAATGAACTGACTTTCGAAAGCTATTACCTGTTAATTGGAAAATCACAGAGCAGATGGAACCAATTAATCTACAGTTACAGAATCACCACAATCCAAACAAAAATAATTAACTCTTTCACAAGATATGATTTTTTTAGGGAACTCTTCCTAATATCTCTAAAATTAGGCAAAGACGCACAGCATTTTATTGTCATAGGGGAGCTTAAACCATTCCCGGGGGCTAAATTTCCCTTCAGAATAAAAAGTCTTACTGTGAAATGTGCAGTTCTAACTTTCAAAGAAAGAATACAAAGGTGAAGTGTGTTAAGACCGCTCATTTAAGAATGCTTATTTGACATCTACTATACATGAGGAACTGTGTTAGTTGCTGATTATAAAGTAGTGACCAAGAACAGATAAGAATTCTATCATTGTGGAGCTAGTCTAGTGTGTGACAAATACCAAATCACTATGCAGACAGATGTCAGAATGCAGTTGTGATTGATGCTGTGAAGAGGGGTTACATGGTAAAGTATGTGCCACAGACTGAATGTTGGTGTCCCAAAATTCATATGTTGAAATCTAGTCCCCAGTGCAATGGTATCTGGAGGCCTTTGATGGATGATTGGCTCATCAGAGTGGGGCCCTCATGAATGGGATTAGTGTCCTTATAAAAGAGACCCCAGAGGGCTCCCTTGTTCCTTCTGCCATGTGAGGACAATGTAATACAGTCAGTAGATGAGATGACAGAACTCAGATTATAACATTTATTTACTGAACAAACATTTGTTGATTGCCCGGTACATTCTAATGACTGTTCTAGGTTTTAAGAGTGCATCAATAAATACGATAGGAAAGACAAAAAATAAGTACTGTCCTGTTGGGACTCTGATCTGTCTAATGAACACTGGATTTTATTACTATCTCCTGTGGCATCTCCATCAAACAGGGTTGAAAATTTCCCTTTCTAATTTCCCACGGGACATGCCTTAAAGGTGTATTTAAAGCATTGCTTAAACAAAATCATTCTGAGCAAACAATAATGAACAATACTTTAAGAAAGTCTACTGGAATCCTGAAAAGTCATGTGGTCACAGAATGAAAATGGGGTCTGACCTGCCAGCACAGTGAGTGAGTGTTTGTATGACTCGGTATACCCAACACTTGTCATCGCTCCTGGGAAACAGATGCCTGAAATTCTACCACAAAGTAAGTTTAGTATTTTTTTTCTTCATTGATTGTTTTCTTTATTAATAACTCATCAGTGATGATTCCTACATCTGTAGTAAAATGGGATAATCCTGGAGGATTGTATAACTAAACCAAAATGAAGAAAAGGAGCTCAGGAAAGGGAGGTTGATTGTACAGCGAAAATACTGAATCTGTGTATTGGTGAATCTCTTCTGAGTGTAACCCAACCAGCAGTCCAATTCAAACCTATTTCAGAAACAAAAACTTACATTTCAGGTAAGGTGTGTTTCAGGTACTCTTACAATGTCAGTCACATCTTGTCCTGCATTTATCCTGGGTCAGCTTTCTTCTCTCTGGCTTTATTTTGCGTTTAACTCTCCCCATTTGGTAAGCTATGGCCATTGCTAACCTAGGCTTATGTAGTAGTTACAGCTTTTACTCTCCAGGGAGAGCATGCTAAAATTTAGATTTTGTAAAGGAGAATTAAACCGATTATAATTATATATTTTGTGATTAATGTAAATATTAAAGAGTTGAAAATCTTAAACATTTTATAAAGTAGTTCTTCAAGAGATGTTTTCCCTTATTTCTACTATTGTTTGCTTTGATTATCCTTTTTGTTTATTTATTTATTTACTTACTTACTTAGCACTAGTATATTAGAGGCAATAATACTTATTGGTATTTCCTTTGTGTAAGGAACTGTGATAAGCATTTACATGTATTAATGACATCAAATTGTCACAACAGCCTTGTAAGAAAAGTCCTATCATTATAACCACTTAAAATGTAAATAAATTGAGTGGTATAAGATTATGCAAATATATGTACCTAATAAGCTGCCAAGCCAACATGTTACCCCAGAAACATCTTCTCTTAGGTACTATGCCACTTTGCCTTTCTGGCAGTAGAATAGGAGAAAATTAAGTAACATTATAATGCTCCCTCAAAATTGAATTCTTAGACCCTTAGTTCTTACTAAAGACTGTATTTTAAGAAATGATGTGGTGTAATGGGAGATACCAAACCCTAATAGTAACATACGAATTCAAATCCCAATTCTACCACTGACTAGCTGTAAAAATTTAGGCACTCAGCTCAACTTCTATATGCATGTTTTTCCTCAAATGTGAAAAATAGAATAATAACTACAGCAGCATATTTTGTGAAGATTAAGTGAAATTTTCTATTGCTTATATAGTGGGCAGACTGTATAGTAACCAATAAATAACATGAGAGCCAGGTCAAATATAAAAAATGTTTATTTAAAGGTATTAGAGGGCTTCTGAAGCAAGATAGAACTCTTGCTCTCGACTGAGATATAAAGCAGTATAACCACTTAGGAGAACTTTTTGGTGATTTTTTTGAAAAAGGAACCCAAAGATTCTACTTCTAAGTATTTATTTAAAAGAAATGAACATATGTTCATTCAAAGAATTGTACATGAATATTTATTACAACTTGTCCATGATATCCCCCAATTGGAAACAACCAGAGTTCTTATTAACAGGTGAATGGATAAATAAATTATGTTATATCCATATAACAGAGTAATGCACATCAATGTAAGGGAACTAATTATTGATACCTATAACATGGATGAATCTCAAAATCACTACCCTGAGTAAAAGTAGTTGCGTACAAAGAAATACATATGATACGATTCCATTTATTTAAAATTGTGATAAATTCACAATAATTTCTAGTGATGAGAAACAGATCAGTTATTGCCTGAAGCTGAGGCAGGCAGAGGCAGGAATGGACTGCAAGGAGCTGTGAGGATCTTTAGAAGGAGACAGGGATTTTATGCATCTTGATTGTGGTGGTGGCTTCATGGGTACATACATCTGTCAAATTTAGCGAGTTATACACTTCAAATTGGGTGTAGGTTATTGTATGAAGTTATACCACAGTGCAGTTAACTTAAAAATGGAAAGATATTCCATATACATGGATTAGAGGATTCACTATTTTATAGATAGAATTTTTCTCCAACTGGTCTGTAGATTAAATACATTTCAAATAAAATTACCAGTAGGGTTTTGTGTGTGTGTGCACCTGCATGTATGTGCAAGTGCATTTTGTAAAAATTAAGAAACTAAATCTAAAACTTCCACAGAAATGCAAAGGACACAGAATAACTATGACACTATTGAAGAATAACAAACAGGTTAGATGACTATCATATTGAGACCTGTTATACCAAACACTATAGTAATTAAAACAATGAGGAACTGGCATAAAGGTAGGTGCATTGACTAGTTGAACTATAGAGAAAACCCAGAAATAGACTTCCACATGCATGCTTACCTAATTTTTACAAAGGAAACACTACAATTCAGTGGGAAAAGGATGGTCTTTTTGATAAATGATGTAGGATTGACTAGATATTCAGGGAAAAATAATAAATCTTATCCTGTTTTTTGCAGTATATATGAGAATCAATTCTAGATGATTTGAAAATCTAAATGTGTAAGAAAAACAATAAAACTCTGAGAAAAAAAAAGATTGAAAGTATCTGTATTACCTTAAGGTACCCAAAGATTGCTGAAACAAGAACAAAAATTATTTATTGTAAGAGAAAACTTGATATAGAAGCTGATATAGACATTAAAATTAAGATTAATTTGAAGATATGACTAAGGGTGAAAAGCAAATTCAAATGGGAGAAAATATTTCTAATGCACATACCTATCAAAAGAATAATGCTGTGAATATATAAACAAATTTATAAATAAATAAGAAAAAAGAGAAGTCAGTAGGAAAAAAAGGACAAATTCTTGAACAGACATTTTTGTTTGTTTAATTTTATTTTATTGTGGTAAGAACACTTCCCATGAGATCCACCCTCTTAAATTTTTAAGCATACAATACAACATTGTCGGTATAGGTGCAATGTCTTACAGCGGATCTCTGGAATTTATTCATCTTGCTTAAATGAAACAATGCTCACTAATTAGTAACTCCCCATTTATCCTTTCCCTTAGCCCTGGCAAACACCATTCTACTCTGACTCTATGAATTTGACTATCTTGGATATCTCATGAAAGTGGAATAGTGCAGTATTTCAGTATTTATCTTTCTGTGACTGGCTTATTTCACTTAACATTGTGTCCTCAAGATTCATTCATATTGTCATATATTATAGAATTTTGTTCTTTTTAAGGGCTGAATAGTATATCACTGTATCTGTTGGTGGACATTAAGGTTGTTTACACATTTGGGCTATTGTTAATAGTGCTGCAATGAACACAGGAGTGCTAATATTTAATTTCAATTATTTTTGGTAAATACCCAGAAGTGGGATTGCTGGGCCATGTGGTAGTTCTATTTTTAACTTTTTGAGGAACATTCATACTGTTTTCCATAGCAGCTGCACCATTTTGCATTCTCACCAACCGTGCAAAAAAGTTTGAATAGATATTTCATTTTAAAAAATCCAAATGGCCAATAAACTTAAGAAAATGTGTTTAACTTTATATGCCATCATGGAAATGCAAATTAAAACCACCAGAATGACTGAAATGAATAAAAAAGTTTTATAATTACAAATCTTGAGTGAGGATGTGAAGCAAATGGGATGTTCATACTTTTCTGGTGAGAGTATACATTGAGATAGCCACTTTAGAAAACACTTTGTCAGTATATACTAAAATGAAACTAACTCATAACTGAGGACCCAGCAACTCCATTCCCTAGTGTATACTCAACAGAACTGCATACTTACGTTCATAAAAAGTATACAGGCATGTTCAAAGCAGCATTATTTGTAATAGACTGGTAATGGAAACAAACCATCAATCACAGAAAGGGTGAATACAATGAAACATTATAAAGTAATGACAATAAATGAACTGCAACTCCATAAAGTAACATGGATGAATCCCATAAATGCCATCTTGGGGAAAAGAAGTCAGACACTAAAATAATACATACCAAATGATTCCATTCACATGAAATTTAAAAATGGGATCGTTATTCTATAGTCTTGAAGTGGGATAGCAATTATTCTTGTGTGGCTAGTAACAGAGAGAGGGCCTGAAGGTGACTCTTGGGAGGCAGTTGATTTTCTGTTTCTTGATTCAGGCTCTGATTACATGAATGTGTTCCCTTTGTGAAAATCCATTGTGCTGCATACTTAGAATAACCATCCTTCCCGCATTGTATGTTATACTTCAATAAAAGGAGAGGGATGAGAGTTCAACAAAACAGCACACATACATCAAGAATCCACTTTATTAAAAAAATCACATACTAGGGATCGAGTCCCGCATCGGGCTCCCTGCTCCTTGGGAGCCTGCTTCTCCCTCTGCTTCTCTGTCTCTCTCCCTCTCTCTCTCTGTCTCTCATGAATAAATAAATAAAATCTTTAAAAAAAAAAAAAAATCACATACTATTTCATGAATGATTTAAGCTCATTGCTAGAAATTATCTGTAGAAATTAGGAAAACTCAGAGAACTTAAAACTATTTTGTATTTGAGTATTTGGCATAAGCAAGACAAGACACTGAGAAAGAAGAAGGAAGTCAAAGAATAGGTAGAAATAAATACCCACATAAAAAAGAAGCATTTCTACCTCCAAGTTCTTTAGAAGTTGTTTAGAACTAAATTAGTGCCACATTCAAGAGTGATACCAACATAACTTTTTGTCATGGAGGAAGATAAATTGGGATCAAAGAAGAGAAGTACAAAATTTCATTTTTGTGGTCATACATATATATTCACATGTGTATCTTTATACATGCTTAAACATTCTTTGCTTGCTTCCTTCCTTTGTTCTTTCCTTCCTTTTCTCCCTTCTTTCCCTCATTCCTCTCTCCTCACCCCTCTCTCTTTCTTTCCTTCTTTTTTTCTTTTCTGTAATTATACAAATCCAGCAACACCATAGTTGAGTTCCAACCTACTTTGTTCATAGAAACATCATTATCTTTTAGCTGTTAACCTCATTTCCCACAGGTCAAGGCAACCTTAGTTTCACTGTCATTTGTTGTCCACTAAGTGTTGTCAGCTTGTCTGTCATCCTGGGATCTGGTCATTTCCATTATATTAGTGACACCAGTTACGTGGCAGCACCTCTTACTATGAATGCCAGCCTTCAGAGGATAGTCAACACCAAGCTTCCCAAGCATGCTGGTGCCCCACGCACCACTGTATTTCTTGAAGACTTAATAAAAGGAGTGTCTGTTAGATCCTTGATACTACAGGTATAGTTCTCACACCAGCAATGCAATCTCATGCGCCAACTCAGATATATAGAATCAGAATTTGCATTTTAACAAAGTCCATGAGTATGTTGGATGCACCAGGCATTCCCTGGGGAACGTGTTCAATTGGTAGGTTCTCAAGTCTTATAAAAAAAGTCATTTCTAACAGCCTCACCTTCTTGAGCTTCTGGCCCTCTTCCATACTTCCTTGCTAAAGTGTTGGTTCTTCCACATTATTGACTATAAAACAATGTCATATTCAAATTTAAAAGAACTATTCTAGGAAACATTAAAAGCAGCTCTAGTTGTTCTTGACATAACACTAAATTCTAAATCCAAACTGACTTAAATGGTTTCAATAAATGCTCCGCTATCCATGATCCAACCCTCCCCACATCACCCCCAATACTTGACCTTGGTTCATTCTGTAGACATCAGTCAGGTCCTATAAGTCCTTTAGTAGTAGGCAATTTCTACCTGGAGCAAAGTTCACATTTCCTTGCTTAGGTTGTATTAAGACTGACTCTGGTTTTGGTTCTAGAGGCAATGAGAGATATTGAAAGAGGAACTTGAGGAAGGCAGACATTATTTTGAGAAGCACCTACTCTAGATATAGGATTGCCAGATAAAATACAGGCCACCCAGTTAAATTTAAAATTTAGATAAAAAGCAAATTTGTTTTAGTCTAAGTGTGCTCTAAATATTGCATGGGCCATACTCAGACTAAAAGCATTTGTTGTTTATCTGAAATTCAAATTTAACTAAGTATCCCATTTGATTTTATTTTAAGTAACCTTTAATTTTAGAACAGTTCTAGATTTAGAGAAAAATTGCAAAGATAACACAAAGTTTCCATAAGTCTACTCCGTTTCCCTTATTATCATTTTATATGAGTATAGTGCATTTGTTACAATCAATGAACTAATATTGAGACATCATTATTAACTGAAGTCATACTTTATTCAGATTTCCTTAGTTTTTGCCAAAAATCCTTTTTCTGTTCCAGCACACCATTCAGGATACTACATTACATTTAATTGTCTTATCTTCTTAGGCTCTTTTTAGCTGTGACAGTTTCTCAGACTTCCCTTGTACTAGTCAGGTATTTTGTAAACTGTCTCAATTGGGATTTGTCTGATGTTTTTATCTGATTAAGTTGGGGTTATGTGTTTTTAGGAGGAAGACCACAAAGCCAAAGGGCCTTTTTCATCATATGATATCAAAGGTAATAATCTATCAACATGGCTCAACTTTGAACCTTATTTTTTGAGGGGTATATTTGGAGTCACTGCTTCCTGAAAATACAAAAAAAAAAAAAGAGCACTTTTATCTCATCCCATTAGAACCTAAAGTACCTCATTCATCTCAGTTTGTCTCAGAACCTTAAATCTAGTGGGTACATGTGGTCTGTTTGGGAAATGGATCATCAATGGACTATCTCTGAATCATACTATAGAAAGTAGACATCTGAAAATACATTATTTATTCAGCTATATTCATTAATGTTTCATTCAGTGGAAATACTCAAAAGATGAATTTTCTATGAACTTTCTATTCATGAATTTATCTAAGTGTTATGACAATTTTTTTCTTTATTTTTTCATAGCTGAGGAATGAAGAAAGAACAGATGGCCCTGGACATTGGCTGGCAGATTTTCCATGTAATATCAAGCAATAAACACCTATAAAATCATGATTATAGAGAATATCCATAGTGAGTTTCCCAGACCAAGTAAAATCCACTTTGTATGGGTTGCAGTCATCAAGGTGAGAGCCTAATTGGGTCTCCTTGGGAAATTGCTGGCTGGGGAGATATCTTAAATGCTAATATTAACATTCCCTCTTGCCATTTTGCCATACAGTGAGTGCAACTATATCCTTTATCACCTTAGCAAATATGTATTTTCACAAATATCATTGTCTGAGTGTTATCCAAGAGCACAAAATCCAAATTTTATGTATATAATTTGCCAATCATTTAGAAGACATGGTTTTTTTACTCTGAGAAAACCTTTCAGAGACTTTCACAGGTTTTCCTTGTGTTTTGTGGTCCTTAACTTTCTGCTATTGTCATCATTAAAACACTCTCTGACCACTGTTATTAAATTATTAAAAAAAAACTCAAAGTATTTAAAACAATATTTGTTAAAACCCTATGATGTGCTAGTCATAATGGTGGGCTGTCAGATAACAAAAATAAGAAAGAACAAACAGTAAAATTTACAAAAATATGAAAGAAGATCATGGTGTACCTCAGGAATGATAAGTTTAATTAATGGAAATGTAATGTACAGAGATAGAAAGGTAAATGATAAAACTGTAAACTTAATATCAGGTTAGATCGTAAAAGGCCTTATTCATCTACTAAACGTCATGAACTTTATTTTAAGGACCAGTGTGCTAAGATTGAATCTGAGCATTTTTTGAAGACTTCACTGGTGACTGTATGAAAAAGAAAGAAATAAAAGGTAAATGGTCTACCCTGGGTTAGATGAAAATCTACTTGAGAAGGCAAGACTTAAGAACATGGGGTAAAGAATAATTTCAAAATGGGGTTTGGTCAACTGGAGAATCCTGGTCTAGAAAATACACGATCCATAACCATTGGTGTTCCTTTAATCCATTTTCCTCATTCCACCAGGTTATCTTGTTAAAACATAAATCCAATAATTTCAATCTCTGCTTTCCATGGCCCCCGAAAGTCTTCAAAGATTTTCTAGTGCTTATAAAAAAAATTAAATTTCCTTAAAAAGTCTGAAACATCTCTAGTCCATATTTATAATTGGGTTTTTCTCTTCCTTTACATGTCAACCACACTGGCTGTTGTAGGCCACATGCAGCAATATTTACTCTCACTACAAAGCTGCACAGGCTGCTCCTTATGTCTGGACAGCCCTTCCCATTCTGACCCCCTTCCCTCTAATTCCAAGCATTTCACCTCAAGAAGTATCCTCAGGAAAGCTTTCATTGGTCTCCCTAACTTGTACAGATCTCCATTATTCAATTTTATACTGCGTTAGTCAGGGTTCTGCAGGGACATAGAACCAATGGGATGCAGAGAGATGTATAGAAAGAGCTTTACTATGAGGGACTGGCTCACACAATTATGGAGGCTGAGGAGTCCCATGATTTGCTGTCTACAAAGTGGAGGGCAAGGAAAGCCAGTGGTGTAATTCCAGTCCAAACCCAAAGGCCTGGAAACTAGATACCCCTATGTCTCTGAGGGTAGAAGAAGATGGATGTTTGCCCTTCCTCAACTTTTTGTTCCATTCCTCACTGGATTGGAGGATGCCCACCATGCTGGTAAGGGTGATCTTCTCTCTCAGTCTACTCATTCAAATTCTAATCTCTTCTGGAGACACCCTCACAGACGCACCCAAAAATCATGTTTTACCAGCTATCTGGATATCTCGTAGCCCAGAAAAGTTGACACATAAGATTAACCAGCACAGTATAGATCACTTTTTTTGTTTCCTACCTCTCAAGGATCATATCCTTTAAGCTATTCACTCTTTCTTCTCCTACCATCCATTTTTTTCTCTTTCTCATTTTTTAAGTTCACATGAAAAAGTGCATTTTCTTGGGGTGCCTGGGTGGCTCAGGTGGTTACGCGGCTGCCTTCGGCTCAGGTCATGATCCCAGGGTCCGAGGATTGAGCCCCACATCAGGTTCCCTGCTCAGTGGAAAGCCTGCTTCTCCTTCTCCCTCTGTTTGCCACTCTACCTACTTGTGCTCTCTCTGTCAAATAAATAAAATCTTTAAAAGAAAAGAAAAGAAAAAGTATATTTTCTCAATTAAAAAAAAACTAGTAAACCTCTCTTGACCCTATATTATCTTCCAATAACATGACCATTTCTCTACTTTGTTTTACAGAAAAATTCCTCAGAAGTTTTCTACCCATTATCTATAATTTTTCTCTCATCATTCTTTATTAAATCCACTTTAGCCAGGATGTAGCCCTGAACATTCTTCTAAAATGCCTCTCATTAGGCAACCACTGACAGATACATTCCTAAACACATGGACAAAACTCAGTCATCATCTGTACTTTACATGTCACCAGCAATATGGTACCCATTGTTTCCTCCATGACAGCTTCTTCCTTGATTTTCAGAGCACTACACTCGAATAGTTAGTTTCTTATTTTATTGGAGGCAGTCTTCTCAGTCTTGTTTGCTGTCTGTTCCTCCTCTCTCTGAGCTAATGAGGGACTGCCCACAGACTTGGTCTTTAAACCTCTCCTAAATTCTATCTATATTCCTACCCTGGTGATTTCATCCAAACCCAGCCCTAAATACTACCTATATGCTTATCACTCCAAGTTTTATCCTCCAAGCCCAAAAGTGGGACCCCTGAACTCTCGGACATGTATTTAACTCAAAATTCAATATGTTTACTTGAATTTCTAATAGAAATCTCAAACTGAAAACTGAGCTTCTGATCTCTCAGCTCAAAACCTTCTCTTCTAGCTATCCTATGGCCCAGCAATTTCACTACTATTTACCACAAGGATACAAATGTAGTGATCCAAAGGGGCACCTGCACCCCAATTTCATAGCAGCAATGTCCACACTAGCCAAACTATGGAAAGAGCCCAGATGTCCAATGACAGATGAATTGATAAAGAAAATATACATATATATATATATATATATGTACACACACACACACACACACACACTGGAATACTACTCAGCCATCAAAAAAAAAATGAAATCTTGCCATTTGCAAGGATATGGATGGAACCAGAGGGTATTATGCTAAGCTAAATAAGTCAATCAGAGAAAGACAATTATCATATGATTTCACTCATATGTGAAATTTAAGAAACAAAACAGAGGAACAAAGGGGAAGGGAGGGAAAAATAAAACAAGATGAAATCAGAGAGGGAAACAAACCATGAGACTCTTTTTAAAAAAAATTTTTTATTGTTATGTTAATCACCATACATTACATCATTAGTTTTTGATGTAGTGTTCCATGATTCATTGTTTGTGCCATAAGAGACTCCTAATCATAGGAAACATAATGAGGATTGTTGGAGGGGAGGGGAGGTTGTGGGGCGATGGGGCTGCGTGATGGGGATTAAGGAGGGCACTTGAAGTAATGAGCATTGGGTGTTATATGCAACTGATGAATCACTGAAGTCTACCTCTGAAACTAATAATACATTATACTGAATTTAAATAAAATAAAATAAAACAATCTTCTCTTCTTCCAGTCTTCCCTATTAACTGTAGAATCATCCCCTCCATTACATGGTCCTCAAACTTTGAGGACATACAAAATTCTTGTCTCTTATACTATTATGCCACACCTTCAGTCAATTAACAGAGTCAGCTGACATTACTTTTAAAACATTTCCAGAATCTAACCAATTCAAATCATGCCCCTTGTTACCACTTGAACAAACTCACCATCATCTTCTTGTTCAAATTTTTGTTAATGCCTTCTAACTGGTTCTATGTTTGATTCTTTGTCCTATTTCGTCTTCTAAATAGAATAGCTGGAATGATCCTATTAAAATTAAGATGAAGTTATGTTTGTAGAGAAAGTCCTTCAATGGTGTCTCATCGCTCTCAGAGTAAAGATAAAGTTTTTATCACCTGTGAGGCCCAAGACAATCTGGCCCTCTTCTGACTCTGATCTAATTTCTTGATTTTTCCCATTCTTTGATTCTGCTTCAATCTCACTGTCCATCTTGCTGTGAATTTTTTTTTTTCTTTTTAAACTAGGCACTCTCTCAGTGTGAGAGTTCTTGGCACAAACAAAATAAGCTGCTGGGACCCAGTTAATTAACTGAAAGAAGGGCTTCTATTCTGGTTGGTATCTGAATTGTTAAGGGTCTGGGAAGGGGTGCCTATACACCTGTGCTTAAAGTAGACCAGTTTAAAAGAAGGTAGGTTAATGGGCACAAAAATCCCCATGAGTCCTCCCACTGCCTTCCTGGTCCATCCTCAGAATGAGAATAAGATCTCTTAAGCTGACTGATCTGAAATTGATGATTTACCAATATCTGTGCTTAAGAATGATGCAGGGACTAGCAAGTGCTGGTAGGTAGAAGTTATTATGTTGTGTTTGGGAAAATACTGACTCTGTACCTTGCTCCAATCTTATAGAATAAGAATGTCTAGGTGATGGAGCTAATGAATCAGTGTTTTAATGAAGTTAGAAGTTATTATATAATTTTTACGTTTATCAAGGTGCATTCCTAGTTGCAAAAAAATTTCCCTAGTGATCTTTAAAAAAATGCTAATAGGCTTAGCCCAGAAATATGCTTTAATAAGCAGCAGGGTTGAGAATCCATGATCAAACAGTTAGAGATCAGTATTTTTTGAATGAATAAAATGAGTGAATGATTAAAATGTGAATTATTATATACTTGACAATTCAGATAAGTTCTTATTCTCCCTTTTACTGTTTTTAGCTCCTCACTGTGAAGGAAAGATTAAAAAATAAATTCTTCACTTCTGCATCATGGTTAAGACAGTTCTCATTATCTCTTGTCTGCAGTTTCTGCCCTTATTTTGAAGCCAGAGCTATCTAGAAAGAATCCAGCCAATCATATTATGTACATATATGAAAACTTGTAAGTAGTTATAAGTGACAGAAACTCAAACCAGTTTAAAGGGGAAAAAAAATAATTTATCAGCTAACCAAACAGAACAGAGTCGAATCTAGGATTCCATAGGATTCTATCCATTTCCATTTTTTAACCTAATTGTTCCCTTTGGCTTAATTCACCATCACCTTTGGCAGGCACAACTTATCTCTGCTTAACATAGTGTCAGCCCCAGCAGTTCAAAGAGCTTGGGGGCTGGCAGGAAGTTCCACTTGAGTCATATATCTGAGGCATCAATCAATTCTCACTGTCAACTGAGTGTTCAGCTGGAGCCATTCATAAGGGGATCTTACTTCCCCTCCATATGGTTTGGTCTTCTCTTGTCATGGCAGCTAGTCTCCATGGGGAAGAAGTGAAAGCTGCCTGTCTTCTGAAGCCTTCCAACAACACTGCTGCATTCTCTTGTTCAAAGACACACACAAGGCCAACTCAGATTCACAGGTGGGGGAAATAAACTCTCTTCTCTGTACGAGGAGTATGTGAGGAGTGACATGCACGTTTAAGAGGCAGTGGTGGTGGGACAGGGGAGTTATATGGCTCTTCTTTGGATACCACCTACTGCAGCATAAGTCCAACTTAATTATTTCCATTGTCTTGCAGATTGTCACAATGTCTGAATGACCCCAGGTAAACCTGATAATGTTCTTGTCTCTATTCAAGAAGAGAGTTTCTGGTAATATGTTTTACAGTTTTGTTGGGAAGCAAATAGGCCCTCTATGGAAAATTGAAAAAGTAAATAGAATTTTCTTTAGACAAATAAGTTTGTGAAGGATTAAGCTAGCAAACAAATGTTCTCATTGCAGGGATTCTTAGAGTTTATAATAAGCTGATGTGCATTGTAAATCTCTCAAGTGATAGGGGTCAAGAAGTTGGGTATGGGGTGGGGAAGGTTATATAGTAGAGCATTTCTTAATATATATGACTTGAAATTATATGGAGCAATTTCTAGGACAGATATTCCATTAGATAAGCTTCAAAAAAAAACCCTCCCTCAACATTTTTTACATACTTCTAACAGTTCACTTGTCATGCCTTATTGTAATTATTTGATTGTCAATTCATACATTATACTGTGAGTTCTTCAATCTTGGGAATTTTGTTGTCCTGTTATTTTAACTCCAGCACTCCCAGGGGCTGGCATATCATAGACATTTATAAAACATTAAAGGAAGAAGAGATTTTTTTAAAAAGAGAGAAAGGAAGGCAGGGAGGAAAAAGAGCTTTAAAACTTTCAATTATGTAAGCCCAGCCTTGATATATGCAATCTGGTCATTTATGTCATGCTCAATTCAACTGTTAGACTTCAGTTCTTCTGTGAAAATTTTTATGGCAGATTTATCATGATTTCAGATCAGCTAAAACCATGTTGCTCCTGCATATTTCCATTGTAATAGGAAGAGGAATGGTTCCCTGAATGGTGTTCACATCCTAATATCTACAACCTGCAATAGTTAGGTTACCTGGCCAAGAGAATTAAGTTTGCACATGGAATTAAGGTTGCTAATCAGCTGACCTTAAAACAGATTATTTTGCATTATATGGATAGGACCAGTGTAATCACATGAGTCCTTAAAAGTGGAAGAGGAAGGCAGAAAAGAGAACCAGAGCAAAGCAGTATGAGAAGAACTCAGCCAGATGTTGCTAACATTGAAGAGAGAGGAAGGAGGCAATGAGTCAAGGAATGTGGGTGATTTCTAAAAAGCTGGAAAAGGCATGGAAATGGATTTTCCCCCTAGACCCCTCCAGGAGGAACACAGCTCTACTGATACTTTAATGTAAACCTGAGACCCATTTTGGATTTCTGACCTCCAGAACTGTAAGATAATAATTATCTGTGTTGCTTTAAGCTACTGTTTGTAGTAATTTGTTATAGCAGCCATAGATGATTGCCATATTTTTTGGTTGACTAATAAATAAAAAGAAATTATATAGAAGCAAGAATAGTGCAGCCCTGGCTGTACTTAACTTATTTTAATAGATTTAGTTTTAATTACCTTGATGCTACTCTGTAGTTTGTGAGTAAATACACCATAGTCTATTTTGTAAAATTGACTAATCTATATTGATAGATGCTGTCAGTATGGTGTTTGGTCCCGGGCTAATTCCACTATAGCAAAGTATGCATGAGTATTTGTAGAATATGGAAATGGTTATTCTGTAGGTTATATAGTTTTGAGAAACATTGTGTTTTGAGGACGATTTGCAGTTTACAGAGGCAAAACAGACAATATTTTGTAAGGGGAAAAACAACATAAGCATTTCAAGGAAGAGAATTTTAATAAAATATAAATAATTTACCCAAAGGATGTTCAATTATTTAAACTCCCTTTCCTCAAGTAGCCAATAAGGATCTCCTGTACATCTGTTTGGTCAGGTAGTGGGGATACATTGGTAAGTTAAACCATGGACATTTAAGGATCATATCTTTCATTGGAGGAAATGGACAAATACAAATTTAATATTGAATCAGTGTTGAGTGATGCTCTAATGATATGTACAAAATACTATAGAAATTCAGATTGAAAGTTTATCCAAATTAAACAAACAAAAAACAACTTTACCAAGCCAATAATATTGTACTGTGCCTTTAAATTATTCAAAAGAACAAGTTGGAAAAATAGATTCCAGGAAGGAGTGAAGACACATATAAAAGCATTTATATCTCAAAAAATGAATCTGGTTGATAATGAAAAGTAATCTGTGGCAATGGGATAGAGACTATGCTTGGAGGATGGGGGCATGTTGGAAAGGGAGGAACAAACTGAAAACTTTTCCTTGAAAAACACGCAGGGACTAAATATGTGAGGGTCTCATAAACATACCAAGAATGTTGGATTTCACCCTGAAGCATGTGGGAAACTACTAACAAGGTTTTGTTGTTGTTGTTGTTTTGTTTTGTTGTTGTTTTTTAAGCAAACCTGTAACATTGCAAATTTGCTTCAGAGAAATCTAAAGATTTGTGGACAACGTATTGGTGAGATGTTACTAAAGTGAATCCAAACATGATGAAAACTGAAACCTGGAAGGTAGTGGTTAGGATTATCTGGAGATTAGGGAATTGGGAGACACCTAAGGGGCAGATTCTGTAGGATTTGGTGATAGAAATCAACTCTAATGGTTATAGTTTCGGCAACTAGTGAAAGTTCAGACGCCCCTGACTTACGATGGTTTGACTTACAATTTTTCAACTTTACGATGGTGTGAAAGTGATGTGTATCTAGTAAAAACCAAAATTTTGAATTTTGGTCTTTTCCTGTGCTGATGATATGCAGTAGGAGTCTCTCTCATGATACTGGGCAGGACAGCGGCCGCAGCTCCCAGTCAGCCACACCATCATGAGGGTCAATGACCAGTATACTCACAACCATTCTGTGCCCAGCCAACCATTCTGTTTTTCACTTTTACTATAGGTTTCAATAAATTACATGAGATATTTAATATTCGTGGTCTGGGATGGAGCCCCGTGTTGGGCTCCCTGCTCGGCAGGGAATCTGTGTCTCCCTCTCCCTCTGTCTCCTCTCCACTGCTCGTGTGCTCTCTCTGTTAAATAAAATCTTTTTTTTTTTTTAAGATTTTATTTATTTGAGAGAGAGAGAATGAGAGAGAGAGAGCACATGAGAGGGGGGAGGGTCAGAGGGAGAAGCAGGCTCCCTGCTGAGCAGGGAAAACCGATGCGGGACTCGATCCCCGGACTCCAGGATCATTACCTGAGCCGAAGACAGTTGCTTAACCAACTGAGCCACCCAAGCGCTCAAAATCTTTTTTTTTTTTTTAAAGATAAGAAAATGTAAGGTCTCACCTATCTGAAACAGGAGTAACAACTTTGAAGAAGCTTAATATAGTGAGTCACATAAATGATTCCAAACCATTTTATATCTCCTTTCTACTCTGCTTCAGAAAGCTGGCTTCAACACATGTTTTTATATGACAGTGCTTATTAAAAATGTGTCTCAGTGATTGTTTTGAATATTTCACTAGGTTTCTTTTTATTTTTTGTTTCACTAGATTTAGATGATAAAAATTATGGGTATTCTCAATTCCATTCCTTTTCAGAAACAGAAAATAAATGATTACAATTAAGAGTTCCCTGAATATATGCCTTCTAAAGTTGAAATATTATAAAATTAACAACAGAATTTTTATATTAAAGCCTGCATTCTATTTGACCTCTCACAATTAATTTCCTCAAATGCTCAGTTACTTTTGTGGGAGTAATTTCAATGTTTCCCTGTTTGCAAGCTTTATTGTTAATAATTGCAATTCATTAAATCTTGGGAAGCTGAAAATTTCACCCTTTTCCATTTCTTGAATAATTTGATTAAGGATTTTCAATTGATTTTTAACAGAATGCCATCGAAATTTAAAGATATTGTTTTCAAGACAAGTCCAGTACTGCTCTAGAACACTTAATTTGAATTTTCAAAGTAATTCTTGAAATCTTAAAACATTGCTAAAATCCAGCTGATGATGGGTGGAAAAGAGAAAGCACAAACTCATACTGAAATGCTTTTTAATGCAACATAAATTTAATTATACACATAAACATATTACGTTTTTTTAATCTCTGTACATCAGGTAGTTATAAATTTTGACTATAATTTATTTCAACACAATCATTAATTTGTGTGCCACAAGAAATTCTAAGTATGTTCCTGGTCAATAGTTTTGTATTTTGTTTTGTTATGTTTGTTTTTTTTCAATAAGACCATTGTTTTTACCATAATACTGTATTCTAACAAATAAGTTTCTTATATTTTTTATCCTTGCAAAAACTAAATATTTTAGCTCCAATGTTGAGTATTTTAATAGCATTCACACTGCTGTTATATATTTCAAGAAAATGAATTTGTACAATTTTCCTTTAATCCTGTGAATTGGATGATAAAATTTGATCCATTACTGGAATTAACTGATTTTCTACTGAAGCATCTGATGACTTTGATATACTACTTGCATCATTTAACTGTGAAGTTCTTCTGCTAATGGGATCAACAGTGTCATCTCTTCCTTCACCTTTCCCATCTGCTTAAGAAAACTTGGATTCACTTAGGAAAAGTCAGTAGATCTAAATGAAAAGTCATATTTTATGGTATGTTACATTAATGTCCCTTCTGAAGCTGGACATGTCTGTCATTTGTGGTTCCCTTTAAAGTGATAACATTTTTAAAATAAACACTGATGTTTCTTCTGCAGATTCATATTCTCTAGCTTTCCTTTCCTGATAGCAGATGGTAAGTCATATCAAACCAATATTTTATTCAAGTGAAACATTTACCAACTTTTTGAGAAATAGAAACCCTGTAAGTAATTTTTTTAATTGTCTAGCTTATTGCTGCCAAAAGGGTTTATTGCAATAATGAAATAAAATAAAATACCCCAAACAACAAATTAGAGAAGTATCTATAGATTTACAACATTCAATAAATATCAAAACCACTTAGCAGGAATGTTAAGACTATTCCACAGCTATTGATAAGACTGTTACTGTTACTTGTATATTTCTCAAATACACGTCAACCTGTAATTTCACATTGACTTGACTAACTTAAGTCTCATGGGTTCCATCAAAGGTCACAGCACGAATCCTGTCATAAACGGCTGGTATTCCAAGTGGCCAGGAGGAGGCAGCTGATCAAAGACTTCAAAGACTTCTCCCACTCCCACTCTAGATCTGAAAAATATAATTTTTCCAATGTCCTATCATAATCTTTTTATTTTATCAGAAAATATGCATTCTGCTCTTGAAAGGGAGATGTTATATTATCTGGAAAAGGAGAGTGTAAAAAGACCTGTAGTCTGATAGCCATGTGTTAAAGTTAGAACTGTGTTCAGTGCATGAGTTTCATCCATTATTGTATAAGATCATGGCAGGCGTTGGAAGTAAAATTTTAATGCAACTATTATTAATAATGCATTACTGAAAAATGAAAAACCTAAGACAAATGTCACACTAAATAGGACTTGAAACAATAGGCATATATTTCAGACAAACTTGGATATATGTTCACCTACATATTTGCTGTGATTATGAATTCAAATTATATAAAATATATTGTAAAGGTTAAAAAACATTTTTAAAGTCATAAAGCACTAAACCTCACATTTATGTTGACAATGCCTACTTTTACTATTTCTACTGTGCTAGCATAGTTCAGATTTCAAACTTCTAGTTCAGTCTGAAGCAGGTATCGTGGCAAGAGCATGTCAGTGACTCAGAATGGAATCAAAATCTGCCTCTGCCAACCTCTAGCTCTGTGACCATTGTCATGGAGACTGTTTCTCGGAAATGCAGTATATTATATTGTGGGGATGATACTGCCTTCATTAAAGAGTTTTTATAAGCATAGCATTAGAGAATAATAACAAAATTCTAATACTATTGTATTAGATTAATAAGTTGGTTTCCCTCTGTATGCCCCTCTTCCTTCACTTCACTTTATGTCAAGACTGTGATACTACCCATCCAAAACATTAGAAAGACTCAGTTAGAGGTTGTGGCTGTCTATGTAAAATCTCCCTTCTCTAATTTTCGCTGGGATGGGAACCCAATGAAGTGCTGGCAAATATATTTATAATCGGTCAATGCTGAACCTGATGGTTAGTGGAATCAAGGAAGAAATGAAACTGTTTAAAGACCTAATGGTACGTTTTAGATTCTGGGACTCCAGCAATCTAAATCTTGGCAATGTCTGGGACATTATGGACGTGAAGAGTCAGGAGGCCAGTTTAGGGAAGGAAAATAGTGTATGTCTGAATATCATGTGATCCGTTGATGAGACTAGCAATCAAGAAAGAGCAAAATAACAGTTCCTTTATGTTTCTGTAGAGATTGACTTTTGTTGAATCTAAATGACCTTGTAGCATATATAAAAATGAATTACCAGATATAGAAATATTCCATAAAAATCATTAAATAAAATTACTTGAATAAAAAAACAAGGATTATAAATATGTCATTCATAGAAGAGGAGCCCTGAAATGCCATTAAATATATGAAAATTTTTTGAACCTCACTGATCTAGGAATTCCAAACATGAAACAAACAAAAGTTAAATACACAAATATGACACACCATTTCACACCCATTAGAGAAGTAAAAATAAAGTTTAACAGTAGCAAGTGTTGGCAAAGATGTGGGAAAATGGAATCACAAAGTGATGTTAACACATTGGAAAGTGATTTGACAATGCTTAGTAAAGTTGATAATGTGCAAATCCTATGAGCAGTTGTATTTCACGGTTTATATCCCATAGAAATTCTCTAACATGTATAATAGAAGATCTGTGGAAGAATATTTAAGGCAACATTGTTAATAATAGCAAAACACTAAAATTGACTAAAATCTAATACTGAAAGAATGAAAAAATGAAATGTGATACTTTGCACAATCCAATACTTGACATCAAAGGAATGAATTAGACTTTCTAACATATGTCATCTCAAAAACAAGTTTTGAGAGAAATAACAATTTGAAGAATGATACATAAAATAAGCATGTTTGCAAATTTAAAACCATGTATAATACTATAAATGAACTCATATAAATGGGTGTTGCCTATCTATTTACCTGTCTATATCTATCAGGAATCTTTATGCATTCATGACTCTATCTATCAGTCCATAGATATATCCATCTATATTTTTCAACAGACTAGAACAATACCCATCAAATTTATAGACATAGTTACCCGGGGATCAAAGGGAAGTTGCTTGGAATGGGATAGAACTTATAGATAAAGCAAAACATACTTTAACTTTATTCATAATATATAGCTTTTTACAATTAGAAAAATAGACAAAGCAAATTTCACAAAATATAACTAGTGTCTATTTTAGGAGGTATGTACAATTATAATTTATACCATTCTTCTTTTTATTTTAATCTTCTGTCTTCTTTTCTAAAAATAATGCTGAACGAAGTAATAATAATAATAATAATAATGAAAGAAATTAATATATGGAATGCTGGATTTTTAGCCCTTGAAATCTGAATATATTTTTATTGACTAGAGAAGGCAAATACGGTCAGGTGTGTCCATCATCTGTAATGTGCTAATGGAAAAATTCATAAGGGAATGGAATTTGGCATTTGTCCAGAGGACCCAGATCTACACAAATCTTGCCCTGTTAATTCTGTCTGCAGTGAGAGAAGTGGCTCTAAGAAATAAAGTAATTATAGCAGATCTGAGTTAGAGGAGAACTCAAGAAACCAACCTAACAGGATGATCCTGTCATTTGAGTGATGAAGAAACTGAGGTCTAGGCAGCAGAAGCAACCTGGCAAAAATTACATTTTCTCACCATTGGCAGTCAGTTCTCTAAACTTCTAGGTGAGCTCCTTCTGGGAACTCAAATCCCTTGTTCCCAGTCCAACGACTTTTGATTCTGAGCAAAAGCAACAAAGTCAGTAGGAATACTAATTAGCCATTCCTGTATTCTGCCCTGAGCCAAATAGCAGGGGTGGGGACATCTTCTGGGATCTACCTCAAGGTCTGGGCTTCCATCCATCAGCTGCCAGTTCAGCTCATGGGAACCCCTCCCCCACTCCAACCTCCACCTGCCGGTCCCTACAACCCCATGCCAGCTGTGTCTCCTGTGGCTTTGGCTTTACTCTCATTGATTTTGGGAGAGTTCAAAGGGCAAAGTTTCTTTTTGAGAGATGCAATTTTGCAGGGCTTTGGGAGGCTTGAAATGGGCTTATTAATAAAGGCTGGATCAATTAAGAGAAGGTCAAGGGGGTTTTAAACACCTATTGCTCTGGAAGGACAACATGGCACCAAATGAGTGACTGTTATTGATTAAGCATTTTGATTGCCTGCTTGGATAGTCAATCAATACTAAAGAGTCAGATCCTTCAAAATATTAAACAGGTGAAGACAAGGCTTTTAGCTTGGGGCCTGAATTCCTAATGTTTCAGTAAGAAGTTCGGAAGAAAGCTCTTTGCATCCAGGTGAATTGCAGGAGGGTTAAGTGTGAAGGCAGAGTGATGGATTATTGAGCTACTTGAAAAGCAATAGTTGCTGCCTGTGGCTTATGTAATTCACTCTAGAAACATATGTCCTGAGGCTTGTGGTAAGAGTACATCAGATATAATGGGTATTTTTTTAGTATCAGAATGTGAGGGATATTTTTCTTTCAATTAAGGATAGGAAAGCAGCTCCTTATTGAATAATCTATTTCAAACACTAAAGTAAAGTAGTAACAATTCATTGTTCTCATTTTATAATTGAAAATAGCCCAACAATCCTAAAAATAGTACTTCTAAGATCTAAAAGAGAGGCTGCATCAGGACTGAAGGATCATGCCATTTCTACCTCTGGAGGTAAGAGCTTGCATTTATATGGTGCTTTGTCGGGGCCCGGCAATGTTGGCTCATTTATTTCTGACAAGAAACCTCTGAGGCAGGTTTTATTATCTTCATCCTATAGATGAGGAAACAATCATATAAAGATTATTTTGCCTAATGTCACTCAGCTGTTAATAGCAAAGCTATGTTTTGAATTGAAGAAGTCTGTATTCCTAACCCCTCACCTGGTGGTTTTTAAATTTTCACTCACATTAGAATTACCCTGAGGGCTTGTTAAAACACACAGTATTGGACTCCATCCCCAGATTTAGTAGGTCTGGGGTGGGACCCAAGAATTGAATTTCTAACAGGATCCAAATTAATGCCAATACTGATGGTGTAAGATTTAGGCTTTGAGCACCACTGCACTAGACTCTATGCTAGGATTCTACAGTATTCACAATGCAAATGGTACATATGTGTGACTCTTAAATGGTCAGTTCCTTTCAGGTGTGGGGGTCATAATTAAATCATCCAAACATAACACCATGGATATTTAAAAGCTTCTGATCAGTAGAACAGGTCAAAAAGAAATATAAAAGCATCAAAGGGTAAGTGTACCATGTATCTTACTATGTTTGAGGTCTAGACATGACATGTGTTGTGACCAAAGTGTATCATTTGCGAACTGAGTTATGAATATAGCTGGGTGTCATTTTCTATCATTCAATGGTAATTATCCTATTCTCAATTATTTGCAGGTGGCCCCCAATGTATATTTTTATACCCTCAGGTTGTTTCCCTTAAAATGCTCCTTTACTCCTCACTGACGGACAGACATCCTAGTTACACTTCAAGGCCCTACTCAGCCTCCATTGTGAAGTGTGAAGTTTCTCATGGTTGAGAATGACCTGAAATGATAACTGTTCTCTAGACCAATTTGTGGCAAAAACTGGCTGAACAAGTCAGTAGCTTGAGACCACCAGAATCTTCTTTTTTTATCTATTCCTCTTGGCTGCCATGTCCAGATATGCTTTTCTTAACACTGCCTTTTTCCTGTTGACTCACTTTTCTTTGGTCTTGGGCACTGAATGCCTCTAGTTCAAATATGAGAAGAATGTAAAGAATATGTGACTGAGGACTTAACTTTGTTTAACTTTGTCCACTGTGAGGTCCCAGGAAACAGCTACATCAGCTCATCAAACAACTCTAAATTTCCATGAACTTCTCTAGAAAGTTCAACTAAGGATGGGAGGTCTCAATTACCTTTAAAGTTCAAAAACCTTCAAATGTCTGGCAAAATCAAAGCCATTGAAATGCATAGAACCCCCTAATAGAGATTGCTTTGTCCTTGAAACTTCCATGGCCCCATTTTTATGGCCTTATAGAAATACTACCTAGCTTTGGAAGTTGATATCAAAAGAACATGAAGATAACTCCTAAATCTTCTGCAAAAAGAATGAAGGTTGACAATGTTGCTGTTTGACTCTGATTCAGACAATGGTTAAAGAATTAAACGTCTCAAGATTGTAGGGGAGGAAAACTTTTCCCTTTTTCCCTTTTAGGTTCTCTGGCTGGTCTAATAATTAGATTGACATAAAACAGATTCACAAGAATGAAAAAAAAAACAAATTTAATTTTGTTCATATGGGAACCCCAAAGATATAAGGCTTTCCAGTGATCACGCAATTGAGGCTTATATGCCATCCTGAGCTAAGGAGAAGGGGTAGGGGTCTGGGATTTCAAAGGGAAGACAATTCATAGGAAGATGGGAGGAGCAAATGTTTGGTAAACAAATGTTTGCCATGCAGATAAGTCTTTCTAATGTAAAAAGTAACTTCTGGTAACAGCTTTCTTCCTGGTACAGGCTTCCTATCTAACTTATTTTAGGAAATTAAGGGAGAAGTAAAAAGCTCTTCTTAAGTCAGTTGGGCATTGGCTATCTTCTCAAAATAATACACATGCCAGAGTAGCACATTCTGGAGTGGCCAGCCCTGAACCCCCATCAAAATCTACCACTCTCCTTCTTTCTAAGGAAATTAGCCACCTCCAATCCTCTGGATGGAAGCCAGACTTCCTTGTGTAATCTGCAAGTAATTAGGAAACTGGTAATAGACTCCCCTGGAATTCAGAGGCAGGAAACTTCACAGAAGGAGGTCTTGTCATGTTAAGCATCAACCATGGCAAAACCCCAAATGTAGGTTTTACAGATATGGACATCTGAAGCTTCAAGTGGTCAAGAAAACTGAGAAGTGGTAGAGCCAGGATTCCAAGTTAGGTACTTCAGATTCCAGACTCTGCATGCAGTTTCCATTTGAAAACCAAACCAAACCAAAAACCAAACCAAACCAAACAACAGCAAAAACCTATACCGTGCAAACCATGCAGATTGTCCTGAAACACTGCATTAATCTTTTTTTTATTTTATTATGTTATGCTAATCACCATACATTACATCATTAGTTTTTGATGTAGTGTTCCATGATTCATTGTTTGCTTATAACACCCAGTGCTCCATTCAATACAAACACTGCATTAATCTTAGAGCATTACCTAGCCTTTTAAAGATGGCCCCTGTACCTAGATGAATTTTTAACAAAATTATATGACCTCTAGGGACTTCTTTCTCAAACCCTTGCTAATTCATTTACGAAAGCCCATCTCTGAATTCCCTCTTTCATTTTGGCCTTACAGATATTACCATGTGACTTCTATAAGTCCTACACTATGGCAGGTTTAGAAGGAGGTAAAGTAGTGAAAGTAATAGGGCTATGGGGCCACACAGCCCTGTTTCAGTCCTCCATCTGCCCCTCTGAGTAGCCTTGCACAAAATACTTCCTCTCTCTGATCATTAGTTTTCCCTGTTGATGTTGTGATGTTGACATGAGATAATATATATGAAAGTATTTCACAGATTCTAAAAAAAAAAAGTGAATTCCTCATTATAAGGGCAACTGCTATTACTATCCCTAATGGAAAGAGAGAAACGTCTTTCACATTAGGCATTTTTTTGAAGTTGTAACTAGAGTATTAACAGAAGAGGAAGTGAGCAACTTCTTTAGGCCAGCTCCCTAAAGGGTGCAATTATTGAGAACAATTAAGCAGAGCTTTTACCCCACTGGCCAGGGAGCTCTGACTCACAGCTGTTCACTATCCGCTGACAGGATTCCGATGACGGGCTTTGGAGAGAGGAGCATTACCTGACAGAGTCTCCAGATATCAAAAGCTGCAGCTTCTGCAGTAGTGCTATTAAAAACTTGAGCCACATTCTCTCTCTGGCCTGTGCTGAGCTCAGACAGTTGGCTTTATTTGCTTCTCATGAATAATGAGACTGCATGTTTTGGGCACCATTAGCATCCTTAATGAGCCAGGAAACTCTTAACACTCCAGTCATGGGGTAGACAACCAGGAGAGCTTGGTTTCTAAATACAACTTCTAGGAACTGAGTATCTGTTATGTGCTACACATGACATACCACAATTGACTTCTGGAATTTTCTATCCTCTTAAGGTTTAGTGCAAAGTTGATTTATTGTTTATGACTCCCCAGTGTGAAAAACTTGGTGAAAACATAGCCCACCACGAGAAAAATAAAGAGGCACAGATACTCCTTTTTCCCATCCCCTCTAGGTACAGTGCAGGCACATGAGCTAGGCTTGGCCAATTGGATATTTCTTTCTGTCACTTTGAAGTGGAGCCAGTGATACAATAAAATACGTTCAGTACTAGTAGCAAAGATGCACACAGCCATCTGTGGTACCTCTGGCTTCTGGACTGATGGTGTCTCCTAGTATTAACCATGTTGTTGCTATGCTGGAGTGACCACAGCCTTGGTACTAATCCGTTTAGCATCCTTGACATTCTGCCCATTTTTGTCCTTCTAACAACCAAGGAACTTTCCTTGATTCCTCACCATTCTTGATTTTATGAACGATCCAGTATGCTTTCAAAAGATCATCTTTCTGCCCCCATAAAGCAGATTTGTTCTCGTTATTTACAACCAAGATTGATACAAATAGAGTGATATTGAAATAATTAATCCCAACTTAAAAACAAAAAAGAAAATAATGATGTGAAGGGAACTTAAGGGATGTTCCCATGGATATAAACCTGACAAATGAAATATATAGGTGTTTTCTCTTCTTCGAATTAGACTGTGTTTTCAACAAAAATATCTCACAGGTTCATAGAATTTATAGAGCAGAAGGAAAAGGTCATCTTGTCGAGATGGCCCATTTTAAGGGAAGGGCGTTCTGTCCTGAGAGGGTGACTATAGCAAATCTATGGCAAAGCCAACTCGAGAAAATACAAACTTCCTTTTCCCTAACTATGTGCTCCTTCTGATACAAACCTAGCTTCTTGAATCTGAGAGTGAAGACACAAATTTTAATAGAATGAAAGGTTGATATGAAATGTTGCATTTTTTTCTGAGTGTATAAAACTCAGTCCCATTCCAGCAGGATAATAGGATGAACATTGGGATTATAAATAGAAGCAATCTAGAAAATTGGACTTTAGCATGTAGGCAGTGGTGATTCATGAAGGAACAGGTGAATGAATGATCTCTTAATAATGTTATTCCATTTTACATTTATATGGTGCCTCATAGCTTATTAATAGTAGTACTAAGAGGAACAAAAAATCTGCTTAACTGCTTCCATTTCCCTTTTCTGACTCTCCATTACTAGCTTCTGTGGCCCTCTTCTCTTCTATTGCCAAGACATGCCCTTAAGAGAACCCACTGCAGTGCATTGTAATCTTCCAGTAACTGCAGTGCCAACTGTGAGCTCCTAGTCTCCACAGCTCTGCTCCCCTTGTTTCCGACCCCCCCCTCCACTGATGATCTCCAAAAAATATTTCACAGCCCCATGATCGGCATGTGTTAGCTATGGGTTAAATGAATGAAGGGTGAGTGAGTGTTAGGGGACAGATGGTCAGTCAAGTTGACACATAAATTAATCATCATAGTCATTGACCAGCAAACACGCAAGTTTCTGATCATGGTGATAACATCTGGCTGTCTCTCAATCCTGATTCTTTCTCCTTTTATGTGCTACCCTCCAAAGTCCAGGTCTGTTCCCATTGTTCTTGGTATCTAAGATCATGCCCCTTCATATTCCAGCCTCCTGCCCTTTCCCAGACCAGACAATCTTCATTTAGCTTTCCTTGGACATAATTAATCCTTTATTTTCTTTTTTAGTCTATTGTTAAGGTATGTGCTCTGTATCTTGCTTCTGGTAGGGATTTCCTTTTTGCTTTTCAGTATATTTTCTAGGTGTTTTCTCAGAAACACCTGCCTCATGCAAATCAAATCTTTTGACTTTCGAAGGTATTGTTTCTATAGGGCCTTTGACAGCCTATATTAAAAATCAAAAACTGAATCTATTTCCCTTTACCTTACTGACAGAATAATCTAATTTTCCTTGAATTTTATCATAGTGTCTAGTACCTAGATAAATACCCAAAAAATGTTAGCTATAATAAACTCTTAGTATTGTTATTACTAGTATTACTATTATTACTGATGAAGGAGGATGTCACAAGTATTTAAGAATAGAGGAAAAACATAAATTCGGATTTATCGGTGCTAAAGTCTAGCAGTCATTCAAAGAGAAAGAGCTTGTTTTAAAAGGATTAACTTGTCAAAGGGAAGCTACATGGACAAGAGGAAATAAAGAATGTGAGCAGCATCTTCACATGGTACTGGACATGTATGAGATGCTCAGTAAATGTGAAATGAATACACCGATTTGTGCTGATGGAATAGAAATGCTAAAATAATGTCCAGTGGGGGTAGATGTGAGATATGAGAATAGTATAAATATTTTAGACTCATATAAGAGAAAAGGCAAGTTTCACTTACAGATTATCACAGATGTACACATTAACACACACGCAAAATGGCTTTATGACAGGCACAGTAGCTCTTATGCTCAAAAATATGTAAGCAAAAAAATGAAGAATGGGAGATTGGAACTGTTGAAGGATAGAAGAAAAGAATAAAAGGCAGGGAAGAGGAAAAGAAGAGATGGTAAAGGAAAGAATGAGACAAAGTAATGTGATTAAATGGCTCCCTAGGAAAGTCTCACAAAAATAAAATCTCAGTTCTGGAATATTGGAGCTTTCTAAAGTGTACTGTTGATCTATTTATAGGAGTGTTTCCTCCTCTCTCCTAGACTACAAGCTCCTTTAAGGCAAGCCATAACTTTGTAGGCTGATCTTTGTTGCTTCCTTAATGTGTTGCATAGACCATGCACTTCATCAGTTGAGTGAAAAAATGAATACAGGAATAATTGATTAATAAATAAATACATGAAAAGAAGCAACTGGCTAGAAAATATAAGGAGTCAACTTTTTAAAAAGAAACTATTACCAAGCAGGGATAGGGCCAGAGGCCTTTGAGATGTGATCTGACTGCCTACCACAAAGTTCTCTAGCTCAAAAAATAACTACTCCAGGGCCTATTAAGAAGCCTGGAGTTTTCTAATAGAATTCATTGCTTTGGCCTCAGGGGCTTTTCTGCCTTTAAGAGTTGTCTGTTAAATTACAGATATCTCTGGGATATATAAAATGTGAAGCTATTATCAGCTTGAACCTCAAGGGGGATTAGTTGATGTCTGGTTGTTGGGAAGGTATGTGCCTGGGAAGAAAAAGAAGAGAAAAGGAAGGGACCTAGATCACCTGAACATTTAATATGTCAGTTGTTTTACATATACTATCTCCTTTCATCCTAAAAACCAAAACAACATCCAAACAAAACAGTGCATAGTAGATATTATTACATCCGTTTTTACAGAGAGGAGTCAAGTTTATAGAGGGTGACTCGCCAGCTGGAGATAACTCTGCCAGTATGGAGCAGAGTTGGAATTTGAATGGAGATTTGTCTGGCTCCTTCCTTTTACTAGGCAGAGCCCACTCCCAAAGGCCAGGATGAAATTCCAGCTCCTGAAACACAATAATTTTATTTAGTGCTGGAAATATTGTGACATTTCCCAGCCTCCTTTTCATAAAGACAACTAGCTTACTTGTGCTAGTTTTCTAGGGCTGCTGTGTAACAAAATACCACAAACCCAGTGGCTTCAAAGAACATACATTTATTGGTTCATTATTCTGGAGGCTAGAAGTCTAAAATCAAGGTGTTGGCCAGGCCATGCTCCCTCTAAGGCCCCCAGGGAAGGATTCTTCCTTGTATCTCCCAGCTTTTGATAGCCCCAAGGATTCCTTGACTTGTGGAGGTATTATTCCAATCTATTCTCCTATCTTCATATGGTTGTCATCTCTCTATGTCTTTGTCTTAACATGGTGTTCTCTTTCTGGTGTCTCTGTTTTCTCTTCTTACCAGGAAACCAGACATATTAGATTTGAACTCACCCTATTAAATATGACTTCATTTTAACCAGATTACATCTGCAAAGAACCTATTTCCAAATAAGGTCACATTCACACGTATGGAGGCTAGGACTTCTATGTATCTTCTAGGGTACACAATTCAACCCATAACATTTATTTCACTTGATCTGTCCTGCAATTAAAAGATATAGGGGTGCTTGGGTGGCTCATTCTATTAAGTGCAGACTCTTGATCTCAGCTCAGGTCTTGATCTCAGGATCAAGCCTGAGTTCAAGCCCCATGTTGGGTTCCATGCCCAGCGTAGAGCCTACTTAAAAAACAAAACAAACATATGATGTGATGAGCACTGGGTGTTATATGCCACTGATGAATTATTAAATACTACATCTGAAACTATTGATGTACTCTATGTTGGCTAATTGAATTTAAATAATAATTAAAAAACAAAACAAACTATATATGTGTGTATATATATATATATATATATATATATATATATATATATATATATATCTTTTCACCAAGTGAGTCTGTTTCATTGGAAGGTAGAAAAAGGAAGAAACAAAGTAGAAAAAAAAGTTAGGGTTTGTTTCTTCTTTAAAGAAGGTAATTTTTTTGGTCCTGATTTGCATTTGCTCTAGGAAAAGAACTCCAAAGGGATTAGTGCCTCTAAAAAGCTGGACTGTATGAATAAAGTCTAGAGCAAAGCCTTCCTGGCCATATTTCCAAGCAAAACAACTCAATATGTTGCCATTTTGGAGGTGAAATACTTTCAATGAGATTACCTTTGCATTGAATCTGGGTTGCCGTTGGAGGTGATTTATCCTTTCAAATGGCCAATGGATTTGCAAAACCTTCTGGAGTGACTGACTTTCTATTGCACATTTGCTGTTTTCTTATTATGGAAAACAAAGACTTTACTGATCAGAGCTGGAGCAAAAACACTTTCAGTTTTGCAAAAGATAGTCTTAAAAGATAGTCTTTGTATTTGTTTGTTTAGCTTCTTTTTTGTTTGTTTGCTTTTGCCTTTGTGGTGCATAGATTTTAGAGTTTCTGACTACCAATCCTGGCAAATCATTTATACTCAGTAGCTTTGGGATGTAAACTAGAGGGGATAAGCAATGTAGGAGTTATTTCCTAAGTAATCCTTTAGATAATAGTCACAGCAAACAAAGGAATAGATTCATAACTGCAGGGACTTAACTGTAAGCTCAGCACACTGTCTCTGCCCTGTATACATTTCCCTGTGAAGGTCTCGTTTCTAAGTCTGACATTTGAGAAGATGGTGGAAGGTCTGTCTCCTGATCAAATTCACTCTTGGTATTGCTATACAGATCTGCTTGCTTTACTTCCTCTTTTGACAGAGCCTTTCTGTGAGAGGCACCTACTTCCAGAGAAATGTTAGCAAAATAGGTAATTACTATTAGTTGTCAACACATCTTGGTGGCAGAAGATTTGGGTGAGTTCTTCAAGCATTATTAGAATTCTATCTTTAACCCTGTTCATGATAGAGGGCAAATGAGTTCCTCAAAGGGAGAGTAATAGGATGAATCTAGAAAAAAATCCTTACACCAACATACACACACACACACACACACACACACAATTATCATTGCCTAGTATTTACTTTTATTTAATATGTACTTTTTAATTACCTTTTTTTAAATTACCTTTTAATTACAGTGCCATATAGATGGCAGCAATCACAATTCAGGTCCTCACAAAGCTCAAAATGCAATGCATGAAGTATGATAGATGTGTAAATGGTTCTGAACAGAAGAGAACAGTGACCAAGATGGCCTTAATATTTCCCTCAGCTTGCCTAAATGCCAGATAGTTTTTTTGGGTATCCATGCCCCAACCTGCCCTCTGCCCTGGCCTTTATAGAATCCAAAGGGCCTCATCACAGAGAACTTTCCCGTCTTTTCTTAGAGCCTTACTTAGTAAATCTATAATTGTGAATTCTTTTTCTATTCCTTGAGATGTAACTTTTTTTAGAAGTCTCTCACCAGTTTTATAACCAACCCATGACTATCTCAAGGACTTGGAAGAAAATGTTGCAGAAAATAAAAATCACACCGGTGAGAAACCAAGCGACACTTGGAGAATTAGGAAAACTCAGGCTTTCCTGAGTTTCCTGAGTGGACCCAGATGAGCTCACACTCGAAATTCTGGGCCCTGGGTAGCAGGGTTACAAAGCTTTTATAGAGTAGTGCTGGGGTCAGGTTACAAGGGCTGTGCTGACTGCTGATAGGTGGGTTTAAACTGGGTGGGGAGGGTTGCTTAGGGCGGGAACAGCAGTTAGGGCAGTACAGGGAGCCTGTGGTGGGGAAGCCTGTTTACAGAAGCAGAAACAACTGGTTATCTCCTGCTCACAAGGGGCTTCTGGTTATCTCTTGCTATTGTTAGTAACTTCCCATCTTTTGGGGCCTGCTGGCCTGCTCTGGGTAATTTTCCTCTTCACCATTGCTTTGAAATAAAAATCATCAAAAAAGATAATGTCCCTGTCTCCGAATCTCTGTGGGACGATCAGAGCCTAACTTCTCTGTTCCATTTTGTAAAATCCCTCCTGTCGTAAAGGTGAACATTTACTTTTCTTTTCGGTAAGGCCAATTAACAAACACAGATGGCCTATGATCTGCCCCCTTGACTCATTCTTGAAAAGCTCCCTATCCTTTGTTTCAGTGAGGTTGAATTCCAGCTACATTCTGCTTTCTTTCTCCTATTGTGGTAACCTTCAACATTTGCCTACATGTTTAACTTTGTCCAGCAGAATTTTTGCTTTGATAGCACTAAGGTGCATGCCTTGCAAAGTTTGACATTAGAAAAATGTACATCTTGTTGGGGAGGAATCACCAAAAAGTTCAAAACATTAGAGGAACTCAAAACAAATCTTTGACTTTTAATGAGTGGTGTTTTTAGAAGGAAAATAAGGGGAAAATAAGAAAAAGCCAAATAAGTAAACATAAAAAAAATCATCACTTGCTTAAACACCAGTTCAACAAATGATTTTTGCCAAATGAAAAAATAAATCAAAGCAAAGTTTTGAGTTTCTAGCCATTCACAATGGACGGGTGCGTGATGGAAGATAGCTACGGGGCTTTTGGGTTCTCTACTCTCCTCATGACTCTTCCCTAACGCTCAGTCTTTCTCCTAACCTTTCCCCATCTTCATCTCTTTGCATCTATTCTCTTTTTCTTTCTTCAACCCCTCTACCCTCTCTCTGCCAAAGAGGGTGAAAAATATTGGACAGAGAAGAAGTGGGAAACTGAAGGATGCTGAGTAAAAATACTAAGGGATAATATTCAGTAAAGAGAGAAAAGATGGCATTTCCAAATGGGAATAATTCAAAAAGGCTTATAAAGAAGGACTATTTCAAAGGTGTTGATAGAGTGTGGGGGAACCACAAAGAATAGTGTAGTATCCCAAGACTTGTACCCTAAGAGTAGAGTGCCACCCTAGTTTTGAAAGTTAGAGGAGAGGGAGAAGTTTCTGGAATTTATAGATGAAAGAGCTATGTGTGGAGAGCCATCTGACAGGAGCTATGAGTTTTGGTCTGTGGACAGTGCCAGCTATAGCTATCATAGAGGAATAAATATTTCAACCTCTTTCACTTTCTTTTACTTTCTTGCTAGTGGTTGTGCATTGATCTTATCCTTCTGAAAGCCAAGGGATAAAAGAGCCCAATGATGCCATCCCTACAGGTCAGTCTTAGAGCAGAGAGGAGAATGGAGGAGAAACTTGATCTGGAAGGAAGATATTTGGCACAGATAACAAGTAGGAAAGCAGAGGAAATCGAGAAGGAAGACCCAAGATATTGAAAACCCATAGAAGGCAGGGAACACCCAGGAGCTAAGGAAAGGGGAATATAGGATGGAGAGAAGGAAAACTGAAGTGTGGAACTAAGAGAAACAGGTAGGGGTTCCGAGTGCGATCTAACTCTGCAGCCCTCTTAGAATATGTCAAATCATTAAATAAAAATTCTCATAAACATTATTAATAGAAACAAAGAAGTCTTTAGAAAGTAAGTATCTTTTGGTGAATTTGGCATATTGTCATTGACAAAGTGATCTTTTGGCAAATGGAACAGGCTTTCAGTAAATTGATTTCCTCCCATTGGATTGCTTCCAACTTGTATAATTAGAGAAATTTGGGGAACTATAGGTTTTGTTTGACTGAATATTTAGTATCTGACAGGAAATGTCAGAGAGATCGGGGGCCATGTCAGTCAAGAGGCTATCAGCTCTTATAAGTACCTAACCCATGTACACCCTTACTATCTTGATCACAGCCGATTGGATCAACAGTAAGTACAGAACTTAAACAAAACACTGTTATTAATAGTAATAGCTAATATGTATCGAGTGTGTACTATGTGCCAGGTACTATGCTAAATGTTTTACATGGATTTTTTCTTCATTCGACTCACACAATAACCTGTGCTTATTACTTTCATTTAGCTTCCCCCATCTGGACTCATCCTCCACCCTGCTCTGTTACCCAGATGACTGACTTCCACAGATTTCATACTTTGTCCTAATTCTGGTTGGGTTTGACCAGTGAGAATCACTGGTAGGAGATGGAACAATGGAAGAATTCAGGGAGGTAGGCTCCAGGGACCCTTGCTCCCTGCTGACCTCACAACATTTCAGGTAGCGCCTGGACTCTGTCAGTTCTTATAATGTGGCCACTCATCCAAACCTCCAAACTCTCAACCTAACTTGCTCTGGTTACAACATCCCCTTAAGGTTAGACTAGGAAATGGAGCGGTAAAATGAAGCCTTATCATCCTTTCTAGTCCCATTTTCTGCTGATTTCCTTAACCTTGCCTAACCCTTCTGTAACTATTCACTTTATAAGCCTTTCGTTTGAGTGTACAATTTACTTCCTTCCAAGACCTTGAAAGATACATAACTCAATTAGGAATATATTATACAGACCTTATTTTATATATGTGGAAACCAACAGTTACACGTTTACAGAGTTTTTTTTTCCCCTAAGACTTTACTGCTAGTAAGTGATAGGGCTCAAATTTAATGATAAGTAAGTATGGTAGCCTTCAGAATCTTCTATAATAATCATTATCTTACATTTCTTTGTAACAACTAGGTTTTGAAGTTTGGGATTCATCACTATTCCACCTGACTTTCAACTATCCAGCAGGCACATGTGGCTGGTAAGTAGCTAGTATCACTTGTTTAAATGATAATACTTTAGATATATTAGTATATCTGTTTCTTTTCCCTCTTTCAAAAATGAGGCTACTAAAAATTTTAAATCACATATGTGGCTTGCATTATATTTCTACTGGACAGCATTGAAAAGACCACCAATAGCCTTTATTAGTGGCTTGGCATAGTGACTATCCTCTCAAGTGTGAATAGTCCAAATTAGACAGAAATTTCATCAACTAAATCCTATCTCAGAGAGTTTCATGTGCATGACATACAGAACATAACAGAATTATGTAGTAGAGGTGGAAGTCAAAAGACACACTGAGAAGACAATAAGCAAATGTGAGAGTAATTATGAATTACTAGATGCATGAAGAAACACCATCCATGCAGTAGAGGGAGCAGAGAAAACTTAGTTGGTAGAGTATAATTAGTAGGAACAGATATGGAGATGAGTTACTCACTATAAATGATGAGAACAGTATTGGAATGGAACGATTGCCCAAGTAAGAGAAAAGATAATGTTTTAATAAAATAAAAAAAGAAAATAAATTATTTAAAAAAAACCAACTGCATTTTTTTTTTTATTTTTTTTTTTTTTTTTTTTACTGAATCATATTCTGATTCTCTATGAAGCCTGGCCTTTCAGGAAGCCAACACTGTTTTCTACCATATTTTACTTCCTACATATTCTCACTATTAAGCCCCAGTGATTAAGGGGCCCTCATTATCTGTCCCTCTATTCTGGGAGAGCCGAAATAACCTAGAACCATATTGAATGCAATAGCCTATTTTGAGGATACAAGTTTGGGGGTCCTAAAGCCACCCTCATTCTGACACCAATTGCCAGTTTAGTGTTCTCCAAGATCACTGTCCTGTTTGGTAATTTGCTAGAAAGACTCACAGAACTCAATGAAAGCAGACAGTGCTTACTTCTCCAAGCAACAATGTGAAACAATAGGCATGGAGTATTGCCAACCAGGGAAGTTCAACCAGGCTATGGTGTTTAGAATTTGAGCTGACCAAGCATGGTCCGAACCACCCTTGCCCCTGCCATAAATTACATTTTTACATAGACTATCTGATATGGCCCCCAGTTGAACAAAGACCTTTCTATGAGGCAGGTAATGCCAAGTGCTCAGAGATTATCTCTTAGGAGTCAGTACAAAGGGCCAAACATTTCTCTGGGAGAAGTTAATCCTTCACGGCACAGAGGACCTTGAGTGCTTGATGACTTCTCTTTGTGCTCACTGGGAGAAGTGGTGGGGGAATCATTGAATAATGGCTTTTTCTCAGATAAGCATAATAGGATGCTTTTAACCTACTGTGTTTTCTTCTATGTATTTTCTTTTCCCTTTTATTTTATCCTTATTTTAATTGCCCCTCCTCTTATCTCTATTTCCCTTTTGTTGATACTGTATCCCTTCAGTAACCTTGAACTCTTTGTGGTGACCCAGTAATTTATGCAGAGCAAAGACCAAGATTTGTCTTCCTTGCAGAATCTTAGAAAATGCTTTTATCTTGTGCTTTTGACCAATATTATAAGAAGAGGGAATACAGCCTTTCAACTGCAGCTCTAAGACATACATTTTCCCGTTTATATTGGTTGATTCCTTTTCTAATAATGGTGATTTCTCTTCCCTAAAGATTCATGATATCTGAAGAGATGGACAAATCCTTCTCTCCATTTTCATAATATTTTGTCAAGGAAATCATCCAGTGATATAAAACAGTCAATCAGCATTAGATAATCTTTGAATCAGAGTCCTTTAGATTTTTAGAATCCAGATATTTTGCTTTGAGTTGCAGTTATCCACACTGCCCCCGCTCCACCCCTGCAAATTTCAGGAGAAACAGAGAACATGACCACCAAAGAAGTATCTTATACTCTATATAGCAAATAAAAAGAAGACAAAACAGCATGAAAAACTATCACCCATGGAGACTTTAAGACATTCCTGGGTAAAAGGCAATGCAGAATATCCCTGGGAATGTTAGATAATGAAAAAGGGAAGTAAGTGAAGCAAAGGAGTCCAGAATAATGGGAGCCCTACAAATAAAGCAGCCTGAGATCAACACTGCACTGCTATGTCTTATTCCACGGTAAGACCACCATTTTGAAGTTGTCTCATCTCTTTATCCTTCCTTCTTTTTGAAGTTATAAGCCTGATGCAATGTGGTTATTAATGCTGCTTATTAACCATTTCTCCCTTGTCACTTCCCAGCCACTGTACTGAATTATATTTCTTGGACTCTCTTGTTTGTGTAGAGCGAGTGGCAGTCCTAGCCTGTGTGTACTGAGCAAAAGTAACATGTATCACTTTCAGTGGGAGAATTTAATCGCTTGTGCGAAGGCCCTCCAGAGCTTTCTTTTTCCCTCTTCCCACAAGCTTTGATTTCCAGACAGTGGTTCCTCCACCAGCATGGAGTGCAATGACAATGAGCAGAATGAGGGCCCAACCAACCAGAAACGACAGGTGGTGTTAGTGAGGTATATGCTATTGTTGTTTCAAGCCAGTGATATTTGGTGTTTTTACAGCAGCATAATCTAGGCCACTTTCTTTTTTTTTATAACATTTTTTTAAAGATTTTATTTATTTATTTGACAGAGAGAGAGAGAGATCACAAGTAGGCAGACAGGCAGGCAGAGGGAGAGGGAGAAGCAGGCTCCCTGCTGAGCACGGAGCCCAATGCGGGGCTCGATCCCAGGACTCTGGGATCATGACCTGAGCCAAAGGCAGACATTTAACTGACTGAACCACCCAGGCGCCCCAATCTAGGCCACTTTCATTGATACTCTCAGCTATGAGAAATGATAAGCAAAGTGAATCTAGCAATCATGAATGAAATTCACTCTTTTTTTACTAACTTTAACCCCATTTAATATGAAGCTGGGCCCTGCCTGCACTACAGATTTAGAACTCTGGAAATGGCCTTTCAGATTGTGCTGACTGCCCTTCATAATGAAGAAATGTGAATCCCGTCTCATTCAAGTGGACTCCAGAAGTTACTGTGGCTCTAATGTGACCCCATTCTGTATATCGGTACGGACTACTAAAAGATGTGCAGGGGCACCTGGATGGTTCACTCTGTTAAGCATCTGACTCTTGATTTCAGCTCAGGTTGTGATCTCAGGGTCCTGAGATTGAGCCCCACATCAAGCTATGCACTCAGTGTGGAGTCTGCTTGTCCCTCACTCTCCCCAAGCTTGCACTCTTTCTTTCTCTCTCTCTCTCCACTCACATAAATAAATAAATAAATAAATAAATAAATAAATAAATAAATAAATAAAATAGTTTTTTAAAAAGGTGTGGAGATATGATCAGTATATCTAACTGAAGCATTTCAAGCATCCAGGAGAGAAGATTTTTTAGGGTGAATGAAAGTGTTATAGGATATTTATGTTTATTGCAGAATGAGTGTGGATGGGTTCCAGGTTCCTAGATTGCGCATCTTCTATCAGCTTATGAATGCCATCTTAGGATCTTATTTTACATTTTTTTTCACTAATTCCCTTGCAGTATAATTTTTCAATATATTTTAAACTGGTCTGATATTTAACTTGTTTATACCTTTAACCTATAATAAGTAATGAGTTAAGGTAGCTAGGAGCCATTCTTTTCCTTATTCAGTGGTTAGTCTTTGATGGGAGGATCCTTAGAGAGACAGTCCTAAAAGCTGGGATATGAACCTGGTGAGGTAGATTAAGAGAAGAATGGTAATATAACCAGTAAGGGTACACATTTCTTAACTCCAGAAATGTTTAGAGCATTAGCATAGCTTTGTGCAGGAAGAAGTATGTGTGTATGTGCAAAGTAAGATAGAATTTATGAAGCTCCTGTACTGTTTGACCTCAGATAATGGGAGCTCCCTTTTAATCTGTGTAGTCATCTAGTGACATATTTAAATAGCTATATATATATATATATATATATATATATATTTTTTTTTTTTTTTGCTCTCAAACTTAGAAGGCATCTGTTACCACAGTTTTATATTTGTAGATGCCAAGGGGAAAATCTGCATATGCATTACTGCAAAAACAGATCTCTTTAAAGACTCCCAGGGCTTCAATACTGTGACCCAAATCAGGTATTTAATGAGTAATAATGACAAACTGTAGAGTTATCAGGTGAGCTTTGGGATATGTTACATGATTAATGACAGAATTCCTGGGATGGGTGGAAAATGTCTTTATTAAGGGACTGTCAGACAGCCCAGAGACCATATGTATACTATCACATCTGTTTACAACGCTATCCAAAACCCCCTCTTGTAGAGTTAAAGAGATTGTTAGAAGTAAATGAGCAAGGAAACAGTAGATTAATTATTACAGTGAATTTTCCCATTGCATGCAGAGGTCCCAACCTCAGTGCTGTCATTTTCTAACACTAAGGTATGAAACTAGTTCATTCATTGAACAAATATTTATTAAGCACCTATTATGTATGACTTTTTTCCCCCAGGCTCTGGGAATTCTTTGTGGAACTCTGGGAATACTTTGGGAATATCTGCTTATTTGTCTGGAACCAAACAGACAAATATGTAAGAGGCATGGTCCCTGCTCTCACTAAGCTTACAGACTAATATAGGAGATGACATCAATAGAAGAATCAACAGATAAATGGACAATCTCAACTGCGATAAACATCACCAAGGATAATCTATTATGGGAGAAACTGACCTAGTTAGACTTTTCTCTGTAAAAGAGGAATGACACTGAGACCTATCTCTCAGCATTACTATGAACCTTGGGAGATACTATATTTTAAACAGTGGACATAAAATAAGGATGGCATACATTTTTTTCCTCCTTTCTGTTTTCTTTAGACTTCTAAGTGCTTCTAAATGCAGGGCATTAATTTTCAGATAATTTTTCCTGCTTACTGCGGTATCTGAAGTATCATGAACAGTCTTTATTAGAAGGAAATGCTAACGGTCGTGTTTGCTCTACACACTGCCCTACCTACTTTTCACTGGGTCACAATACTGGCAGCTATCTCCTCCCCTCATGCTATCCCCAAAGCTGTGTTTTTTCCAGAAGGCTGCCATCGGGCAAACTCCTTTCCCCATCCTCCCATATAGCAGCATCCAGACCTTGCCTGAACACACGTATGCAAAATCAAAGAAACCTCCAGTGAAAGTTGTCACAAATACATTTTACAAATAAAATATCCAAGACGGTACAGAAACCGTATAATAAACTTCAACGTAAAAGAGGGAAATTGCAACTGTGTGGAAAACAGAAGAAATAAAATTGTGAAGGATGAACTGAAACAGCAGTAGACACAGAATTCTCATTTAGACCTCGCTGAGGTTCTCCTTGAGGTGAATGAATAATGAAACATGAACAAATGAAGAAGTTTAATAACTCCCTTCTTAAGCATTCACAGATGTTCCTTGGGAAGGTGCCAGAATAAAAAACTTGACTTTTAAAATCTCCTTCACACTTTTAATTTTGAAATAACGTAAGACCCCTATCATGTTGGTCTAATGGTTACAATATGTAAAGGCAGATAAAATGCTGATGCCACCCGCCGAGTAGTGCTTGGAAAGATGATGCCATTGAGTTTTCTTTAGTTTGTAGGAACTGAGGATTAAATCATGCTCTTTGTTATTAACCCTTCCTGTTTAGGAACTGTGCTTGTGCTTTATACCTTATATTTTCAATGGAGACGTATCATCTGAGGGGGCCATGCATTTGTTTATTTTTAAAGATTTATTTGTTTTAGAGAGAGACAACTTGGGGCTGAACCCAAGAACCCTGAGATCATGACCTGATTGAAATCAAGAGTTGGCCACTTAACTGACTGAGGCACCCAGCCTCCCCTGAGGGGGCAGGTATTTAAAGATTTTATTTATCTATTTATTTATTTGACAGAGAGAGACACAGCAAGACAGGGAACACAAGCAGGGGGAGGGGCAGGGGGAGAAGCAGGCTTCCTGCTGAGCAGGGAGCCCGATGCGGGGTTCGATCCCAGAACCCTGGGATCATGACCTGAGCTGAAGGCAGACGCTTAACCGACTAAGCCACCCAGGCGCCCCGGGGCATGTATTTAGAAGATACTTGGTGGGGGCAGGGGAGGGATGCCTGGGTGGCTCAGTCGGTTAAGTGTCTGCCTTCGGCTTGGGTCATGATCTGTCCCTCTCCAACTTCCCCTTCTTGTGCACATGTGCGTGCTCTCTTTCTCTTTCTCTCTGTCAAATAAATAAAATCTTAAAAAAAAAAAAAAAAGAAAATACTTGGCAGGGGAAGAAGAAGTAACATTGGGTTCCTGTACATCATAACCTCCTGCCCCTTACATGGTGATTAGAATATAGAACTTGCACCTGCAACTTAGCTGTCATAGATATACATGGTAACATGCCATACGTATTCATGACATCATATACATATATGGTGATTACCATGGATATAGGAATCAAACCTACAATTTAAACAGCATCCATATCCCTGTCTTGCTCAGCTAATTGAACTAAGCAGATTCTAAAGCTTAAGGTCCAGGGAAAGATATTTTAAAGCTCTGGTCAAGTGAGGCCCTGGGGAAATAAGTGAGCCTTTAAGCTCCAGTCTCTGCTTCTGCTAGTGGGGAAACATAGTAACAAACCCGAAAGAGCTGTAGATAAAGATTTCTCTTTTCTATGGCAGTGTCCCCAAAGTGTGGTATGCCTTAGGGAAAGGATGTGAAACATAAAGCCGGAAAGAATGACTTTTTATGACTATATGGTTTAAAATGCTCAGGCTCCTAAGAGAATCTAACTGTTGGCATAGAGAGAAAACTTGGGGAGAAATGGTATGAGAAGTTCAAGTTTACTTACTTCTATTTACTCCTCACTCTATATGCTTCACACTAGGAAAGAATTCTCTAGGATCAGAGAAAAATGAGATTCGGGGGGTGGGGGGGAAGAAGAGAGAGAGTGGAACTGGAGGTTAGTTCTGAATAAAAGGGCTCTGTATCCACTCCCTGGGCCAAGTCCTAGGAAGTGGTGAACCGTGGGATACATTTATAGGATTGGAAGGCAGGGAGGCTATGGCCTGCAATGGGTTGCATAGGTCCTTGTGGGAGGAGGAGGGGGCCAGGTGTGCCCTGAACACAGGCAGTAAAGGGGTTCATTGACAAGAATTCAACAGCAACAATAAAACCAACTACAAGTCTGCTTTTTATTATTCCCATGTGCAGGCTATTCTAAACAATGTCAGTAATAAAATGCTTCTCCCAGATAAAAATATTTTCTTAGTCTAAATTCTAAATAATTGCTGCTGTTAATGTTGAGTTTTAATGATCTATATAAGCTTATAATTAGTTTGTGCTTTTTTAAAAAAGTTCTCCTTTAATAAATATTATATTCTACATAAAATTTAGAGAGCTCCTGGTCTTTCAATTGATATGTGCATATCCTCATTCCCAGAACCTGTGTGAATTTTGAAAACTGGTCTCTTGCAATGCAATTAGGGTTCTTGAGATGGGACCATCCTGGATTATTGAGGAAAGGGGACCCTAAATCCAATGACAAGGAGACTTTTAGGAGACACACCTGAGAGAGACACATAGAAGAGAGGCCATTTGAAGACAGAGGCCGAGATAACAATGATGCAGCCATAAACCCAGGACTGTGACAGTCACCTGAAGCTGGAAGACAAGGGACAAAACCTTCCCTAGGGTCTGTGAAGGGAGCATGGCCCTGCCACCACCTTGATTTTGGATGCCTAGCCTTTAGAACTATGAAAGAGTACATTTCTATTGTTTTAAACCACCAAGTAATCACAGTGGCCCCAGGAAATGAGAAGTCCCTCCATCCACATGCTCAGCTGTAAGCAAATTCATTCCTAGAGAAACTGTGTTGAAGGTTCAGAGTCGTTCCAGCTTTGCTCTGTAGAGTTAATGACTCTATACATTGCATTTAAGCAGAATATTCGAAATAAACAATGATGACATATGATTGTAAAGACAAGGAAACAGAACTTGAATTATTTCACTTCTGCTATAATGTGTGACTAATGACATTTTTATTTGTGCTTAGAATTTTAAAAAGTTAAACAGCATGAACTGTGAGGTATACTCTATTAGTTGCATATATATTTTAGTTCATGCATGAAATATTTTACTGAACTTAACTATCTTTAACAGAATTTGTCTTTTTATTGTAATTATTATTAAATTATAATGTTATCACAGCAATAGAGCACTACTTATTTTAAATTTCCTCCAAAGAAACATTAATGCAATTAAAGAGTATAAATTCTTTCCTTCCCCCCTTTTTTGTATTGTTATATTTATTATTTATTTTGTAATGGTATGATTATATGTACAAAGTTTAATAAAAGATAATTTTCACTGAAAGCATTTTTTTCCTGACCATAATTATTATTCATGTCATTTTGTGATTATTACTGACAATAATTTTGGGGAATCTTAGGGAAATTTCTTTATATCTCAATGTGTTTTATTCTCACTTCTTATATGAGGAGAGAAATAATTCAGAGAAATGCAGAGATTAGAAATTGCAAATACAAAACATCTGGATCCTAGTAGGGTGTTACAAAATGAAGCTATTCTATGTTTGATGTATAAAGATGAGTTTTAAAAACAAGCTCTCTGGGACTCAGATATGCTGGGCATGTCCACTGCTGGCCTGCAATCTTGTTAGAGCCCAATGGAAGGGCAAGACCCTACAGGAGAAATGACAAGTACTCTACTGGGATAGATGAGGTTGTAGTGTCACAGAGGATCTCTTGTCCCAGCATCTTTGGGAATCAGGAGAAAAATTTCTATGTGCCCCATAGAGGTAATAATGCCTCTATGTACCTTTCTATGTACCACATAGAGGAAAGAAAGTTACCAGATCTGTATATGGCTCTATGGTGACTTTCATGAAGTCTAATCACAACACAAGGCGATGCTGGCCTTAGTGGATATTGGCCCAGACAGATATTTGGATATTCCTCTTTACTGTTCACTGCTGACACCTTTGTAAGCCTTCTCAAATTACATAAGGGAGGGAGTGGGATGGGGCACCTAACCGACTGAGAAGTATTTCTTCCTCTTTTGCAGAATGAAAGCTAAAAATAGAAAGGTACCTGAGTTGAGAAAACGAAAGTCATGTTCTTGCTCACTTTTACTGTGGACTGATTTCATATGTATGATACACATTTCACAGAAGAGTAAACTGAGGTTGGGTTTTGTGACTTGTGTAAGGTCTTACAGGTAATTGGTGAACTAAGGTTCTAACATAGATCCATCTCACTCCAAGAATTCCATCTTGTCTACCATGCTAGGCTATGACTCCAGGAACTACTGAGGCTCCTGATCCATGGAAAAAGAATAAGCTGGACTATTCCATGGGCGGGACAAAATGCTGGCCCCTAAGTTTTAGCATTCTGCCCTCCTACCGTTAAGTCTGGCTTACCTTGGAGGAGCCGGATGGCTCAGTGGCAGCTGGATTCTTACACAGATGGCTTTGAGTCACAGCTCCCCCTCTCGTCAGCTGTGGGACTGTCTCTCTACCTGCAGTATCTTTTATTATTATCTCTTATATGAAGATAAAAATGACTGAAAGAAATGGGGAGATTAGAAAAGGGAATATAAAACATCTGGATACTAGTAGGGCTTTACAAACTGGAGCTATTTTATGTTATCTTTTTGAAGACATAACATTCCAGAATAGTTGTAAATGTCCCTACCATTTCACACACAGCCTCTGATAACTAATGTTGGAAAAGGTGTCTTGTAGCTGAAGACTACTGTTTTTTATTTATCCATTGATTTATTGTTTGTTTTTGCTGACAATGTTGAGTATCCAGGCCTGCGTGGTGGAAACAGAGGAAGGTTCAAACTAGATAGGGTATAAATTCCCTTAAAATTCTCTTTCTGTTATAACTTGCTGATCCTCTCAGCATGAAATTGATTAAGAAATTCACATCACTTAATTCTTTTCATAATCACCTAAGTGCAAAACTTGCAAGGAAGAACTTTTTTTTAATGGGTGATGAGCCAAGTGAGGCATGCAGGGGAGATAACGTTGGCTATTCAAATGCAAGTTTCTCCTTTCCTATGAAATCCCCCAGATAAGCAGTGTTCCCTGCTGAGCTTCACAGACTGGAATTTTAGAAGTCCAGTGAATTCCTAGAGACAGACAAAAAGGGATAAGAGGTGGAATAAGGCAGACAGCTTGTGAAAAAGGTAAAAATGAGCAAAATATGAAAATTAACAATGAGAAGCCTCGCTAAAATGGAGTCTAGATATTTGGCAGAAGGAGCTCTCAGGCCCTGCCACTCCTTGTCAGGTACAAATCCCACTGAAAGAGAGGGACCTCGCAGGTACAAGAAAGGCTTTCCTCCACCCTGGTAACGGCCCAGCCAATGAGAGACAGTCAGAACTCAGCCAATAAGAAGCCACTATACTTCCAACTCCCAGTTTGCTCCAATGGACTTTCTGTTTACAACAGCCTTTCCAACTCCGCCCTCCTCCCTCCATATAAAAGAGCCCTCCTCTGCTGTGGCTCGGGGGATTTGGTTATGGTTTTCCTCGCTGCTTGTTTTTGTCAGATTATGGCTCTGCGTTGTTCTCGATAAACCAATCTTTTGCTGGTGAAATAACTAGCGGTTTTATTTTTAAGATTAACAAAAGCTAAAACAAATCATCCTGGCTGTTTTTGAAAGGAACCAGTGGAAAGGAAGTAAAGCGTGCATGTGAAGGAAAGCTATCTATTAGAAAGATGCCCTTTAAAATATTTCTGCAGGAAATTAAAAAAAAAAAAAAAAGGAAAATGCAAGCAAATACGTCTGTTGGAACTTCAGACCTCCAAAGATGGTTTCCAAGAAGTAGACGAAATCTGTGTTTTAGTGATGGACACACCTGGGGCTGAATCTCTCCCAGCTACTCTAAGTGTGACTTTTGGCTTGTTACTTAACTTCTCTAAATCAGCGTCTCCTCATCTGTCGTTAGGTATGCTATTTCTCCATTTACTGCTTTTAGGGATTCACTTCCGTGCACTCACTATTTTATGCCTTTGATCACTGTATTAAATTTGTTTGGCATTCCTGTTCCTATGCCTATGTATGCTGGTTAACTGTGCTCTTTGAGGGCTGTGGTGAAATCTTAATTTTCTGCTCAGTGTCATTACCCGTCCATTTCCACTAGAAGCTGAAGATAGTTACATGATGACTTTCAAGGTGGGCAGCTGATGGATATTTTTGATTTTTCTGCTTGGACTTTATAGGGAGGATGGTACCTCTTTTAGACCTTGACAGGAGGGGCTCAAGCCTTTGATTCTGCCCCTCAAAGGGTCTGTTCTGACTCTCCTCCAGTCACACCCTTTCCCACTTAAGCAGTTCTTCAGGACCCCAGAAATGTTCCCCCACTTGGATCTTGCCCTCTTCTAGATGACACAGTGGCTATCAGAAGGCAAGAATTCCCTGCCTCCGTTGATCCTAACACAACTTCCAAGGCTGGATCTGCCCCTGAAGCTGGACTTCGCTGCTGATATGTTGATTAATAGGCCTCAAGGAAGGTTGTTTAAGAGGGAGCATGTGTATAGGGCTAGGGACTATAGGCTGAGCTGTCGCCCCAAATGCAACAGAGGTCCTCAAATGGCATAGAGTGAGGCATAGAGAAAGAAGATAGCTGAGCCTGGGCCAGGTCTCCCATGGAGCCAGGTTCTGGCACAGAACTCTGAGCAGAGTCTGGGAATTCTAAATTCAAACCTGACCTTCAAGGTCCATTATAAAGATAGAACATTTTTTTAAAAAGTTTGATTTCCATTTCTTAAATATTTAGACATATGGCAAACAACTCTCCCTTTGTACTCTTGCCAGTGTTAGGGGTATTCCTGGAGAAAACCATTTCTGCCAACCTCCTTTTAGAGAAAAAGGTAGGAAGCTGCATTATATAGCATGGGTGATAATTTCCAAATCACTCTGATAACCTTTTTGGAGGGATCATCTCACTCCAAAGAGGTTCTTCCCGTGTTTTGATCCTGTGTGTTTACTCTTTAGTGTGGCTTTTATGTTTGCCAAGAAATACTTGGTGACACTTTGAAAGATACCAGTGAAACACCATGGTCTATTCCATAGGTCAAAACTTTGTAGCCAGCATTAAAATAAGGAAGTGTCAGAGTGGAGGAAGCCACACAAAGTCCAGAGATCTCTGCATCTCCACATAACCTTCCTATGAATGTTCAAAAGAATGAGGAATTAGGACTTAGGATGGTGAGGCTCCTAAAGAATCATTCATTAAGAAGGCCAGGACCTTAGAGTCAGAATATTACTGATGCAGTTTGGAGGCTGATGTTAAGGTGGAGGGCTTGAGTAGGGAAGGATGATTTGTCTTCATGTTCTTTATACCTGGCATGGCACATCAGCATTAGAAAGAGAGAAAACACCCCTCTAGGAATTTAAGCTTGTACCAGACCAGGACTGAATGCCAAGGGCTTGAACTGGGCATTGAACTTGGTCTCAACCTTGTTCAGTGAAAGGGCCTCCCCATGGAAGTCCTGGCGAATAAGAAAATGTGCATTCTCTGTTCAGCCTTTGCAAATACCCTTTTTATTTGGAGTCAGAAGACTTGTGACTTTAATGATATGAGCAAATTTTTGCACCTCTCTTAGCCTTAGTTTTCTTCCTCATAGAAGTGCTGGGAGAATTTCTCTTGGATGGTCTCTGCGAGCGATCTTGGCAGCCTTCGAATGCTTATTAGTTGGTGGCCAGATGAATAACGGAATTGGTTATTAGTGAAAAGTTAGTGATTAAGAAGGGTCTTTTTAAGCTTTTCAGGTTCTAGATTAGTGCTTGTCTATCTACTAGTTAGTCTTACTCTGGGATTTAAATTGTCCTAGCAAGACGTTTTATTGCTCACAGGCTATATGCTTTTCTTGTCAAATTCATTCTAAGAAAATTCAGTATTCTGAGGTTCTTTAACAAAATGCATTTCCTAATTCTATAGTTGGGTTTCTAAAATGTTTTAAAACACATTTGAAGAACACATATCCTAACTCCTCCCAAATTATTTAGATCGAACATACTTCTGGGTGGAGGAGAGTTTTTATTTTTGCTGACTCAACATAAGGGCAGGTCATGGTTAACAGCTGAGGGGGCAGCTGTGCTATGGTGGGAAAAGACCTGATAGTAAAGTCAGGAGGCCAGGAATTCAATCATGTTTTTGGCATTTGGCAATTGTGTGTCTCCCGAGAAAGCTTTAACATTTCAGTTGTGATCTTTCTTTTTTTTTTTTAAGATTTATTTATTTGTTTTAGAGAGAGAGAGAGAGAGAGAGAGAGAGCACGCATGGGGTGGGGAGGAGAGGGAGTGGGAGAGAGAATCTCAAGCAGATTCCACACTGAGCACCGAGCCCTCACGACCCTGAGATCACGACCTGAGCCGAAACCAAGAATTGGAGGCTTAACCGACTGCACCACGCAGGTGCCCCTGGTTGTGATCTTTCTTATTTTAAAACAGGGATAATAATTCTACCATGTATGTCAACCAGGTAGTTTTGAGAGGTATGAAAAAAATACTTATTACTGTGCTTTAAAGTCAGGTTCTAAGGGGAACACAATTAACCAAAGGAAGAGAGGAGCCTAGTTGTGCTATGTTATTACTTAGGAAATATTTACTGGTTTGCTTGAAGTGTTATACATGAAGGAATTTCCGTGGAATATAATCCACAGATTAGTGGAAAGATGTTTCCACAGGTATACAGAATTAGGGTAGATCAGAGAATATGTGAGAGTAAAAATTGATTCTTCGGATTTACATACTATACACTGCTACCAGAATAGTTTCCATAGGCACAATGGTGATCATGTTACCCTTTACTAAAAAAGTTCAAAATTTTTGCACTGATAACTTAGTAAATCAAGATCTAAGGTCCTTCACAGAATAGGTCAAATTTCTCTTACTGGCTTGGGGGAAATAAAAAGGCATTGTTCATGGACCCAGAAAATGCCCTAAATTTGATTGTGTTGGTTGAACAACTCTATAAATACAGTAGAAAAATAAACAAATTAAAAAAAAAAACCCACATTAAATGTATATTTTAAATGGGTTAATTTTATGGCACTGAATTATATCTCAGTAAAATTTTTATTTCAAAAAATCTTTTTTCATATATTCTTTTTTTCTTAAAAATTATTTACCAATCCTTATCCTAATATACATAGTCTACTACATATTAGCACAGAGGACTACTTATTTTTCCCTGAAGATCCATTTCCTCTTATTCATTCATGATTTTATTCTGGTGTTTACTCTCTGACAGTTGTGCTACCTCTGGTTCCTGAAGTTCTGTATATGTCCCAAAGCCAGCATTGAATGCTGTCTCTTCCAAAGAACCTCTTTCACTACCACATACCATAAAATTAATATCTTCTTCCATCAGGTCATTATAGCACATTTTCCCAAAAAGTTCTCATTTACAAAAAAAAAAGTATCTGGTTTCAATTTTTGTTGCATTTTAAAATAAAACCAAAGTCAACCTTAGAATTTCTCAATCTGTGTCTGTGATCTAACTCCCTTGATATTGTAAGATCAAGAAGTCATGGTATTTTATTTGCTTATTCCCCCCAGTATCCATGTAGCCTGTGCTATTCATATAACATTCATACAATAACGTTTATTAAGTTAAATTTAAATGTTGTACTACAGAGAAGTCACCTAAGGAAAAATAGATATTTTCATCGCTACATTGGCCTAGAGAATATAGGTCAGATGTTAAACATGTGAAATACTGTTCTCTTAAAGCTTCATTTACAGCCATTAATGCCAAAGGATGACAATCTCACTAAATACCAAAGAATGTACTTTTAAAAACACATGCTAACATTTGGATTCATCGAGTTTCACTGCTAAGTCCCACGTTCCTTGTTCTTTCCTGCTGTCTCCAATTAAAAAATTCCTGTTATCCTTTAAGATTTTTTGACATTTTATCTGGGGCACATTTTGAATATCTTTCTATATTCATTTAAAAGTGAGTTCACTTTCGAAAGAGAAATATAAGACGCGGTTTATCTTACACTTACTCTGTTAGTAGGTTTATTCTAAAGTATTCCTATAAATGGGCTCTGGAATATTATTGATTTTGTATCATACTGCACTTCCTAAAATGAAGAATTATTATTTTCAATTTTCTGTCTCATGATCTTATTAAAGATTATTACTTTCTCACAAATTAAAAGTTCATTACATTTTATATTTCTATGCAGTGTTCTCTTCCTACTTCGACACATTGCTCTCAGTGCAGAGTTGGAATCCTCAACCTTTTGGCTCCTGATGTACTTAGTAGAGTTCCTGGTTGTAGGGGCTTAGCTGCCAACAAAATGTTAGAAAAGGGAAGAAAAGTTGCTCTGAGGGAAGCAGGCTTTCTCTAGGAAGTATATATGGTGACTCGATACCTGGTTACTTATTTTTATGTGTATGTAAATTGACCTAATAGTCAACAATATGCCTAATTCATATAGATATTATTATTAATGTATAGAAAAGAAAATAGGCTCATGGAAGTAAAATGACTTTCTCAGAGTAACAGCTTATAAGTGACAGAATTGGGACTTAAAATCCCAGCCATACCTATTTCCAAAGCTTCTGCATTTCTAACATGCTCAAACCTTGAGTTCTCTGCTAATATACCTTTCTCAGTCTCCAAATCTAAGTTAGATCTTTCCAAGTATTTATCACATGGATATCTAGATTCCTCTTTACATCTACTGTTATGTAATTATTATGACATTTTGGTAGTTGTCCTAGGGTCATTTTGTCAAATTTCTACTTGATTTACGTTGTACTTGTTCATTTATGAGGAATTCTTAACCTCAGGAAACAAACGGAGGGTTGCTGGAGTGGTGGGGGGTGGGAGGGATGAGGTGGCTGGGTGATAGACATTGGGGAGGGTATGTGCTATGGTGAGCGCTGTGAATTGTGTAAGACTGATGAATCACAGACCTGTACCTCTGAAACAAATAATACATTATATATTAAAAAAAAGAAGAAGATAGTAGGAAGGGAAAAATGAAGGGGGGAAATCGGAGGAGGAGACGAACCGTGAGAGACGATGGACTCTGAGAAACACACTGAGGGTTCTAGAGGGGAGGGGGTTTGAGGGATTGGTTAGCCTGGTGATGGGTATTAAAGAGGGCACACTCTGCATGGAGCACTGGGTGTTATACACAAACAATGAATCATGGAACACTACATCAAAAACTAAAGGTGTAATGTATGGTGATTAACATAACAATAAAATTTAAAAAAATAAAATAAAAATGAAAATAATCTGTATTTAAGTTAATTCACATGCTCAGGAATGTTAATGAAAAGTTCCAAAAAAATTGCTTTTGTGGAAAATTCTAAGATAACTGAAGTATATTGAATTATTTATATACAGTAAGTGCAAACAAATGGGGCATTTGCTGAAATAAGGTCATATTTCTGGGTGGCGACTTCATGGAAAATGGTTGTATACTTTATATCTAATATCAGTTATGGTACTGCCAGATGTTACAATAGAGTACAGAGATTTTTTTAAAATACAAAACAAATAAATGTAGATTTCAAAATATGGCCATAAATTCTGACCTATGAAAATCAGTTAATTATTGTTTCTTATTATGTACGTAAAAGTCATGGAAAATATATGCAATGAAATTATGCAATGAAAATAGATGCAAAGTAATATTATCTTTAAGTAATATTACTACCTATAAGTAGTATTACCTTGTTTTGCAAGTACATCCTGCCCAGACATGCTCTCTTGTGCTGTGTTAGGAAGTACAGATGAATTGAAGTTCCAGTCATCATAGCAGCCTCTTCATTCATCTTCAGGATTCTATATATTAACTCCTCTAATTCATTCTCCACAGGATTTCCGGAGCATTCTTTGAAATCCCAGGTCTGATGACATTTTTCCCATGTTAAAATTCTTCATTGGATTCCCACTGTATGTAAAACAAAAAACTCTTTAATTTGGCTCACAATGACCTTCATAATCTGACTCTTCCGAGTCTCTTCAGTGTGGCTTCATTTCTCTCCTCATCATGTTCTGCTCTCCATCTTATTTGATAAAATGATAACTTGTAGTCACCAGTGTCTCTCTTCCTTCTGGGCTATTTTCCCTTAATTTGGGTGTAAGAGAGAGCTAGTTGTCCAAAAATATCCATTCCACACTTCTTACTGGATGCAGTGCTGCCAGTGAGGTTGTATTTTCCAATATTTTTGCAATTAGGTGAAGTCCTGTGGTCAGTGGAGATGAGAAGTGATGTATGTTGCTCCCAGGCCTGAGTGTGAATATTTTGGGTATGCCTCTTTCATATTCTTTTTGTTTTCCACTGGTTAGAATCCAGATATTATGTACTAGCTTTAAAAATAGTATCCAACAACTATGTCTCAGAAAGTTGAGAAGCAAAGATCTGAAAGGAAATCAAGTCTATAATTGACAATGAGAAAAGAGTGTGTTGTTGACCTAGGCATTCACATTTGGACTGTCTAGAAGAGAGAAATAAACATCTTTGTTTTTATGTTGTCATATTGTTGGGCCTCTATTATAGAATCTCAGACTTTGCTTAATGAAGAAATAATCTTTGTTTTCCTTGCTCTGTGCTTTGCTTGGGCAATTCTTACTTATCTTTTATATCCAAGTTTGGATATCTTGCCTGACTGACCTCCCACCCCAAGTCCAAGGACCTCACCTATGTTCTTCCAATGGTATCTAGTTCTGAAAAATATTACCTAGTTCTGATAAATATTAATATTTATTGAACCTATGTTTTGTGTCAGTCATGATTTAAAGCATATGTGTGCCATTCTATTTAACACAATAATCCTATTAAATATGTATTAATACAATCTCCATCTTACAGATGAACAGTTACAGAGAAGTTAATATGGCTATATTTTCCAAAAGATAGTCGCAACAGTGCTTTTTTTTTAAATCCCATATACCCTCTTACAATGTGATTTTAATAACTTTCCCGCTGAGAGAGGGGATCTGTGTTTCCCATCCCTGAATCTGGATAGACTTGTAAACTGGAGAAGAAGAGACACTCCCTGATTTCTTAGACTAAACTGGAGGCTGTATCAGTGGCTCCCAACTTATTCTCTTGGGACACTCATTGTTGGACCTCTTAGCAGCCAGAAAAAATATCTGAGGTCAGCATGCTGCCATGAAGTCTTGGTTTCATGGACTGGTGTTCTGTCCAGAAGCCACGGATGAAGTCTCAGCTAGCATCTATTGCTGGACATGTGAATGAAGATGCCTCATGATGATTCCAGCCTTGAGCCTCTAGTCCCCTTGAGCTTCTGAGTCGTCTTAGATGAAATTCCATGAATATGGAGTAGAGATAAGTTATCATTATGCTCTAAGCCCATGATCACAGAATCTATGAGTGTAATCAAATTTTTTTAGTTGCTAAATTTTTGTGTAACTGGAACATTGCCCAAAGTAAAAAATCAAGAAATTAGAAGATCTAAGATCCAAACTAAAAAAGTTAGATTCTAGAGCTCTTAGACATTACATCCCTTGTGCTTAGTTTCTTATGTAGAAACTGCCTTTTGATTTGTTTGTACCCCTACACAATTTATAAATCACATTAGAGCAGAGGTCTTTTCTTCTTTATCCAAAAGTGCAAGGATTTTTTTTTTTTACCTGTTTTCATTTATCTACCCCATAGTCCAGCACTGTAGCAGATATGTAGTAGGCACTCAATAAATGTTTGCTTGATGAATAAATGGAAGTATAAGAGCACTGATTTCATCTTGTAGAATTCCATGAGCACCTAGTGTAAGTTAACTGTTTGCTAAACATCTATTTGATACAATGCTAAATGCTTTAAAATGTTTTTATTTAACCTTTATATCCCCATAATGGATGTGTTGTTGAGGGACCCATTTTACAGATGAGGAATGGAGACTTCAAATTAATAAATAACTTACTCCAGGCCCCATAGTTATTAAAGGAAAGAATTTGGATCTGAAATTTGACCTTAACGTATGCTGAATACTCTCCATTTGCTGCTTCTTTTTCTCTACCCTTCTGTTCTGCACTATAAAGCTGGGAGACTATACTCTATGGATTGTATCAACTAACCTCTCTTTCCATCTGGCTTCTGATTGGCTTTACCCAATAAAAGGTACCACGAGGAGATGAGAGAGCAAAAAGAGAGAGGTTTGTGGTAATCATTTTGGCCTTCTCTCTCCATCAGGCTGTGGGTTGTCAGTGACTACATTTCTCTGTTTCTCTATTGAAGGCTACAACTTTTGGAGGAAAGTGTTCTTTTTAGCATTTTCTCTCCAAGTTCCATTAACAAATCCCTTTCTTGCCCTTAGGTAGTAGATTCCTGCTACTACTGGCAACTGATTTCTCTTCATTTCTTTTCTTTTCTTTTCTTTTTTAAGAGAGAGAGCATGTGAGAGAGCAGCAGAGAGAGGCAGAAAGAGAGGGGGAAAGAGAGAATCCTAAGCAGGTTCCACACCCAGCACAGAGCCTGATATGGAGTTCAGTCTCACGACCCTGAGATCATGACCCAAGGTGAAATCAAGAGTTGGACACTTAATCAACTGAGCCACCCAGTTGCCCCCTCTTAATTTCTGTAACACCTTTGTAAATATTCTTTCATTAAGCTCTCTTTACCCATCCCTCTGAGTGCGATCTGTGGATCTTCTCTAACATATGTGGATAAGGGCAGGGGAAAATTGAGACATACATACCATATGACTAAATATTTAGAAGATTTAAATCATTTTACCAAACTGCTTAAAGATTGTTCCATTCTCCTATCTTGACAGTGTTTCATTACAAATAACCAGAAAGACTCGGTTTGAATATAGGATTATCAGAACCCTTAGAGTTCCAAGCTGAAGCATGGAGATGCTGTCTGTTACATGTGGACACTATCTTGCACCTTGAGGGTCCTCATGCATATACATGTAGACACCCCAGCCCATGTATTCCAGCTCCATCTGTAGACATACAGCCACTCATTGAGCTTATGGGTTTACATACTGGTGGTGTACTTTGGCAAGTTGAATCTTTTGAAGAGGTCCTTGCAGAACTTCCAAGTGGATACAAGCCAACTGGGTAGGAAATTTCAGGGGTACCAGGTACCTAAAGCATGATTTAGAAGCAGAGACATGGCTCCTGGAGGACACAACTCCTTGGACTACAAACTTTTTTTCCTATGGGGAGGGATATGGGCTAGAAAAGGACTAAGCAGAGTTCTCTAAAACATGGGGCCCCTGTTTGATAGTTTATGGAAGAATAGGTCATCCCTTCCCTTTCACTACTGTGGCTAATGTATTACATCTCATTTAGTGGGTTTTATAGCTCAAGAATGCAATTAATACTTATTGGAGAAGTCATGGTTGATATGACATCCAGATCTTCTGGGAAGAAAATTTAAGATTTAAAAGTTGGTATAGACACAGAATTTTTATTTTATTCTCTTTGAGTTTGGGAGTTTAGCTAATAGGTATCACCATAAATGTTTTGGATAATGTATCACTTGCTGCAATAGTAATCTTGTGCCAGACAGATAATTCTAATCTATTCCAGATGAGTAGGTCTCCCTGAGATAGAAAAATTCTGCCAGAAACTTTGCCAGGATTCCAGGTAACAAAGAGAGAACACCTACTCAACTGGATGGTAAACTCGCTCTGGTTTCAGAGAAACCCTGACAAAAACAGAACAAGGTTTAAAAAAAAACATATATATGACTATTCCTAAGATATAGAGTCCGAAGATTTGAAAAACTGTTTTATAGTCTTTATTAGTAATTTGAAGTATTGGCTGATAAAGGATTCCCTTTATAAAGAGTTTGGCCTATGTATCTAGTTAGATTTTCTAGTTAGATATCTTCCTGACAAAAAGAGACTACCAGCAGTTACTCTTAGGTTAGCAATCAGTACCTTTGATAAGTTGGGAGACAGGTCATCTACTGTCACCACTTTCAGATGGGGAGTACCCATTATAACTCATGATAGCTGAGCAGACAAATATTAGGAAGCTAAGTTCATCAGCATGGCAGATCTCTACTCACGGCTTACTTTATGGTCAAGGTGGTCCCACTTAAAAAGGCCATGGAAAGACTGGAAAAAGGATGAACATCTGGCAGTTATCTCTATACAGTGTTCACTCTTCGGTTACAGTGATCTAGGCAAATGAATAAGTTAAATGGCAGCGCTTTAGTGTACATGTTTTTACTTTTAAAAATCAATTATTTAAGGAAGATCTTCTGCGTGTAGATGGTGTCAGTCGGAGCGTGAGTTGCTGCACGAGGGTATTGAAGACAATGGCCAAGAACAAACTAAGAGGGCAGAAGTCCAGGAATGTATTTCATATAGCCAGCCAAAAAAGCTTTAAGTCTAAAAACAAAGTAAAACCAGTTACCACTAATCTTAAGAAGATAAACATTGTGAATGATGAAAAAGTTAGCAGAGTGAATAAAGCTTTTGTAGATATACAAAAGGAACTTGCCCATTTCTCAAAAGGCCTTTCCCTTGAACCTTTGCAGAAACAGCTGATTCCTCAGCAGTGTCATGAAAACAAACCAGTTAATGTTGGTGAAGCGACAAGATTAATGGCTCAGTTGTAATACACTGGAGATACAGCAGATACCCCAAAAAGACCAACAAATTAAATGTTTTATACAGAAAAAAAAATCAGTTATTTAAGTTCCTTGTCCCGCAAAGAGATCAGTTT
>NW_027397083.1:8993606-9047341 GCF_003265705.2 Callorhinus ursinus
CTACATTTGTATCTTTGGGATAAATACCCAGTAGTGCAATTGCTGGGTCGTACAGTAGCTCTATTTTCAACTTTTTGAGGACCCTCCATACTGTTTTCCAGAGTGGCTTTTCCAGAGTGGTTGCACCAGCTTGCATTCCCACCAACAGGAGGGTTCCCGTTTCTCCACATCCCCACCAACATCTGTTGTTTCCTGACTTGTTAATTTTAGCCATTCTGACTGGTGTGAGGTGGTATCTTATTGAGGTTTCGATTTGGATTTCCCTGATGCTGAGAGATGTTGAGCAACTTTTTCATGCGTCTGTTGGCCATTTGGATGTCTTCTTTGCAGAAATGTCTGTTCATGTCTTCTGCCCATTTCTCGATTGGATTATTTGTTCTTCAGGTGTTAAGTTTGATAAGTTCTTTATAGATTTTAGATACTAGCCCTTTATCTGATATGTCATTTGCAAATATCTTCTCCCATTCTGTCGGTTGTCTTTTGGATTCATTGACTGTTTCCTTTGCTGTGCAAAAGGTTTTTATCTTGATCAAGTCCCAATAGTTCATTTTTGCCCTTGCTTCCCTTGCCTTTGGCGATGTTTCTAGGAAGAAACGGCTGAGATCGAAGAGGTTGCTGCCTGTATTCTTCTCTAGGATTTTGATGGACTCCTGTCTCACATTTAGGTCTTTCAACCATTTTGAGTCTATTTTTGTGTGTGGTGTAAGGAAATGGTCCAGTTTCATTCTTCTGCATGTGGCTGTCCAAAGCAAAATAAGTCAGAGAAAGACATGTATCATATGATCTCACTGATATGAGGAATTCTTAATCTCAGGAAACAAACTGAGGGTTGCTGGAGTGGTGGGGGGTGGGAGGGATGGGGTGGCTGGGTGATAGACATTGGGAAGGGTATGTGCTATGGTGAGCGCTGTGAATTGTGTAAGACTGATGAATCACAGACCTGTACCTCTGAAACAAATAATACATTATATGTTAAAATACAAAAAGAAGAAGATAGTAGAAAGGGGAAAATGAAGGGGGTGAATTGGAGGGAAAGATGAACCATGAGAGACTACGGACTCTGAGAAAGAAACTGAGGGTTCTAGAAGGTCCAGGAGTTCTCTCAGCTCTGTAGATGAGTTTGTATTTAGAGGGGAGGGAGGTGGGGGGGATGAGTTAGCCTGGTGATGGGTAATAAAGAGGGCGCGTATAAATGGAGTACTGGTTGTTATACGTAAACAATGAATCATGGAACACTACATCAAAAACTAATGATGTAATGTATGGTGATTAACATAATATAATAAAAAAAAAGAAAAGAAAGGAAATGACTGCCAAAAAAAAAAAAAAAAAAAAGAACCCTGGGGAAAGAGGGAACATGAGAGACAAGAAGAAGAGAAAATATATATATATATTTTTTTTTGGATTAAACACAGAACTGAGAGGGGACATGTTGTGGTACAGAAGGTATACTGGACTAGACTGAGAAGTTCCTTGTGGACCATGTCAGAGGAGTTTTGTTTTTATCCTAAGACTAGTAGAATAGCATGGGAGGATTTTAAGCAGATAAATGAATTAATCAGATTGAACTTCGAAAAGTTTACTCTAGTTACTGAGTAGAAAATGGAACTTGGTAACTTGAGAGAATCAAGGAGACCAGTTTAGGTCCTGAATTATGCCCTCCAGAATGATATGTTGAGGTCCTAACCACCAGAATGTGTAACTCAAAAAGTGACCTTTCTTGGAACTAGGGCTTTACAGAAGTAATCAAGTTAAAAATAGGTCCCTAGGGTGACCCTAAACCCATATGACTGGTATCCTTATAAAAGAGGGAAGTTTAGACACAGAGACAGATATGTAAAAAGAGGTGATAATGTGAAAACACAAAGAGAAGACAGCCATGTGTCTAGAGTGATGCATCTATAAGCCAAGAAAGGCCTACGATTACCAGCAAATACCCGAGCTAGAAGAGCAAGGGAGGATTCTTCCCCAGCGCCATCACAGAGAACACAGTACTGCCAACATCTTGATATTGAATTTCTTGCCTCTAAAATGATGAGACAATAAATTTATGTGGTTCTAAGCTACCCAGTTTTTTTTTACTTTGTTACAGTAGCCCTAGGAACCCAATACAGATGCTATTGCAGAACACCACATAAAAGATGAAGGTAGCTCAGACTAGGTTGGAAATGACAATAAAGCAGAGAAAGGGTTCCTAACTCTCAGATGTCCAATGATTATACTTAAAAGGTAAAATTAAGAAGGATAGATGACTGGATGTGATATGGAGGATAAAGGAAGAAGAAGGTATCAGTGATGACACCTAGTGTTCTGGATCGTTACCAGGTAAATGGCAGTGCCATTCACTGACTTGGAAAAGTACCAGGTCAGTGGAAGATGACCTACTCATTTTGAGTTTGTGGTGTCTTTTTGAAACCCAAGAGGTAGTGGGAAATAAGGTCTGAAGCTCAAAGAGAGGGTCTGGGCAAGAAACATAAATTGAGTCATCTTCATGGAAGCAGAGTAATGGAGGAAGGAAATAGAGAGAGGAAAAGAGAAGATAGCTTAGGACTGAAGCCTTGAGGAATATAAACCATTAACAGTTACATGCAAAATGTGTATATGTCATCTAAACTCTACCAAACCTTAAGGAAAAAGCTTGAATGTATAATACACATACACACACATTTCAAACTTCTACCATAGACAGTTCAACCATCTAGTCATATCATGTACAATATAGACATATATAAATGAATTTATTACTGTGGAAGTTGAAGGCTGAGGGATTTCCCTATTGCAGGAAGGTATGCAGAAATAAATAAAATCAGCCAAGTGAGTTTTGGCAGAGACTCAAAAGCAGGCAGAGGAGTGGGAAAACTTTATAGTGGAAAAGAGAAGGCTTCAAGTGTGGCCTGATTGGAAGCTGTGGGCATGGGGAAGCCGGAAGCAGGCTAACCAAAAGTGAGGCATCACATGTGATTGGTTAGGGGAGTATATTTAATTTTTTTGGCTGTTTCTAAGTTGGAAATGGGAACAAAAATAAGGAATCTGTCAGTTATTAATCAAGTCCTGGCCATTTTGGGCCAATTGTTACAGAAGTTACTGTTTAGCTTGAATTGTTCCTAGAGATACCAACCTGGCCTCCAGGTCTGACCTATAGTAGGCTGGCTTCCTGGGTTCTTAATTGTAGATAAAGGATTGGTTTCCTGGGCAGAATGTTGCAAGTTGTGGGTCAGAGTTCTACTTTTATAGATGATCTAGCCATTGCCTATATATTCATTCAGTCTCAGGGCACCTCTTGAGGACACTGTCTAGAGTAAAAGCCTGAACAAGAAGCCAGCTAGTGTGGATTCCTGGAACACACACATAAAGCCAAGGTAGTGGGTCATGAGAATTGACAAAAAATCATCACTATAACCCAGGGGAGGAACTGGTGGAATCTCTGCTGCAGCCGAGAGGAATGTGTTTAGAAGTGCACGGGGAATTTCCATAAAAAGTGAAGAGTTTATTAGGATACGTATATTGCACTTGATCTGATGCCTAGCCACATCATAGACTCCATTTCTTACTTTGCTTCCCCTAGCCCAGTCTATTCACAAGGACATCCTTGCTGCTTCTACAACATGCCAAGTATGTTCCTCTATTAGGGCTTTGCAGTTTCTGCCTGGAAACCCTTTTCCCTATTTACCAGGCTGACTCAGAACGCTGCTCAAATGCTACATGATCAGAAAGGTCTTGCCTACCCACATATGTAAAATAATTTTCTCCCTCCTTACCAGTTTCTATCCCAATTATTTCCTGCTCTGTTATTTCCATAATACCTCCTACCATTGTAGTATAAATGCATTTTTATTGTCTGTCTCCCACAGTGGAATGCAGGCTCCATCAAGGGAAAGGCTTTGTTTATAGTCCTATCTCCAGAGCCTAAAATAATGCCCAGTTCTTAGGAAGTTGGAAGCAAATAGTTAATGAATGAATGAGAAGGTCCAGGATTTCTCTCAGCTCTGTAGATGAGTTTGTATTTAGAGAAATACTGTTTTGTTACTATTACTTTGGCATGTTTGCTTTCCAGTCTGATATGGCCTGGGGAAATTTGTGCAAGGATGGTAAAGACAGTGGTAACTAGGAAAAAGAAAAATAGCCAACAAGTTAGTAATATTCTATCCATGGTAATTCCTTCTGATCCTGGTAGTGTGATTGTGCAAAAGCTATCATTAGAAAGAGTTGGATGAGGGATATATGAAAACTCTTCCAACTATTTTTGTAATTTTTCTGTTAGTTGAAAATTACTTCAAACTGAAAAGTTAAAAAATGTTAGTGGGTATTTATAGGTAGGAGATTCCATGGGAATTTATTGATTTATATGTATCTCTCTGTATTTTCCGTATTTTCTTCAATGACCATTTAATTCTTTTGAAAGAGAAAGATGTTATAAATCAAAATAAAAATGTTCCACCCAGACATAGGCATCTTGTGCATTCACTCTCTGATTTTCAAAGTAATTGCATGGCCAAATGATTAATCAAGTTTGATTTGCGGCTTATGGAATAGGAAATACAAATTTAAAATCTTGATTAATTTTAAAATGTGATCATTCTTGAAAAATTTACCATGATATTCCTTGAATAATAATCATAGCTCTCCCCAAATGATAAAAGAAGGGCTTTTTGTAGAATGACTGCATTGTGATAAACTAAAACCCACATATCAAACTAGACCATAAACTGAATAACTCAGAATCTTTGGGAAATGATAATAGTTTAACAATTAAAAAAAAAAGACACTTGATGTCTCTGGGATTTAGAAACAGGTGTATAATCAGCAGTAACCTGCAGTTGCATTGATCAGGACATTATTAGAACACTGTATACTATTATGGAAATTGCATTTTGAGAGAAGTAGTTGAAATTCAACTGGGAATTGTACCAAAAATAAGGTGAATGTGGGAGGTTTATGGGAATCAAGATTCAATATGACTTAGAATCTTTCCAGAATGTGCTAATTATGTGGCATGAGGGGCCTACGGGAGACATAAGGCATAATCCCTGACTTCTAGGAATTTAACAGATGTGTTAATAAGGCAATATGCACACGAGACCGAGGAGAAACTGCAATGCAGAAATAAATTAAGTATGCTAACATACTCTCTACAATTAACACCATGGGCAGTCAACAAAGTGAGAAATCAGAGTTGAATAGAGTTATCAGGAATGGTTTCATAGGGAAGTAGATACTAATGTGTCCTCACACGTGTCCATTTGTTTTAGCTGGGAAAAAGGGGAAGATAGAAGTCAGAATGAGCAATGGCGGGGGGGCCTGGGTGGCTCAGCCGTTAAGTGTCTGCCTTCTGCTCAGGTCATGATCCCAGGGTCCTGGGATCAAGCCCCGCATTGGGCTCCCTGCTCAGCGGGAAGCCTGCTTCTCCTTCTCCTTCTCCCTCTCCCCCTGCCTGTGTTCCCTCTCTCGCTGTCTCTCTCTCTGTCAAATAAATAAATAAAATCTTTAAAAAAAAAAAAAAGTCAGAATGGGTCTTTGAGCCTTGGTCTATGCCATTTCAGATCAAAACATTTGTGGGAAGTTTGAATGTTATGCTAAAAATATTCTGCCCCAATTTCAGAGCATTGGAATCTATGTGATTATGTAACATATTTAAGATTTTTTCCTTTCTGTATGATAATAATAGTAATAATTGATGTTATGGAGTATGATTTTGTATTAAGTGCTATGCAGATAATGTTATACACATTTTCTCCCTCCTGACAATATCCTTCAAAATAGGAACTATTATTATTTCCGTTTTAGAGTTAATTTTATCTGAGTTTCAAAGAAATTATTTGTTCGAGTTAATAAACTCATGAGTGGTCAGAGTTCACATTTGTCCTTTACTAACATTTGAACTCTAATATTTTATATTGCCTTTCCACTCTTTTGGGACTATCATGAAGATGGGGACAGGAAATCAATCCTATATTAGATCAAGGAGAAGTTAGGAGGAAAGACACATGATACAGGTGTTTTACTTGTCTCTACCCCAAATCTGACTCTTTAAGCCAACCTGACTTAATCACAGATAAGCTCACCTGTTAAGATCAGATTTTTGTGCCAGATACTGTTTGATTTTGTAATGTAAGACCCCCTCCCCACCCCACCTTGCTATCTCCCTCTCCTTGAGCCCTTAAGATGTGGCACTCATATAAGCTCTCTATGGTATGAATAATTTGTCTTTATCATATAGATTTTATTCTGGCTTTTCATGATGGTTGGCTTCTGAAACTCCACATAGGAAGCACTGAGTGATATCATTCCGGTCAGTGGGTGTGTTGGAGGGGACAGGGATTAGAGGTCCTTTCTGAAATCTGCATTTACACAGCATGTGCATTTGCACAGAGTGAAAGTAATTTTAGACCTTTTGAGTGTACACATCACATAAAATTTTACAAATATTGTCCACATCAAAGATTATTGTTCTTATTCTTTTATGTTAGGTTACAGTGGAAAAGCCTGATCGTTTCACAATTATAAATTGTCCCTGACACTGATTCTATCTTTTGACTCCAAGCATCCCTCTTACCACAGATGACTATCCACATTCTGCCTGTGATTCCCCAGAACCTAACATAGTACGGGGCCAGGGCTTTTACCAACAATGAGATGCTATTAATCAGCACAAAGTGCTTTAAGCTTCAACAACTGAAAAAGCACTGTGTAGGAGGCACTTGTACACTGGAAAATATTATTAAGACTATATTTGGTTAGGGAAAATTATTACTGCATTCATGAATTCTAGACTTGTATATAAATATGTGTATCTAAGAATATTATTTGTTAAAACGCTTTCTGTAATGAAAAAGAACTTGCTGAACTGGGATCTTTGGTATAGAATATAAAATTGGTTGGAGAGGCAAATACACTTTCATGTACCGGTGGCCCTTTGGTGGTCTAAGTACCAACCCAGGACTGATTCATGATATGCTCAGCTCTGGATAGAATACCTTCTTTGGCCACATTAAAACTATGTTCTAGGGGCGCCTGGGTGGTTCATTTGTTAAGCGTCTGCCTTCGGCCCAGGTCATGATCCCAGGGTCCTGGGATCGAGCCCCGCATCGGGTTCCCTGCTCCCCTGGAAGCCTGCTTCTCCCTCTCCCACTCCCCCTGCTTGGGTTCCTGCTCTCGCGGTGTCTCTCTCTGTCAAATAAATAAATAAAATCTTAAAAAAAAATAAAACTATGTTCTATAACTATTTTTTCTGTTAAATGTCAAAAGTACTTTGAAATTATATCAAATATTTATTGATAAAATAAACCTTGTATTTTATGTAAAGATGTGAATTGACATGTTTAAGCTCTATTGACATGTTTGTCTTCCCTTTAAGGACAAGGTAAAGTATACTGGAGTGTGTATAGGAGGGTGGAAGATTCATGGAGAGAGAAAAGAGACTAAGAGAGAGGGAGACAGAGAAGGGGAGGGGGAGGGAGAGAAAGCTGATAGACACATATATTTAAGCTGAAAAAAGGACTTTCTATAAATTTTTACATTTGATGTCCATGAAAAACCTCTGAAAGTAGTAATTTTCCATTTCAAAAGTAAGGAAATTGCAGTTCATATAAATTAGTCACATTACCCCGTTCATAGAACTGATATTTACCGCCAGAAATCAGGCTCATTTCTCCTCTCACACTATTGACCGCTGCCTCCCATCTTAATACCAGATATTACGTCAGGATAAGAGGAGATAAACTTGATGACGAGACCAGTGAGACAGAGTCAATGCCCAAGGTTACACAAGAAAAGGTAAAAGATGTAAGGACCATGGTGTCACAACTTTAAGAGGGGACACTGCTAAGTGGAGGTTACTTATGGGGAAAAATGGATCTCAGTAGTTTCAAAATTGTCTAGGAAAGTCTAGGGCGAATGCTTATTTGTAATAATAATATTGAAGCATAAAATGTGTATTATATCACATCAAAGTATAACATATTCTAGTATACTCTGTCCCTTTATCATGTTATTGTGTTGTGCTACAATCCAGTTTTGCAGCTCTGTTGCTTATGAAATGTTTGCCTTCCTCCCATTTTTTTCCCCCACACCTACCCCTAGAATCGCTTCTCTTAAGAACCAGTTTCCCTTTACTGAGGATTGATGATCATTGCCCTAAAGTGGTCCAGAGGGGGACCCTGGAAGCTCATTTTCCCTGACACATCGAATCTGTACATGCCACAGAATCAGCTACCTAGTGAGTTAAAACCCCATAATTGCAATAGTGAAAGGAAAATTACTCAAGCAGATTTGGTTAGCCACGGTAACAAGACTTATAACCTTTACGAAGGCCTTTGGGCCCTAATTATTCAGCAGCTGCTGCCAGGGCAAAAACACCCACGTCTATAGTAGTTAATTTGCATTTTCCTTCCCTTTAAGCAGTGTCCTCTTGTACCTGACCTATTTTCGAAGCCCTCATCCACTATCAATAACAAAAGTCCCTCTCTCGTTCTCAACTTGAAGAAGAGAAATTGCGATTAATAAATTTAACAAATCCAAGGGACTTTAAAAAAGTGAGATTAAAAAATCATAGAGAAGGATAAACTCTGGCTACTTTCTAGCTGAGTAGTAAATACATTATGTCGTCAAGCAGTTCCTTAATGGGCCAGGCTTTTAGGGGACTCCAAAGAAGCCACTGTTATCTGAGGAGCTGCCATGATACATGATTTATCAGAGATGATTATCCAAACATTTTGGTTACAATCATGACCATCTGTTAGTTACTTCTTACTATGGGAATGTGAGAGTGAGATTAGTTATCTGGCTTTTGTTGTCACCTTGATTAAACATCAAAGAATGAAGTTTTAAATTGAGCTATTCTATAACCATTTCTTTTTATTTTCTTGGTGGTGGGGGGTGGTGGGGATGGGGGATGTAGACTAGATCATTATTCAAATCATTGCACAGATGTTTTCTTGAATGATGGTAAACTCCTGCCCAAGGTTAAAAGCTTGTTAACGCCCATTGTCCTTAAAACAATGATCAGTATATTTTGAACCATAGAAAAGTATCCCTAGTCAGGAGACAGTTGGAGTAAAGTATAGCACATCTCTTCCTTCTCAGATGTTTCCTCAAGAAACAGATATTCTGTTCCTACTCACTAACACCACTTTCTTTTCTAATTGACCAGGGAAAAGAAGGGGAAAATGAATTTGTTTGCTGTTTGTTTTTGTTTCCTTTTGGGGAGCTGTAGCAATAAGACTGAGTGTGGATGTATTCACTTATATCAGCACACACACACGTAATATATACATAATAATATACACATATATGTGATATATATAAGTATGTGTATAGTATATGTCCCTGAGACATGCGTTATAGATACATTATATGCATAATGTAATAATGCCATACACATATTAGGGAGAGATTATATTATTATTTTTTAGATCTATTTGGCAGGACTAAGTGCATCATTTATGAGGCCCGATAGAAAATTAAAATGCAGGGCCTCTTGTTGAAGAAGTAAGAATTTAACATGGTGACAGCAGAGCTTTGAATTAAGCACCATGCCCTGTGTGTGACTGCGCTGGATACATGTCCAGTACCATCCCTGTCTGCGGGGTTCTCAGTAGAGACTGGTTAGACTGCATCAGGGCAAGCCTGACCTTGTCTTTAGCTTGCTGAGATAAATGATAGGAGGTTAAATAAAAGTGAGATCTGTTAGCCATCCAGCTCATGACCAACATTAAACTAGGGCATTTGGAGATAGGGGGAAAAAAAATAAAGGTCCTTTCCTAATTTGCAGGGAGAATCTTTTTGTTTGGTAATTTTAAGCGGAATGCAAGAAGAGGGAAAATAAGGCTGGTGCCATCTTGTCAGTGATTTAATTATTTTCCCATCTACACTTGTTTTTGAAGCTTATCAGAGCACAGTACTGTGGGTAGCCCAGTTGTCACCGTGTTATCATTGTGCCTCTGAGTGCTGTCGGCCTGATTCCCATTGTAATGCAATTAATCTTTTGCTTTGCACTAATGGATGAACAAGCATATTTACTGCAGCATAAAATCCTAATTATTTTTTGAACAGATGCATAAAGGGAATGTAAATTAATGGCAAGTGACAATTGTGATAAATGTGTTCTATGTCTTTAAATGTCAGGGTTCCTGTGGTGTGGAGACTAAAGCGTAGCTTGGATATGAACGCTGCCCCACTTGCATTTACCTGTGTGAGGAGGCATACTCATCATGCTCAAAATCTATTCTTAGAGAGTGCCTTGTACTTTTAGACCACACTGATTAGAAATTATAGTATGTTGGCAGGGCTGTCCTTGGTAGGGTGGCATTCTTCACAAGTTTGCTTGAGCTACTGTTGTTACTATGATTCTAAAAAATTATTGCATTTATTATTACTTATGAGAATCTAATACCTGTAGCAATAGCAATAACTTTTAATTCAGCTTTTTTCCCCCAAGCATTGCCCCATTTTCACAAAAATTCCCTTATTAAAAATCTTCACAATTGCAACAGTATGGAGACATTTGATAAACATAACTTGAGCAAAAGAAACCAAGTAAAAACAGCACATCATGTGTGATTCCACTTACATAAAGTGTTCAACTTTAGTAATAAGTAGTTTATTCTGTGAGAAGTCAGTAAAAGGATTTCCTTTGGACTGGGGACAGGCTGAAAGAGGTGCTTCTAGGGTGCTGGTAGTTGTCTATGTCTCAAAGTGGATGCTGGTTACAGAGATGTTGTCAGTTTGTAAATATTTGTTGAATGGTACAGTTGAATACATGCACTTTTCCTCATGAATCTTGTACTTCAATAACATCTTTAAAGAAAACCCTTTCTTATGTTTTATCATTTGTATTGATTTTAAAATTGAAATGCTGAACAGTTAAATAGAATAAGGTGGAAAAGAGAAAAAGGAGCAGAGTAATGCTTTGAATCAATGCCCCATGTGATTTCCAGGAGTACCCCCCTCCACCATAAGGCAGACCTCCCACTTGTTCTGTCTCTCTGCACTCAATGACCAGCAGTGCTGAGAGAGGGTAGCACAGCATTGTGTGTTTTGCTATGGAAAACAATGTTTTACCATGCAACTGTAGGGGAGTTGAGTCTGTGACTTCCCCATCTCCAAAACATCACCTTGTACCTTCTATGTACAATATGATTTCCAATGCAGAAAACACAAGTGGATTTGTGAGGGAGAAAAACCTCTATTGTTTGCAAGATCACTTTGCTTGTTCATCGTTACCAGGATGAAATGCTTTCCATCCATTATTTCTCTGTCTTCCATAGATGGTAGTTTATGTGCTAAACAGTCATGAAGTTACTACTTCTGTGATGCAGCAGTAGGGTTGTAAACTATTTTGTTGGGAACAACCCAATTAAAGTGTTATTCTCTTACAGGCATTTTCACTACATCAAATTTCTGTAACCTGCCTCAAATTCTGTTTCATACTGATGTAATCAGATTTCTGCCACATTTATTCAGCTCATCTCTTTCTTGTCTCTTTGCCCTTCGAAATGCCTCCTTTGCCTTGTGATGACTGCTCTTAGTCAAGGCTTAGTCTCAGAGTGATGATAGAGATAACCCACAGATTATTTGACGTCCGTTCTTGTTAACATGTTTAATAGCTCCCTGTGTATCATGCCAAAGCCCCAAGGAACCTTGAACAAACCTGCCTTGATTAATTTTCCCTAAGATTCCAGAAAATCCTCCTGGCCTCCTTTCCTTCTACCTGTCTATACCCACCCCCTGCACTTTCTACCCTTAGTCCTTGGCACCTTTGTGTCCCATTTCCCCTTCTTCCTATCTATTTTGTTTCATTTGAATTTAGTCATTCAGATTGCACAGTTATCTTCATATGGACACTGCTGCCTCCACAACAACTCATTGCAATCTAGAAAAAAAAGACACCCTTCTCTTCCCTCAACAGACACACCAGCAAATGAAATAACACAAGTGACAGTGTTTGGCATGGCAATGGGGACAGATTTTTCCGCATGTTTTCCTCCATTTCTGGTGATCTCTTTTAATTTCAGAGAATCTAGTAAGATAAAGGTGAATAGTAGGCCCTGTCCATGGAAAAAACATAAAACTTCCAAGAAAAACTGGATCCTATACATGCCTCAGTAAAATCGTTGACAAATGACTGCTTCTTTTGTATGGATATCCCATTCCATTCAGAGAAATGAGAGAGGCAGAGACAAGTGGGTTGCAAAAATGCCTAAAATGTAAAATGTACAACATAAAGTACTACATTGGGCTGGAAGTCATTTCACAAAGAAAATGGCTGTATTACTTTTCAGGGAGTTCTTGACTTTTCACCTTTTCTACTGAGCACTCATCAGAGTGAAAATCAATTATTGTATCTGCTACCTTTTAACATTTCAGATGAATTTAGGATTACTGAAGAAAAATGAGAAATTCTCTTAGTCAAGAAAGCCCTGCATTGCAACTCTTTATATTTGCTCAATTATATCAGTAAAAACACAACTAATAGATATTCCATATATTTTACATTCTTTGATACATTGTATGTTGATAGCATGATTTAAAACATAAAAACACTGACATTTTAGTTAACAATGCAAATTCATATGTAACAAGATACTAGAATAATAATATAGTACCGAATTAGAAAAAAAGAAGCACTTGAAATGACATTTGTATAGAGTTTTTAAAAACAAGGGAAATACTAAAAATAAAATGTTAAATGAAAAATGCAGGACAAAATGTATATACAGTTTGAGCATATGTAAAACATATGTACAATGGAATAGACTGAAAGGAGACAAACCGAATGTTACCTTGTGTGGTGTGATTATAGAGGGAGATTTTTTTTCAACATTTCTTTTGCATTTCTCTACTTTCTAAATTTCTATGATAAGCGTGTATTACAATGATTATAAAAACAAGGGGAGCAAGCAAAATATCATTGCTTTCAATGTGTAGGAGTAAAAATGTTTAGTGCCAATTCCTACTCTGCCACTACAGAGAAAGATCAGACTGTGTTTTGATACTAAACTAGGTAAAATATTTTAGGTTTCTCAAATAACTTCTGGCTACACAATTAAGAGCTAATCCACTGATTTGCACTGTCCTCTTTTAAGATAGAAGTCACAGTAATAAATTAACCCTTTGTAAGTCACATCTAGACAGAGGACTGTCTTGATACCCAATTAGAGAGCCAGGACTCAGTAGCAAATACAGAACTTCTCTCAAAAACAGTCACAGTCACATAAATATTCTATGTATTTTAGAAGCATAAATCACTGTTCCTAGGACTTAAATGCTTGTCAACCCTGTGTAGCTGGAGTCCAGCCTATACCCTAGGTGAGAAAGAAGGAACTGAGAAATGAATGTTATCTAATTCCGGACAAAAAATTTCGGCTGCATTTCCTACATTTCTTAAGAACTTAGGTAAAATACTTTGATGGGGTGGTTGTGCTTTGGTGACTATATTTTGTTTTTGGTTTTGTTTTTTGTTTTGGAGAGAGAGAGGGGCAGCGGGAAAGGGAGAGAGAGAATCTCAAGCAGGCTCCATGTCCAGCATGCAGCCAGCCCGACGTGGGGCTTGATCTCACCATGGTGAGATTGTGACCTGAGCCAAAATCAAGAGTCAGACACTTAACCAACTGAATCACCCAGGCACCCCTGGTGGTTATACTTTGATGGAGGCATCCTGAGAATCTCCCCTGAAGGAATCCTGCACTCCTCTAGTTAGGCATCCCCCTGAAATAGAGACTTTGCATGGGTGAGACATAGGTAAAATCCCACGGAGGAATTTTAGTTGTGCATGTGAGTGCTAAACCATGTGCATGTCCACATAAGTGTCTTCTACCAGTGGTTAAACTCAGATAGTCACGATCAACTGGCTGTTCTTGTGTTCTCCTCGACTCTGTCTGACTGGAGTGCTCCATTCCTTTTTTTTTTTTAATTTTTTTTATTGTTTGGAGTGCTCCATTTCTTTTTTTTTTTTTTAAAGATTTATTTATTTATTTTGAGACAGTGAGAATGAGAGAAAGAGAGTACATGAGAGCGAGGAGGGTCAGAGGGAGAAGCAGGCCCCTCGCCGAGCAGGGAGCCCGATGCGGGACTCCATCCCGGGACTCCAGGATCATGACCTGAGCCGAAGGCAGTTGCCCAACAAACTGAGCCACCCAGGCGCCCCTGGAGTGCTCCATTTCTAATAGAAGAGGATGAACATTAGAAATTTCAGTAAGAATGAATCTCATCAAACAGACATTGTTAGATCATTCTGTTCCAGTTTTCTTTTGTAGAACAGAGTCCTTTGCTATGATAAGAATTAATGATGACTTAGATTTTTTATGTTGGTGGCTCACAGATTTGGTTATTGCCAAGCTTAGTTTTGAGGCCTCAATGCTTCCTTTTTTGGCAGTGAACAATTAAACAATTGTTTCGTTCCTTAGGCAGTAAGAGGCATCTTTTCTTTCCAAGAGCACTATATCTAAAATAATGACTGAGAAGGTATGGTGTGGATAGTGGTCTTCCTGAAACATTTTCTTGCAGGGGATGTGTGTCAGAATGATTTGACTGCATAGTTTCTACATTAGAGACAGTGTACTTAGCCATGAGAATCTAATCATTGAGAAATCAAGAGGAAGCTAAGAAATGATGGTCCGTAAGTTATTAAAAAGAAAAAGGAACAGAAAATAATGTTTCTCATATAATCAGAAGAAATTTGCAATTTAGAGTACAGAGTGAATAGTAAGTGGAAAAAAGTAGTTTCAGTAGGTTTTATGATTGATGGGGAATTACTAAGGTTTTGTTTTTTCTAGTTAATGACTATCATTCAACTTGAAACTACCAGTGTGTGCTTGGTATGATGACTGGGAAGAGCATTGCAAAAATGGATCTACTGGGTGGTGGTTACTCATTTTATACATATCCATCAGCTGTTATTACACAAAGAGCTAGTTTTCCAAGTCTCAGAATCCTCAAATGTATGATAGGATAACAGATTTGCTGACCACTGTGATTATTTACCAGATAAGGCGGGACATTCCTTCAGAAACAGAAAGGGAAGTGGAGACAAGACATCTTCTATGAATTGAGTGAAAAGATATGTTGTAGTATTGCACATATTTCTTTAATTTTGCAGATGGCTTTGTGGGCCCATGTCAAATTTGGAGAGCCATATGTAGCAATTTGGTTAACTAAACAGATCATTGTCATTGAGCATCAACTTTCTAGTTGGTTCTACATCAGATGACAGGGATTCTATGAATGAGTGAAATAGGGTTCTTGATCCCAAGGAGCTTAGAGCATGGTATAGTGCCCAAACCTTTAGTGGAATGTGTACCTGATTGTTTCTGACTGACCTATGCTATATTCTCAAAATGGTAAACACACAATGAATATATTTAAGCGACTCATGAGTATTAAGTGTACTTATTGGCGGAAAAGCACAGCTATCTTCAAATGGGTCATAATAGATAAGGTCATGTTATAATATGAATCATATAAAGAATATTTGTTATACCTTTAGGGCTTCTCAGCCACTAGTCAGTACTTTCAAGTAGGTGCAGTTATGATCCAATTAAAAAGAAGTGAGTGGCATGAAAATTTTGTCTGAAGATAAGTTGTTATTATTTGATCACATTTTCTTAATTACCTAATACAAGCATGCCCATAATGTCTGCTTGTTAAATGCTAAACAGCAGTTTTCATTAATTCTTTTACAAATCAGCCCTCATAAAATACAAATTTTAGACTAATTCCTGTTTTTTTTTTTTCCTTTTCCTTACTATTTTTCTTTATTTGGTGTAGAGTGTTACATCTGTATAAATGGGTCTTTAGGGGGATGTCATCTTTATTTTATCACATATGATTCATATATGCCAACTTCATGGAACTCCTTAGGATGTCTACTTTGTAAAGATTATGGCACTATCAAAACATTATATTTCTCCCATCCTATGAGTTTAAGATTGAGCTTTTAAAATATAACCTCCAGAGCAGATGTCAAACACCAAGGCCTAACCTCAATTTCATATAATGGAATGACTGTCAATGGATTAAGTTAGGGGAACAGAATCCGTCTCTATTTTTGTGACATTGTGATTTCAGAGGAATCTTTTTCCTCTCCTTCTGTAACATTTTGTCATCCACTGTCTCTCCTTAGAGCTGTGTGTAAAGAAGAAATATTCTTGCCTTATAGCTCTTTTTGTTTGCCTCACTCTCAGCAATGCTTAACAAACTGGCATGCAGAGAAGAGGTTAAATAATTTAACTGTGAGAGATGAGTGTTCATGTGGGAATATTACAACACTTAAAATAACTCTTCCAGAAGAGTTTTACTGATGTGGGTTTTGGAGATTTAGATATAAATTTTAGACTTGGAAATAAAATACTAAGAAATCATTTATGAAGTATTATTGAGTTATTAAGGGAATAACAATAGTTTTGGCCTTTTATGAGACTAGTAAGTGAAGCCATATATCTAGATTGGCCTCCAACAGAACCATTCAGGTGCAGTTTACTAACACTGATCACATGGAAAAGCTATTTCCCTTTCTATTTCTTGCTGTCTCATCAGCTATTAGAGATACACAATAAAGTTCGTTAAGGCATTTGTGAAAAACCCATGTAGGTAACTCACAAACAAGTTCATCATTCAGTTTCTGAAATGGTTCCAATTAAAAGAGCTTATGTAACAAGTTACATTAATATAATTAGAAACATGTGTAATTCCTAATGTTGAGATCCAAAGAGACAAATTTGACATTTCTGGGAAGGCAAACTGGGTGGCTTTTTCATGTAACATATGCAATAGATACATGGAGTCATTCATAACATGTTGAGTTCCTATTATCTTTTCATCCATTTTTTTATTTCATTCATTAATTCAACAAATAGTTTTTGCACATCTATGTACTTAAGGACAGTGCTAAGTTCTGTAATACTTGCTGGCCATGAGTCAAGACCAACATGGTCCCTGATTTCATACAACTTAAAGAGTCTCCATTAAAACCTTAAAGAAGAAAGTCACACCTAATGTCCTCTCTGTGTAGCATGGGAAGCAAATACCATAATGATCATGTGATGTAATGATAGAGGGATATAAGAGATCCTGTGAGAATTATCATAGGGCACTTGCTCAGTTTGGATTTCTGAAGGATCTCTAGAAGAGGTGGTCTGTATCTTTAAAAAATCTTAAGAGACTATACTAAACATTCATCTTTTCATTAATAAACATTGGCTGCTATGTTGAAACTATTGTGCTAGTCTCAGGAGAACATAGGAGAGCATAAAGCAAAGCATGTACCTTCATAGCCTAATATGCCTTAGTTTATGGAGACAGTCAGGAGAGGAAAATAAATTACAATAAAAGTGCTTGGAAACCTACAGAGAAAAAAGTATCACCACCAAGGGAAATGTACTGGTTGGGAAGATTTACAAAGGAAGAGTCCTTATATTCGAGTCTTAAAGGATAAAGAAAACAGAGACTTTTCATTCTGGAAAGATGGAAGGATGGAGTAAATGTCTTCTTCCATATTTATCCCTCTATGTACTGTTAAAAACCTTGGACATTATATATAAAACAATAATACACTGAAAGAAGAGAAAAATAAATACAGGCTAGGGGCCTAGGGCTTCGAGAAATGACATGGTGTGAAATCATTGAGTTTTCTTTCTTCCTCATACATCCCATACTTGGAGCTAAAGAAGCTGGCAACTCAGAAATACCAATGGTACTGGTTAAAAAAAATAATAATAAATTTAAAAAGCCTAATAAAAGCATACTAGTAAGACTAGAGTCTTTTTGACGATGAGTGCTTTATTCCAGCCAAACACCACAGAGAAAACTGTTATCCTCCCCATCCCCCACACCAGTGAAGTGTGAGAATGGACGGAGCCAAGAACTCCACCCTCCTCAAGTTGTAACAAGATGCTCCAACCCCTGCAAACCAAGGTGGTGTCAGAGGAGACTAAATAGAGAACAGAGATATTTATCCCTACTCTCCCTGCTGGATGACGTCAAAGGAAGTCTAATGTAGAGTCAGGACTTTTACCACTGCCCAGCAGTAACAAGGCCACTTCCACTGTGTCAGTGAAGACCAGAGGGTAGTGGTAATGGAGCACTCATGCCCCTCTCAAGCCCTTTCCTCTAAGCAGAGGTCTGGTGGGGTACCAGAACTCTGTTTCCACCCAGCAATAAGGATGAGCTACCCTTTGAATGTCAACAGAAGCTAAGTGGAGCATCTTGTCTTTGACCTCTCCATAGCTGTGACTCTTCCTTCCTCTGCCAGAGCAATGTTAGAAGAAGCCAGTGGTACAGTTTCATGGAGTATGCCAAGCAGGCAGGCTCTAAATGGCTAACAATCCGCTTATGGGGGCTATATTTTAAATAATTGAATATTTAAATATTTGAGATTGGTACTGGTGAACTTTCAAGTGAACAGGACCCAGACTGCTCTGAAGAAGTAAACAATATTGGGTGAATTTATAGAGGTGATCTTTAACCTTTATATAGCAGACTGCATCAATGAGTCATAATAAATATTCTTAAAGAAAATGAAAAAAATAGAAAACCTCAGAAAAGAAAGAGAAGATACAAAGAAGAATGGAATGAAAAATTTAGAACTGAAAAATAATAACCACAATAAATAACTATGGATGGGGATGAAAGAATGGATGGAACAGAGTTGAAAAACAAATCAGTCAACTTGAAGATAGGACAGTAGAAATCAACCACCTGAAAGGCAGATAGAAAATAAAAAAACGTAAAGGAATAGACCATCAAGGACATGTAGGACTATGATAAAAGATCTAATGTGCATGTCATTGGAATTCTGGAAAGAGATGAAAAAGAGTGTTGGGCTGATGAGTAAATAAACAAATAAACCTAAAGATTCAAGCAGCCGCTGGGTGGCTCAGTCGGTTAAACATCTAACTCTTGGTATCAGCTCAGGTCATAATCTCATGGGTCCTGAGATTGGGCTCCATGCTCAGCAGGGAGTCTGCTTCACCCATGCGTAAGTACTCTCTCACTCTCTCAAATAAAAAAAAATAAATCTTTAAAAAAATAAAGAGTCAAGAAGTTGAGCTTATGCCTAAAATGGATCCAAAGAAATTCATACCACGACACAACATAGACAAACTTCTGAATATTAAAGCAAAAGTCTTACAAGCAATAAAAGAAAAATGACATTTTAATTATAGGGAAAAAACAATTTGAATAACAGTGGATTTCGCACCATAAACCACAGAGGCCAGAAGGAAGCAGCACATTTTTTCAAGTGCCCAATGAAAAGAACTACCAACCCAGAATTCTATAACTAGCAAAAATATCCTTCTGGAATGCAGAGGAAATTAAGATTTTCTCAGATGAAGAAGAACTAAGGGACTCTATCAATAGCAGGCCTACACTGAAGAATGAATACAGAAAGTTTTCTAAGCAGAAAGGAAAAGAAGGAAGCTTGGGACAGCAAAAAGGAAGAAAGATCAACAAAAAGGGCTAAAAATGTAGCTACATACATGTTTCTTCTCTTGAGTTTTCTAAATTATGTTTGGTACTTGAAGCAAAAATTATAGCACTTTTATTGTGATTCTCAATGTAGAGAAAATATTTAAGAAAATTATAAATAGGAGATGTGAGGTACATAAAAGGAGGTAAGAGTTCAGTACTTCTCTTTGGTAAAGCATCAACACCAGAAGACTGGTATGTTTTGTACTTACAATGTAATAGTATAATCACTATAAAAACATACAGTCAAAAACAATATAGAAAACCAATACACAGTTCAAGTAATCTGCAGGAAGGTAGGAGAAAAGATAAACATAAAAGCAGATTAAAAAAAACAGGAAAAACAATCAAATAGCAGACTTAGACATTAATCTATTAATAATTACATTACATGTAAATAGTCTAAATGCAGTAAATAAGTAGAGATTGGCAAAGTGATTAAAATATTTAACCCAACTATATGAAGACTATAAGAATTTTTTTCAAATAAAACAATGTAGAAAAATTGAAAGGAAAAGATGGGAGAAGATATTTCATGCAAGCATTAATGAAAAGAAAAGAAGAATGGCTGTATTGATATCAGACAAAGTAAATGTTAGAGCAAAGAACATTATCAGAGTCAGATAAGGACATTCCATAATCCTAAAAGGGTCAATCTACCACAAAAGACATATTCTAAATATGCATGCACCAAACAACAGAGCTGCAAAATATACAAAGCAAAAATTGATGAAATTAAAAGGAGAAATAGACAAACCCACAATTATGGGTGAAAGCTCTAATATTACTTTTATGAAAATTGATAGAAAAATTAGGAAATCAAGAAGAATATGCAAAATCCGTCAAGCCATTGAATCAAATTGACATTTATAGAAAACTCACCTAACAATAGGAGAATATACATTCTTTTCAAGCTCCCATAGAACATATACCGAGATAGACTATCTAATGGGCCATAAAACAAAGTTTGACAAATTAAAAATCGTGAGATCATACAGAGTATATCCTTTGACCACACTGGAATTAAACTAAAAAGCAATGACAGAAAATAACAGAAAAATCTCCCAATACTTGGAAGCTACCTGACAACTTTTAAATAATTTGTGAGTCAAACAGGGAGTCTCAAGGAAAAGTAAAAATGAAACAGACATTCAGCTGAATGAAATGAAAATACAGCATAACCAAATTTGTGGGACAGAGCTAATCAGTGCAGAGAGGGAAATATGCAGGACTAAATGCTTACATTATTGACTCAAATCAGTATTTAAGTTCCCATCACACCCTAGAAAAAGAGGACAACATCAAGTAAGCAGAAAGAAAGAAATAATGCAGATAAGAGCAGAAATCAGGAAGGCTGAAAATTCTGACATATACTAACAATAAGGATGAACCTTGCTAAGTGAAGTAAGCCAATCACAAAAGGATAAATAGTGTATGCTTCAGTTATGTGAGGTACCTACAATAGTCAGATTCATAGCAAAGAAAGTAATATGGTGATTATCAGAAGCTGATGGAGGGAGAATGGGTAGTTAGTGTTGAACAGGTATAGAGTTTCAGTTTAGGAAGATGAAAAAGTGGCTTAACTTTTAATGAGGAAGAATGGGAACAAAATGGTTATGGCTATAAAAGGTAACATGAGGGATCCTTATGGGGATGGAAATGGGATGTTTTGCAATATGATGCTGTTGGGAGAAGTTGGTGAAGTGTACATAGTATCTCTTTGTATTATTTCATACAACTGCTTGTAAAGCTATAGTTAGGTCAAAACATAAAGATTAATTTGAAAAAGTAAAAAAAGTAAATAATATGTCTGGCAGAGGGCATTCCAGACAGAGGTAAAACAAAAGTTAACAGTTTAGAAAGGGGTTGAAAGGCATAGTAGAATAAATAGTGAGATCATTGCTTATTGTATGTTATGGGAGAGTGATTGCAGATGAAAATTGGGAAGGTGCAGCATGGCTTCTTCTCTGAAATTACACAGTGGCTAGCAGTGGGCAGAATAGCAGAACTAGGAGAAATAGCTTTGACATCCAAGTTAGTTTTGTTTAGAAATGACAGACCTGAAAATTAGAACAGGGCCAATAAAGTGTTCTGGTATTATCTTGAAAGGCTTCAAACTGATTAATCTTTGAATGACTGACTGTTGGTAAAATCTGCTGTGCTAAAATCAATGTTTAGTCTTCTTTGTTTATTATTGAAAGCTACACAAATTATATACGATTTTGATATCATTTTGTATCATTCCGAACCATGAGATAGTGTATGATCCAATTATCTAACCTTCTTCTGATGGTAGCAGTTAAGTTAATGGTGCATAAGAAGGATGGACTAATTTGTTTAGACTAAATTGTGATTTAAAAAGAGATTGTGACTGATGACTTTTTAAAATGTGCTTTTAAATGCATTTTCTGGCTGTAGAAGTCCACATAAAAATGATGACGTTGACTCTTTCTATATCTAAATGGAAGCATTCCATCCACCCTTAATGAGCTGTGTTTGCAGTACAAAAATTAGTCTTCCTAAGCCACAAGGCTCCTTACTTCACATAGAAGCTGGCCGGTGAGGTACCTCTGGTCAAGTTGCAGAGATTCAGCCATCAGCACTGTGCTGACAATTCTAATGCAGAATGGAATTCGGGGTAACCAGCCCATTGCTCTTTAGAATTTGCAATGCTAGCAGGAGTACGGTGTATTTTTGTAGGTAAATTCAGCAGTTGTAGCACTAAACTGCACTTTGGAACAAAAAGGAGAGTGGCACTTTTGAGACCATAACTGCATTTTAATGACATTAACTTTCTGCTCTCTAAGCATAGGTCAAATCGGAGAATCAAAACCAGAGGGAAATATTAGGAGAAAAGATGGCAGCATCCATAAATCTCTTGCTTACCTGACAATAAACTTTAAATTAAATGTTATTTTATCGAAGAGAGAGGACCTTCAGAATTCCATACATATATTCAGTTATATTTATAATGAATATAAATATAAAATATAAAATAGGGTCTAAGAAAGTAATAGTAGAATATTAGATTTTAATACTTTAATGAAAAGTTGTGATATGTGTGAATAAGTGAACTAAATGGTGATTTGCCGTGGGCAACCCTTGGTACATATGATCAGAATACCTGAATGTGATTTGTGGGTCCTCCTCTTATTATATATTACATTCAAATTGTTGTCCCTGGACCAACAGCCTCATGTATCTGGCAGTGTGTTAGAAATGCAAATTCTCAGACCCAACCTCAGACCTACTGAATCAGAATCTGCCTATTAACAAGATCTCCAGGTGGTTTGTCTGCGCATTAAGTTTAGAGGCACTGCTCTGAGTTGCATATTCTTGATCGTTATGCTGGAGATAATATCTTTATTGCAGGATGCTTATGAGTGACAGTATGGTCAAATATGTGAAAGTGTCTTTTCAATTTAAGGAGGGAAAAAGCCAGGATTGAAATTAGCAACAGAGAGCAAAGTAAAGGTAAACAAAGTTTGTCTCCATTAAAAAAGAAAAAAAGAAAGAAAGAAAAAGAAAGAAAGAAAGAAAGAAAGAAAGAAAGAAAGAAAGAAAGAAAGAAAGAAAGAAAGAAAGAAAGAAAGAAAGAAAGAAAAGAAAAGAAAAGAAAAGAAAAGAAAAGAAAAGAAAAGAAAAGAAAAGAAAAGAAAAGAAAAGAAAAGAAAAGAAAAGAAAAGAAAAGAAAACCTAGAGCAAGGATGAGCTTAAGTTATTAAACTGTCATATTTCAGATCTGAATCTCTGTGATGCTGGGGCTCTTCCTTTGCCGACTGTTTTGTTCTATGTTCCTACCATTGGGGAGCACTAGTAGGAAATTGGGAGGCAGAAAAGGCAGAAAGGACTAGTTCTTTATTTTTTTTCTTCCTGTCAGCATCTTCTCAGCCTCTTAGAGATATCCTTCACCTGAGTACCAGCTGTTGTGTCAGCCTCCAGCTTCTTTGTTTTTTTTCATTGCCTTTCCACGTTTTCATAACTCCAGCCCCTACCCTTCATTTCCCACCCTTAGGGATGTTAGTTTACTTCCTTCAGTTATCATCGCTGATTAATTTAATGCTTTCTTTTGTTTGTCAGTCCTCTGACATATGCATAAGAAGTTGCCTATTTATCTATTGAAATGCATTGCACATGGTTTCAGTTTTCTTGAATGGATCCTAACTGATCTAAAGGTCAGCAGAACTGAGCAGCTAATTATAATGCCTGGTGTTTTTCTTTTTTAAGATTTTATTTATTTATTCATAAGAGACAGAGAGAGAGAGAGGCAGAGGGAGAAGCAGGCTCCCTGCTAAGCAGGGAGCCTGATGCGGGACTCGATCCCAGGACCCTGGGATCATGACCCGAGCCGAAGGCAGATGCTTAACCATCTGAGCCACCCAGGCACCCCGATATAACGCCTGGTGTTTAAACATGTATTTTTTTTTCCAGAATACCTTCAAATGTATTAAGATTCTGTACTTTCTAGGATCTGTAGTTTTTTTCTTTTTAGGCTTGTAAATTTTCTTCATCGTATTACATCATATTTTAAAATACTTTCATATCTCCTAATAGACTCTTTGCTTTCTAGTCACTAATACAGTAATGATAATAACAAGAATCAGAAGAATAATGCTTGACATTTATTATGCACTAATCTTATTCCAGGCACTTTCAATGGATTTCACATTTAATCCTCACTCCAGTCCTATAATGTAGATTCTGCTATAATCCTAATTTGACAAATGAGGATACTGAGGTTTCTCCAGATAAAGTAACTTGTCCAAATTACATAGCAAAAAAGCTGTGAAATTGAGATTCAACCCATTTGTCTGACTGCATAGCCATAACATCCTGCAGCCAGCTTTTCCAAACCTGTCATCTTGTTTTATCTGTTACTCTCCACTGTTAATCTCCATTTGGTTGTTACTTCTTTGTTACTCCCCATTCACTCTTCAGCAGGCCACCCAACTAATAGTGAAGCAGTGCCCATTATGCTTTAGGCACTGGAGATACAGAGACAAATTAAACATGGTCTCTGCCCGTATGAATTTACTGTTTATTTGGAAGAGATTTTAACATGAAGAGAGAAGTGTGAAAGAGCAGTAGAATTGCTTACATACATTTTCACTGGGTGTACAGTGGAGACAGACCCGGCTGTGTGAATCATGCTTCGGGAGAAGGTCAGTGTTGCTGGGGAATGGGTTTTCAGGAGGATATGAAGGCAGGGGCAGAAATATCCTTCAGGAACTCCAGGAGATGGACTCTCTTTGTCCTTCTAGAGACAGCTAGGAGGATGCTTTTGGCTTACAAACCAGGAGAGCCCAATGTTAGTAAATGTTTTCTTAGGTGGGAGTTTACATATTTTTGTGTAATTATCATGTCAATGTTAATAGCATACTTAATTATAGTCCAGGTGTTATTCTAAGTTTTTCTGTGTACACATTCATACTTTAAAAATTATTTTTAAATGAGAAATGGTGCTGTCCTTATTCTCTGGACAAAGAAACTGAGGCACATGTGGATTAAGAAAGCCATGCAGTCATTCAGCTAGTAAGGGCTAGTATGGCTACTGCTCTTAATCACTCCTTATTTTCCAGATCTGTGATATCATCCCTGGTGTAGAAGAACAGGGCCATAGTAAGGACTGACTACTTCAGGAATGACAAGATCTTACCTTTCCTAGACAGTGTCACTAGCAGCTGCTTGTCTCTCTTCCGAACTTGAAAACAAGGGAAGCTTTCCTGAGATAATTCCTTTATCAAATTCTGCCCTGCATTTGTAGTCTCTGCTTCTAACAATATTGTGTGTTTGGCTAATTAAACTCAGAACTAAATCTAACCTTAACAGGTATCGCTTGAGTGTGTGTGTGTGTGTGTGTGTGTGTGTGTGTGTGTGTGTGAATATAAGCCATACTTGACCAGAAATACTGCATTCCTACCTGCTGCTCAGGCTGAGCTGTACTCTGTTCTGCTTTTTGTGTTGTTTCTTTCCTGTACAAAAAGTAGCAACCCATTTTAGCTATCTTATGCAAGAGACATTAATTGGATAGATTCAGTTCAACTTCTGGTAAAATGGAAAAGCCATTATAAATCAAGCCTCCTCCATCTTCTCTTCTGTTCCCCATATCCACCACTGTGTCCCCCTCCTATTTTGATACATTCTTGTGTATTTTCTAAACTAGTTCTTGGGGTGCCAGAGACATATGCAAATTCTCATTCCTATCGTCCCAATTTGGAGGACCCTTTTTAGGCAAGCCACTGCATGGGTCTCCTAAAGGCCTACTGATAAGCCTTTGAGGTGGAGGTCCAGGACTCATTGGTTGGGTGATTTCTGCAAGCTCTGGGAAGCCGCTGATGACCCTGTAGTGGGAGAGCTCCCAGTTCCCTAACTGGGGTTTACTCAAGGAACTAGAGCAAATTTGAAACCCTCCCCGAACATCTGTCTTTTCTTCCAGCTTCTAGTCCTAGCCAGACCTTGTCGTTTAGTTCTTAGGCCTATAGATTCTAGTATTTAGCGGTAAGCATCCCCTTCCTATGGAAGGCAAACCTCCTAACTGGTATGAGTAGTGCAACCTGGACTGGCGTCCCAGCTCACGTACAGGAATCTCATCTCTCCCTTATGACCCCACTCCAGTTCCACCTCTGCCACGAAGATGCTTGGTGAAGGAGACAGTGCCTAATCTTTCTATTCCACAGAAGAGGACTATGCACAGTGCGAGGCAGCATGGTTTGTGTTCTCAGAGTCTTGGGACAGGGACCAGAATAACTTAGGAACTCAAAAAAAATGTTGATTGAAAAAATTGAATGAGTGCAACATCTTGATTTGGTTTGGTTAATTTATCTTAATATGTTTTGTTAGGATTTAGAGGACATTGTCTCATCTTGACTTCTATTACCTCATGAGAGAATCTAACTTTGGTATTCTTCTTATTTAAATGTTAAAGCAGAAGGAAAACATTTGTTTGGTAGTTTGTGTCCTAGTGAATGCATGTTGACCTTTAATGATCATTATTTTCCAGCTGCATGCAAACTGTGGAACTAATAATCCATTCCAGGGACTATCAGACTGTCATCTGTGGCAGGATTATCCAAAGTTTTCCCCATCACAGAACATCATGGTAATACCCAATAAGGCACATTGGGGTGAACAGAAGAATATGTTGATAGTAATAGCCCCCTGGGTGCCCCTGGGGATGAGACAAACAATCTATCAATGCACTTATCACCCACTGTACAAGCATGCTGAGCATTTGGTTGGGGGCATTTAATTATGCTATGGATAATTTAGAAACCTGCCTTCTCAATTTTTTGTTTAAACCCGGGACTACTAAAGTTTAGCCACCTTTAAAGAATATTAAGTCCCCAAAATCGGATAAATCCTTTCCTACAAATAGTGAGTTTCTGGAAATCAAGAGCAGTGAAGGAGCCAAAATGTTAGAGGAAGACAAATTTATGAATGGTCCCCAATGTCTAGCAAAAATCTTTATAGACAATGGATGCTAAATAAATACTGGTTGACTTAAAGTACACCATTTGCCCTAGTGATTTCCTGTCTTTTTCTTTTCCCCGTTCTGTATGGATAGAACTGTAAAAACCCTTCACATTGACCCTGGCACATTGCAGATGCCTTCAGGTACGGACCACTTGTCTGTATTGTAGGGTGCTCCAACCTTGCCATTTATTATTGCCATTTTCAAGCTGTTGTGTACATAACTCTTTTTCTATTTACTAAGGATCTGTGACTAGTACTAATTTTATATCCCTCAAAGTCTCCCTCTGTCCTCTTCTTTTCAAACAGTAACCTGCTATTTTTTCTCAGAAAAGGTAGGCTTAGTTATTGGTCTAAAGATGGGAATATAGCCATTGTGACTAATGAGACATAATAGCTGTCTAATGGGGAGTCCCTTAGGAAGAACTTCTGCTCAAGGAAAGTGAGAGGAAGGAGTTGACTCTTTCTATATTTTGAACCATCCTATATTTTCTGACTTTGAATACAATAGGAGAACAGAATATTCAGATGATGCTATTCTTATCATCTTGCTATCATGAGGGAAACTTGACGGCCCAACGAACCTTCACAAGCAATTGTCAGCCTCCAAATGTTTTGTTAGATGAGAAAAAGAAAGCCGTATTTTTTAAGCCATTTTGGTGACAATTTATGTTACTGGGAGACAAACCACGTGATGATTAATGGATGATGTGTGGTTAGTTATACAGTCATTACACAATTTCCTTACCATCTCCCATGACTCTTGTGATAGTTTCCATTCAGATTGAGGTTTCCTGATGGGCATTGACCACATATTTTAAAATTTAATTCAACAGATGTTTGCTATCTCACTCCCCCATTAGATTGTGAGTTGTTCATGGATGATGTTTTATTTTTGTGCAGTATTTTTATGAAATCCATAATAAATATTCAATAAATTCTTCTTGAATGAAGCATTCTTGAATTAACTTAAATTTTTCTTACTGTGTGTCAGGCATTGTGTTAGATTCCAGAGACACAAATATGAATATAACATGCTGATTTCACTTAATGATGTATTTCATGATTTAGATGATATTTGCACTTTTTTCCCTTTCCAAAATACTATAAAAAAACTCTGAAGGCATAGTCTATGTCTTCTTTCTTTCTTTCTTTCTTCTTTCTTTCAGATAATAGAATTCTTAACAAATGGTCTTCTATCTCTAAGGTCTTAAAAATTCAATGGAATTTAATAAATGTCAAATAAATATTTTTATAACTGCCCAACCCTATTATTATATCTGAACTCTGTGACAATTACCTTAGGAAATTGTCCTTATGATCTGTTTGGGTTACTTTTATCATACTTCCCCAATATTTTATTTTCATATTTTCTCTTTTAAACCTACTTAAAAGATTGCCACTATCTTCCATACATAGTTTCAATTTCTCTCTCTCTCTCTGTCTCCCTCTCTCCCTCCCTCTCTCTTTCTCTCTCTTCTAGGCATAGTATAAGCCTATTTAAAGTCTTGGCAATTTTATGTATTTGTCTCATAACATTTCACAAGTACCTTTTTATAGCCATCCTTTGAAATCAGTATAGGAAAATTGGAGAGCATGATTTTGTTTCCAACTCTCTTCCTTGGGTTTTTACTTGAACACCCTTTTTCACATTTTTTGTTCTTTTGCCAAACCAGTTGCCCTTTTCAGTTGGTAAGAAGTGAGGCTAGAAGTTGTCAGTTATATGCTGGAGAATGACCAGAAGTGGTTTCAAATGACATTTGATTACACTTGTCTATGATAGTAAGAAAATAAGTTGTTCTTATCAAAAGACGATTGTACCTGACAAGCAAAGCTTGTGGTTTATTAATAATTAAAAATATTGCCATGTTCTACTACTGATGGAATAGTTAATCGCTTGTTCAGTCAATACCAATGTAGCATTTATTATTTATTAAAGATAAATGTAGTGAAATGGCCTTGAATTGTATTGTGTTACATGAGATTACTAAGGACACAAAAAGTTGATTTATTATTTAGGAATTGATTACACGTCTCTACTGATCTCAGTGACTAGGATAACCCACCAGATCCCACAGTGACACAGAGTTTTAATAAAAAACGGCTATTTAGCTGGGGGCTAGTTTTTTTTTTTAATTTTTCTAAATTGAAGTGTAGTTGACATAATTAGCTAGGGATAGGAAACTCGAGTTAGTGACAAAAGTGAAGGTTCTGCTTCCAGAGTTGATATGAATTTCTTAGAGGGGATGTGATACCGAGAAAGGACTCACACATTTTCTAGGAGTAATTTCTTGATTTCTAGTGTGAAACCATCTTAGGCTCTAGCTTTTCACACATGCTATGCTGGGTCATTATAGCTCAGCCAAGTTTTATTCAAGAGCTTTATATTCAGGTGACATTTTTCCCCCCTTTCAGGTAGAGTTAGTTGAATTTTTTAAGGGCTTTATGAATGATTTATTTCCCTTCTCTCTAGTTCTTTTATTTTTTTGTTTTGTTTTGTTTTTAAAGATCTTATTTATTTATTTAATTGAGAGAGAGAGACAGAGAGAGAGAGGAAACACCAGCAGGGGGAGTCAGAGAGGGAGAAGCAGACCCCCCCGCGGAGCAGGGAGACAGATGTGGGGATCGATCCCAGGACCCTGGGATCATAACTGGAGCGGAAGGCAGTCTCTCAACCAACTGAGCCACCCAGGTGCCCCTCTCTAGTTCTTTTGAATCTTCATACTCAGTTAGCAATAATCGCGCCTCGGATAAACCTCATTGGCTACAATACTGCCACTGTGCAAAGCTGAATCTTCATACTCAGATTAGGGCCAAATATCAGGAAAGGATGGGCTTTTCTCCAATTCTTGTTCTAAGTTTCGTTTTGTTTTGTTTTTTTCCTGTTCACAGTGCTACCAGAAGTGGAAACTCTCAGCTGAGTACTCACCTGTCCCTTCTTTTCAGGACCTAAACAGTCTTTGCATTATAGACTATGCTACCTCCATACTTTAGAGGACTTTGATTTCTTTGTAATGAGGTGATGGCAGAAAAAGTAGGGAAAGAAAAAAATGTCTATTCTAAGTAAGGATGGTCTCCACGATTTCTCCAATGGATTCGTGTCCTGTGTATGGCTTATCTAATAAGACTGGGTTTTGATATAGGTCAGGTTGCTACTGTCTTCGAGAACCGATGGACTTGAGCCTTGCTGTGCGATAAAGAGGACTTTCTCAGTATCCCGGGGTATTTAAAATTCATAGTAACAGCTGCAATCAAGAAGCTTATGTTCTGGTGTGTAGTCGTATGCTTGTTCCTTGGTATAGAGAATCATTTGTGTCTTAGGGAAAAGGTTCAAATAGCATCCTGATACATAAAGATGATATAATGGAAGGGGATTAGCATGCCCATCCCCAGACTGCCCCCAAACTATAGCAGTGATACATCAGATCCAAGGCTGGATAAGGAATTCCTGATTTTAGAACCATTTATTGAGTAACTCCTATGTACCAGACATAATGTTAGTTTTGTGATAAAGACAATATGAATGTGATGGGAATAAGGAAGAAAGGGAAATAAATGAATAATCTCACTAAAATGGGACAGACTCCCTGTGACAATTCTCCAGTGTTAAAATATAAAATATTCCAAAATGAGACAATATTTAAAGATTTTGATATTTGCTGGATTTTTATTTTGCGAGATTTAGGAAATCATAGGTAATCTGCACTCTGTCTCACCCTACACTCCTAAGCCTTGACTAATGTAAGAGGGAAATATACTTTGGGACGCCCTAAGTTCCTACAGTGATTCCCTGAAAATGATCAAATGCTTGGGTTTGTTTCACAACCATTTGTCTAATAATCCCGGGCATGAATCAAAATGCATTTAATGGATTCAGAGAGCTTTAATACGTGACATTTGAAGCTACTTCTCCTGCATCCTGCGTTCTTTTATTCACCTTAGTTTAAAGAGTTAATTAACATGGCTGGTTAGTCTTCTCTTGTGAAGATTACCACCTGGATACTCCAACTGATGACTCAAGTTCCTAAAGCCATTTTTTAAAACTTTTTTTTGTGTTTTTTAGGTTTTCAGATATTCTCTGAACACTTGGGATGGGGGGAGACTCGGTTTAGGTCTACCTGCACCTGTGTCTAGGTTCTTTTAGGTGCCAGATACCTGGTCTAGGTATATGGAAGCATCAGTAAGCATGGAGGAGAAGGGTCCCGTTCTCATGGAGATTATAATCCTCTGGGAGTTGACTAGAAGCAGAGGAGAAAGAGAGATAACAAACACAGCAATCAGTCACAGCAATTAGAATTATTCATAGAGTTATAAATGGTATGAAAATAATTAAAGCAGAAAATGCAGTGCAGAGTGCTAAGGCATTTGTTTAGATTCAGTAGTCAGGGGAAGCTCTTCTGGGCTATTGATATATTGACCTGAAGTCTGAATGACCTCAAAGAGCCATTAATGCAAAGACGTGGGAGCAGATAGAAGAGCAAGTGCAGATGCCCCAGGATAGGCACAAATTGCAAGTTCCAGTTACAAGCAACGGGGCAGCATGGCTGGCACAATATGAGTGCGATGGAAGGCCTCAGTCTCTGTCCCCAAATATCAGCGCCTGAGCTAAGGGCTGTGCGCATGCATCTGTTAGGAAGTGAAAACCCAGGGAGAAGTGAGGCACATGAGGAGTGGAACATCGAAGGCAGGAGAGCCAATATGAGGATGCATTTTCTTTTTTTTTTTAAATATATTTTTTAAAGATTTTATTTATTTATTTGACAGAGAGGGCACAAGCAGTGGGGGGAGAGGCAGGCAGAGGGAGAGGGAGAAATAGATTCCCCGTCAAGCAGGGAGCCCAATGTGGGACTTGATCCCAGGACCCTGGGATCATGACCTGAGCCAAAGGCAGACGCTTAACCAACTGAACCACCCAGGCACCCTGAGGGTGCATTTTCAAACTGGTGCTGGGAATGACTGTTTGCTTTACCTTAAAACCATCCTCGGAAAAGTCACTTGAAAAACTGGAACTCAGAGAAAGGGAGAAAAATTATCCACCAGCTACCCTTGCCAATTGATGAAGGGTTTGTACCACAAGGTATGACTCCCTAAATTTCTGGGATGTATAGACTTTAGGGAGGGAATCCTGTTTTTTCACACTTCTGCATCACTAGACAAACCATGGGGCTGGAGGTGTGAGACACACGGTGGGGGGGGTAATGGAAGTTGCTGTCAAGTTGTAGCTGTGTGAATTCAGTCAGGGTCCACCAAGAGCTGGTGTCCACAATAGTGGCTGGAACTAGAGACCAAAAGGAGCAGAAATGGTGTATAAATTTATTGCAGAGTGACATTCACAATAACTTAGGAAAATTCATCAAGGGCCAGCAACTTAGAGGGCACTGGTACAAAGTCTTGGAGGTCTCGGAAGTCCTGGTACAAAGTGTAGAGTTTATCCTAAGTATGTTGGAAAGACACTGGAAGTTACTAATTGGGGTTTTGACATGATCTGTTTTATATTTTAACTAGATGACTCTGGCTTGCATGTGGAGAATTTCCTGTCAAGGAGGAAGATTGAACAGTCCACCAGAGCAATAGTCAGCAAACTGTGACCCATGGGTCAAATCCTGCCCATCTCCTGTTTTTGAAAATAATATGTTACTGGAACACAGCCATACGTATTCATTTCCATATTGTCTGTGGCTCTTTCCCCGACTGCAACAGATTTTAGTAATTGCAACAGAAACCATATGTTCCGCAAAGCCTTAAATATTGACTATTTGGCCATTCACAAGAAAAGTTTGCTGAACACTGTAGTAAGTGATCTTCCTTCAGCATAGTGTGACAATGCCACTATCCTGCCCAGCATCCTGCAGTGGTTATCTGCTCTCTTTAGGATGTGTTATTACAACAACATTGAAGAATATATAATAAAACTTGGTTTGGAAAGCAGATCTTTCTTCTTTCAAAATACGTGTTATTTTCTACAGCTGTATTGTTTATCTTATCCAAAGCTGAACAATATGCTGGGCCATACAACCAATGCTTCATATATGTTAAGTATATTAGTCTACTTTGTTGCAGCAAAAAAATTAAAGAAAAAAAAGAAGAAGAAAAAATCTCAGTTGCTTCTAAGAATAAACATTTCTTTTCTCTCACATTACTTGTCAGCAATTGTGGGTGAGATGCTGAAACTCTGCCCCATGAATTTACTCATTTTGGGATCTAAACTGAAGAAACAGCCACTATTTAAGATATATTATTTTTCTGGCAGATGAAAAGAATAATGACTTGTGGAACCTCAGAAGGCTTCTGAAAGTTTTGCGCTGATGATGCATACATTACATCTGCTTGTGTTTCTTTGGCCAGTGCATGTCACATGACCAAGCCCACTATCAGTGGGGTGAGATGTGCACTACTGGGGGGACGTGGCAAATTACATCTAAACAGTCGAGGTTGTTATGCACTTTTAATAGGTTGTGGGAGAGGAATGATTAATGTTTCTATTATAAATGTATTGACTGCGTTCCAAATCTGCATTTTATTGACTTTTAAGATACTGCAGCTGAACCCTGTAAACATTTGTTCGGCCAGTGGACTCAACCTTAGGCTTTGTCAATAGAGGGTGCTGGAGGGATATTGCAAAGCCTGAGCAGGGGCAAAAGGTTTTCCTTCTTAGGGTGGCCAGATTGAGCGAAGAAAGTAAAGGATGTCAGGTAAACTTGAATTTCAGATAAATAATGAATTTTTTGTAGCATAAGTATATATCAAAGATTGCAAGAGATATACTTACACTAAAATTTCATTCCTTGTTTATCACCTAGTGAATTTTATCTGACAACCCTATTCTGGCAACCAGATCCTAGTTCCAGTGTGCTGTTTTTTGGCATAGCAGACAGAGGATCAGGTGTGTGGGAAACACAGCGGTGGTCACATCAGAGGCCCACAGGTCAGCTACAGCCTTTATCCTCCAGCAAGTTTCTCTGCATACCAGCTGCAGATCAGACCTTCAGGCAGGCTTCTTCACCACCAGTAGGATGCCTGTTCCTGTGCTGGAAGTCACCCCCTGTCCAAAGCATTTGAATCTTAGCCTTGAGGGGAGGGTGCTTCTCACTTCTACACAGTTTATTCATTCTCCCCCAGCCTTAAAGACAGCAGATGTCCCCTGCACCTGCTACTCGTATGCCCCTTAGAGTCCCTGTTTATCCTGTTTCATAGTTAACCACATTTTACTAGTTTATACTGATTTATATTCAAATCCCTAGTTATTGGTGGGGTTTCTTCTGCCCTGGCAAGACCCTGACTCACAGACTGGAGACAATAATACAATCTACCTACATGAAATAATTTAATGGTCAACTATCCTGAAGAAAGATTTTATTCCATTTTACAGATAAAGAATCTGAGCCTTAAGGAGTTCTCATAATGAGTGAAAAGTCACAGACCTAGTGAGTAATAGAGGCTTGATGCAAAAGTTTGACCCATGTTTATGGTTTCATGACCTTAATTTGGTCCAACTATCTTTCCAGCCACTGAATGGAAGAATATTTCAACGATTACTTTGAAATTATCAGCTGGTGGAGTGATGCCGCTTCTCTGTTCATGCCTATTCAATGTGATTAGTTCATTGTTTCAGTAGAATAATTTACCCATTTTACAGATGGAAGATTTGGGCAGAAGAAACAACAGTTAGGGGGAATGTACTGTTATGGGTTGGATTGTGTCCACCTCAAATTTTATATGATAAAGTCCTATCCTTCAAAATGTAGCCTTATTTGGTGATAGTGCCTTTACAGAGGTAATCAGATTAATGTGAGGTTGTTAGGATGGGCCATAGTCTAATATTACTGGGGTCCTTATTAAAAGGGGACATTGGGGAACAAAAAATACGCATAGAGGAAAGTGAAGTAAGGAGACATAGAAAGAAGATCGCCATCTACAAGCCACGGCGACAGGCCTGGGAGATTCTTTATAACCTGCAGAAGGAATCAACCCTGCAACACCTCAGTTTTGGATTTCTAGCCTCATAGAACTGAAAGATAATAAATTTCTGGTGTTTAAGCTACCCAGTCTGTGATACTTTGTTATGGCAGCCCCAGCAAACTAATATAATTACTATTAAGTATTGACTTTTTGTAGGAAGATGCTGTTGAGTTTTCTCTTCTGATGTTTTTCTAATAATGCAGAAAGACAACAAAGTTGTTTTACTTTTCTGTTCTTCTTGTAAAAATGTCACAGATTATAGCTGGACTGGCTGGGAATATGCAGGAAGCAAGAGGTTATAACACCAAGTAAACTCAGAGTCTGATATAAGGATTGAATTTTTACCTCTTGCTCTTCTCTGTGCCTTTGCTTTGCTTCGTAAATGTGGTCCATAAACCAGTGGCATCCACATCACCTGGGAGTTGGTTACAAAGGCAGAATTTCAGTTCTCATTCCAGATTTACTGAATCAGAATCTCCATTTTAATAAAATCCTTAGGTGACTAACATGCACATTAACATTCAGAATCCTGGACAAAGATAACATCATTGTCCACTAGATAAAACAGACAAACAAAACCGTGGTAGAGCTTATCTTTCTTTCTTTTTATTTTTGGAAATGCCTAAAGTGGTTTTAGATTGCTGAGCTAGCTTTTTGGAGGCACTAGAAATGTTTAGCAGGTCACAAGTATATCTATTTGATTCACAGCTGGTTTGAAATCAATTACCTGAAGCTGAAATGCCTCTCAAAACTCAATAATGTGATAATTGCTCTTAAATTGTTTCACTGTGACTTTTTCCTGCCTGCTTGTTACTTGGATGCTAATAAATGGGCTCTCAAAACTAGGAAGAGCCTTTTGTTTTACCATTGCCAAATGCAGGAAGACATATGTGACATAAATGCAGCTTGTTGCTATAAAATATGAGTATTATGACATTCTCAATAAAGAAATGAAGTCTATTAAAAATGATGCCAGGAGCGCCTGGGTGGCTCAGTCACTAAGCGTCTGCCTTCAACTCAGGTCATGATCCCAGAGTCCTGGGATGGAGCCCCGCATCGGACTCCCTGCTCCGCGGGAAGCCTGCTTCTCCCTCTCCCACTCCCCCTGCTTGTGTTCCCTCTCTCGCTGTGTCTCTCTCTGTCAAATAAATAAATAAAATCTTTAAAAAAAAAAAGTCAAATGAAACAAAACAAAGGAATTTCTAGCTACATGAATCTACCTTTGTTACCCTCAGATTCACCTTAAATGAGGTTGGTCATCAGGAGAATTCTCACAAAACAAAAGACAACACATTTTTCTGCTGGAAGTGGAATTTTGAATGCATTTCATTTGTGTCTTTATTTTAAATTATCTTTTTTCTAATAGAAGACAAAATTTATTTTGTCACTGAAGTATGTTTTTGTTTTAATGGGGAACATGAGAGAGTTGTCCTTTATGTTCTGGCTAAGAAACAAACACATTTAGATAAAGAATGAAAACCTCACCATTTTTCCCTCTTGGATTTGGAGACCCAAAATGTTGGGAAAAAGACACCCTCACTCACTCCTAGTTGACATGCAAATTTGTAAGAAAAAAATGGACTCAATTTGAAAATATTCACTAAATTTATAATTGCAAATATCTTTGACATGACAATTAGACTTCTTAAATTTATCCTAGAGATGTTCTTAAATAGCTTCAAATTACATGTGAACAAAGTTATTCATTAGAGTGTTTTTTTGTAAAGATAAAAATGTCGAAGCATCCTAAATGACTATAAATAAGAACTGGTTAAGTAAATTTTAGTACACAAAAGTAATAGAATACTATACAGCCATATTCAATAACAAGGTTCATTACAGCTACATTACAGCTTTAATTTTTTTCCTTTTTCTATATTTGAGTGAAAAATAATAAAGCTTCAAAAAGTATGTTTTGCATACCACTATTTTTCTAAAAAGAGGAAAGTGTGTCATTTTAGCTGCATATATGTCTATGCATATGTATGATACCTGGAAGGATACATGAGAAACAAAAGCATGTGGGGAAAAAATATGGATGAGCATGAGAATCTTTACCTTATATTCTAGTTTGCTTTTTGGTTTTGGAAACATTCAAAGAGAAATTCAAGTTAAAAGTAATAACAACAAAAAGATCATGTCCCACAGCAATAGCGACAAAACCAACTGTGACATTCTATGGTATTGGATCGGTACTGAAAAGTTCTAGAATAATATTCTAGTAGCTACTATGTAGTCTGCTAAAGCCAATGCCAAAATTCCTTTAACTTAAGTTTAATGTTGAAACTATGCAAGGTATTTGTTTTAATCTTGTGTATGGAGTAGGTACACATTGCATAATGTTCTGGGATGACTTTACACTTGTTCTGAATTGTAATGAACATAGCTGTCTTAATCTGTTTTGCTTGTTTGGTTCCTCCAGTGTTCAGTGTTTGCACTACCAAGCTGTGCTGGGCAAATTCTGGTGGAATACACTGCATGAATAATGAGAGAGTCCCACTGTCCCAAAGAACCTAAACATGGTTCTGTCTGTTTTATGCCTCAGGGCTTCTTGGCCACTCCCTTCCCTCTAGTAATTAACTTTCCAACATGGTCACTTTTCAGTATGGGAAGCTGCAGGTGTGGGCCACCCACAGAACACCCTCCTGCTGGTGATTAACCATCACTGGCTTCCTATAAGAATATTCTGCATAGAAAATGCAGGTTATGAATCCAGACAGAAATATTAGATTCTCCCTGGAGAAAAACATTGCTTCCTAATCATTTCTGAGGATTTGGAGAAGCTAATCGAAGCACAGAGCAGAAATAATATAATAAATAGGCATTTGTCAAGGTGCTATATACAGTCTTGGGTTTATTTACTTATAGAACTATATAAACCCCCACCTTCCCCCTCACATTTATCAAGATACAAGTTTATACCGGGCAGCTCTTCTGTCACTCAAACATACCATGCTGTTTTACCTTTCTGAGCCTTTGAGCTTTATGTTTTCTCTGACAGGCAAGGCTTTCTTCCCACATTTGTCTTCTGAACTCCTAACTTCTCCTTCAAAATAGATAGAGCCTTCTCGGCGACCCCTCACAGGATTGGCTCTCTGTGTCTCCCATATGATTTAATTCCTCCTTCATCAATGCTCTTGCTGTTTGGACATACCCTTGTTCCTGCAGTGATGGCACAGTGTTGAAATTATTTGTTCATGTACCTAGAGAAGGCATTTTTTTAAAATCTCTATGTGTTCTTTTTTCTTTATTTAAATTCAATTAGCCAACATATAGTACATCATTAGTTTCAGATGTAGTGTTCAATGATTCATCAATTTCGTATAACACCCAGTGCTCATCACATCACATGACCTCCTTAATGCCTGTCACCCAGTTGCTCCATCCCCCACCCTCTCCCCTCCAGCAACCCGCAGTTTGTTTCCCAGAGTCAAGAGTCCCTTATGGTTTGTCTCCCTCTCTGATTTTGTCCCATTCAGTTTTTCCTCCCTTCCCCTATGATCCTCTGCACTATTTCTTATATTCCACATATGAGTGAAACATAATTGTCTTTCTCTGAATGACTTACTTCCCTTAGCATAATAACTTCCATTTCCATCCACTTTGATGTAAATGGTAGGTATTCATCCTTTCTGATGGCGAGTAATATTCCATTGTATATATAAACCACATCTTTACTCATTCAGCTGCTGCAGGACATCTCAGCTCCTTCCACAGTTTGGATAATGTGGACATTGCTGCTATAAACATTGGGGTGCAGGTGCCCCGTTGTTCCACTACATCTGTATCTTTGGGGTAAATACCCAGTAATGCACCTGGGTTGTAGGGTAGTTCTATTTTTAACCTCTTGAGGAACCTCCATCCTGTTATCCATAGTGGCTGCACCAGCTTGCATTCCCAACAACAGTGTAAGAGGGTTCCCCTTTCTCCACTTATTCTCATTTGTTATTTCTTGTCTTGTTAATTTTAGCCATTCTATCTGGTCAGACTCATTCTATGAGGCCAGCATTACCTTGATCCCAAAACCAGACAATGATCCCATCAAAAAGAATTATAGACCAATATCCCTGATGAACATGGATGCCAAAATACTCACCAAGATACTAGTCAATAGGATCCGACAGTACATTAAAAGGATTATTCACCACGACCAATTGGGATTCATTCCTGGGATGCAGGGGTGGTTCAACATTTGTAAATCAATCAACATGATAGATCACATTAATAAAAGAAAAGAACCGTATGATCCTCTCAATTGATGCAGAAAAAGCATTTGACAAAATATAGCATCCTTTCTTGATTAAAACTCTTCAAAGTGTAGCAGTAGAGGGAACATACCTCATCATAAAAGCCATCTACAAAAAGCCCACGAATATCATTTTCAACGGGGAAGAACTGAGACCTTTTCCCTTAAGGTCTGTATGTGTTCTAACAAAAGACACATAGTTTTCAGATTTGCACATTTGATTATTTGAAAAATGTATAGGTTATAAATATGAAATCACATTGTTACCCGTTTCGTGATTCATTCTTATTAAAAAGTACACTTGCATGATATTGGAACTGTCTCATAGAATATGGACTATGTATTACTGTAGCTTAGAGAGTTTATGAAATGGTGTTTGCATCTAAGAAAGGGCATGTTTGCCAGACCTTCTGAATATGCTCCTCTCTTCACTCCTCTCCAAGTTGAGGAAGCACTGTCTTGATTATTGATAGGGCTGTGTTTATGAAAGGGTGGAACCCCTGGGCTGCAAAGTGTCAGCACATAGCAGTGGATTTCTCTTTGTTTCTCTTTCTCTATTGGAGCTGGCAGGCAGTGTGCACCTAGATTCTAATTTGGATATATCTCCTAGACTCTTTTATTTAGTCTAATCTGGCTCACCTGAGATTTTCATTGATTCTTGAGGTTCAAAAACAACTTGGGAATTGACATTAATTTGCTCTAATTTGGGGGCACCTGGGTGTTTCAGTTAATTAAGTGTCTGACTCTTGATTTTGGCTCAGGTCATGATCTCAGGGTCATGAGATCAAGCCTTGCTTTGGGCTCTTGAGCTCAGTGGGGACTCTGCTTGAGATTCTCTCTCTCTCCCTCTCCCTCTACTCCTCCCCCTGCTCATGCACATGCACTTTCTCTCTGTCTCAAATAAATAAATAAAACCTTTAAAATTTTTCTTTTGCTCTAATTTCTTGTGTTTTCTGTTTTTTGAGAACCTTGTGAGGCTGAGGAGCAAAACAGCCCAAGGCAAGAATCTAGAACTTCTGGCTTCCTTACCATAGTATACTCCAACAGTATCCCAATCTCAACTTTTCTTCTGAAATATGGATAACCCTCTAATCCCTTAAATAAATGTTACAATGGAGTCCTATTATATTTGTTTCTTCTTTAAAATACTTTCATGCCATCTACTTGGATATATATTTTGGAAACTTCTAAAAAGTTTCTGACACCATCAGGCTGGGATTGTTAAGGGAGCCTGTCACTGTTTGTTAGTCTATGGGTAGAATCCCAGTATTTACAAGTAGAGGAGTTCTGAGTTAGAGCATTAGTGTGGTCAGCACATTGATTTCTGCAGTAAGAATGAGAGCGGGAAGATGTAGAGATCCCTGAGATACACATCATCTGCTAAGGAAATTCTAAAATCCTTTCTCAAGGGTTCAAGAGAGTTAAAAACAAAAATGGTATCTTAGATCCTAGCACAAGCTGACCACAGATTAATCATTCAATAAAAACTTTGTTGATGGATTACAGAGTTGAATGCTTTGTCTTTTTAATACCTGGCACAAGGATTAGAGGGTACCCTAATTTCTAAAGCTGGAAGAGTTTTGTTTTTGTCTTCATTTCTTCAGGGAACTTAAAATAGTACCTAGCACTTTCCCAAGGAATCTAGGGAATTTTATTGCAAGATTTTGGAGACAGTTTGTACCACCAAAATTGAGGTTGACTAATCTTCAAAGAAAAATATATCATCAGTGAGACCCTGAATAGAATTTGGAACTTGGTAGGATGTGAAAGGAAGACTTGTTTAAGACTTTGGTCTTGTACTCAGTCCCAGAGGCTTTGACAATAGCATTGTTTCACTCAGTCCCAGAGGCTTTGACAATAGCATTGTTTCACCAACCAAATATATAAAATGTGAAAAAAACAAACAAACAAAAAACCTCAAAGTCATTTTAACAGCACCCAGGCTGATCTATGTAACTCATTTTAATATCAAACCACAGTTGTAAAAGAAAAGTCTTAAGCAAACATCTAACAACAAGGCACTTATAAGCAAATCAAAATGTAAGATTGGATAATAAAAATATTCCTTTGGCAAGAAACAGCCTTGTTACGCAGAACTCAGGAAGACATATGCTGCAGGTTTTCTTAAAGACAAGGATGTGATTGTCTCCTTGACATGCATGTGCCTGGATTTATAATTTAGAATTGTAATTTTTTTTCCCCAAAACATGTATCTGTGAGTATTGACTTATAAGTGGGTATGCAGAGAGTATATATTGAATTTAGCCCATACAATTTTTGCTTGGTCTGCCCAGGATTAATCTACTCAATGATTATTTAAAAAAAAAATAGAAAGCATTTCTAATTAGTTGACAATATTTTAGAATTAAGAATTATCACATTATTTATAAAACAAAAACAATGTTTTGAGTTAATACTATTAAATTCTTACCATGTGCCACACAATTTGGGTTACAGTTTCACATTTAATCTTCAATCTTCATCCCTAAAAGTTGGGATGTTATTATACCCAGTTGAGGCAGAAACTGAGGCTTTAAAAGCTTAAAGGCTGGTCTAAGATAGAATCTTCGGAAAATTCGTTTAATCTCTTCATGACTCAGTTTCCTTTGTAAAAGGAAGATAACAATACTAAGCTACCTTACAGGATTGTGGTAAGGATTAAATAGGCTAATATATGTAAAGTACTTAGAACACTGTGAGCTAATGAGGGCTGTGTGTTAGACATTATTAAATTTTCAAATATGTCTGATTACAAAACCTTTTAATCATCATATTACACAATCTGTTATCTTTTTAGAGTTTTCCATGCAGAGGAATAAGTAATCTTGATTCATAATCCCTCATTTTCTGAGGGAAAGTTATGGACCCTACCACTGCAGTAAACCAGATTCAACATTTGGTACATTTATATCTTTCATCTCATTATACTTCTCAGAACAACAAAGTAGGCATTATAATCTCCATTTAATGTAAAACAAGCCTTATAAAATTAGGTAAATTTTCTAAGTGCTCATAATAAGGAGTAAAACTGGTTCTCAAACCAAGGTCTGTTCATTCTGAGTCCAGTATTTTTTTTTCCCGCTATACCCTAGTTGCCTCAGCTTCTGTACACTAAACTTGGGTGTGCACAGGTGTGTATGCACTTACACTACAAAAACTTACACTACAGAGTTTGTGAGTGTGGTTTAAATGTACCATGTTTTAGGGGTGCCTGGCAGTGGAACATGCCACTCTTGATCTCGGCATTAAATTTGAGCCCCATGTTGGGCGTAATGTTTAGTGAATAAAAAAAAAATACCATATTTTAGAAGTAAGTCGATTGTAGCAATTTCTAAGACAACCAGTATCTAAATTACCTCCATTAAAATTTCTACAACCATACAATTGTTTTAGGTTTTGAATTCATGTTGTCAATATCCTTAGGACTCTAGTTACAATTCCAAATTCTTTTACAATGCCAAATATCCTATATCACTCCATCATTTTAAATTTCTATTTACCTTGTTTTGCATTTAGTGTATGTAAACAATCATTTTACGTATTGGATATATTGCACGGTGATATGCACACACCTTTTCTATTACTTTTTTTTTCTAGTCAAGCTATATAGCTTGTATGAGAAATATCAGTTTTTGGTTTAGAAAACTAGGATGTTATAATTTTTCAAGAACGGACCCAAGAATTTGCTGTAGTCTGATCAACATGTATTGGTGCTGGTGTCACAGATAAGGAACCATACCAAAAAGAATGCCATTTTACTCATACCCCTGCTTTCCCCAAAGGACCATGTGGGGTTTTTTCCTGGGGAGGAGGCCAAGGACCAACTTAAATTTCAGTGTCAGCATAACCTTGTGAGTCCTCTGAAATTTCACTGACAAATAGCTTCCCATTTGTAATTGGAGTGAGATCTAGATGTCATTGCTCTGTAGGCAGGATCCACGGAGAATTGCTATTCACATTGGAGAGGAGTTTCTGCTCACTAAAAGCAAAAGAAACCAACTGTAAATGGCATGGCTGTTAGGAACAACCCCATGACATCAACTCTGTGAATCCCAAGGGCTATTCTCCAGTTCAGAGGTGGGTAGGGGTTGGAACAGGAAGAACCTCTCTTTCCTTTGGCTATTAATATCCAATTCACCGGGGGCCCTAAAGATGCAAGGCTCAAAACAGAGGTCATTGATGATAAGGAAAGAATACACTGGTATGAAAAATACTTGGCTAAGATAATATGGGAACTACATCAGTAGTCACCTTTACTTTAAAAGAACTCTTGGGGTGCCTGCCTGGCTCAGTCAGAAGAGCATGCGACTCTTGATCTCAGGGTTGTGAGTTCAAACCCCACGTTGGGTGTAGAGATTACTTAAAAAAATAAAATCTTTGAAAAAAATATCTTCGGTTTTTCTATATTTTCCTGTGTTTGAAGACTATTATTCTAGTTCATAAATACAACTATTAATTGAGAACTTTTTATGTTCTTGTGACTTTATAGGTATTATTCCATTTAATCACAGGCATAGCAGGTGAGGAATATGTTAAAATATTTAAGATCTTGGGCATTAGAGGTAATCTGAGGTTCAGTTATCTGCAAGATGTTGGCCACTACTTATTTACCCACATTAATCTTTGTTTTCATTGTTAGCAAAGTCTGTGTACTAATGGTAGTGTCTTATACCTTATAAGGCCATGATGAGTTTCAAATCATATAATCTGTGTAAAATATATGGAATAGTGCCTGGAATAGATAAATCACTTAAATATTAGATTGTTGTCATTATTCCCATTTTAAAATGAGGAAATTGTACAGAAGAGTGTAAGAGAGGCCCAACACTTTCCCAAAATGAGATGGTGAGTTGTGCTGGATGGGGATTTAAACACAGTCACTCTTAGCTATTTTAAATTCTATTTTAAATTTTCATAGGATTTTTGTGAGGTTTAAAAGATGCATTGTATATTCTAAGTGCTCAATAGAATGTGATTTTATTATGCATCTATCTGAATTCATAATAGACTCTCTCCTCTATGTTTAAATAATATTTTTTATCTCAAAAGATCATGTTTTCATATTCATCTCCATTGCATTAGTAATAGATGGCTACAACTTTTCTTGTGGTTTCAGCGGATACACCAAAGGTCAATAAAACAATAGGTACCAAGTTTCCACACATTCCATGGTGATATGCTAAAACTTCCATTGAGTACTTGCAAAAGAGACTCAGAGCTACATCTACCAGCATTAGCCATTTATACATTTCTAGTGTCTATGCTGAAGTAAAGAGGCAAGTCATTTATTAGCTTAGGACCAGAAAGGCTTTGGGACCACTTGATATTTCATTCACTAGAAAAAAGATAATTAGTCCACAGAATGAATGTATAGGAACAGTGAGAGAAAGACTGAAGCAGTTTTCTATTAAATTCTTCTGAGGTCAGCCCATGTGATAAACAAGTAACAATTACAGTTTTTGTTTTTTTGTTTTTTCAAGATTTTATTGATTTATTTGAGAGAGAGAGTGAGCAAGCATGAGAGGGGGAGGCGCAGAGGGAGAAGGAGAAGCAGACTCCGCACTGAGCAGGGAGTCCAACGCGGGGCTCGATCCCAGGACCCTGAGATCATGACCCGAGCCGGAGGCAGACGCTTAACGGACTGAGCCACCCAGGTGCCCCTCATAGTTTTTTTGGTCTTATATTCATCATCTCCATTGAGGTGTAAGCTTTTTGGGGTCAAGATCATACCTCCTTTTCCTACTGATCCTCAAAGTTTATGCCAGAATCCATGCTCCATCAATATTGCTGCCAGACTGGAGATGTGATTAGTTATTCAGAGTTGTCTCGACAACAATAAACTCATTAAATTGGACTATTATGGTGATCACTGAAAAAAAAGACTGGTGTGGATTATAAACTACCATGCACATACCATGATGTCTACTTCAGAAGCTCTCGGGACCAACTGCATATATTCACAAGCAACTCCCACTGACTGCAAGTATGTGTATAAAACTAATTGAGGACAGAGTCTTGCCTTCGGTATCATTAACTTGGTATTATGCATTCCATGTGTTTCATCCTTAGATATTTATTATAGCACTTAATTATGTAAGCTTGTAATTGCCTTTCATATGGGTAGAAGTAAAATGGCATTGGCAACATCGATATTGTGTAATGGGTGAAACTGCAAACTCTGGAGAGAAAGCACATCAGTAGCAGCTTGGGGTTCAATGATAGTGCAACTAACATGGTGAGAAAATTAATATAATAGTGTGCATAAAAATTAGTCAATGTTTAAAAAGTGGGAAATTTCACATAAAAATTGAGATATTCAGCTTCTATTGAAAACATTGGTAGATCTGGAAACACTGGTCTGGTGTCTTCCATAGAGCCACCATTTGCTTTAGTGTCAGAACAGCTGAGTCCTTTAGACATGAGCCCTTCAGACTGGGATAGTTTGGTGCAGCCACACTCCCTCACACAATCTATGCATCAGAACTCACATGTAGCCTGTTTCACCTCTGTCCTTTCCTGATCATGCACTTTACAACCTTTTGCCTATAGTGTTGATCTTGAGTATAAGAGTTTATGTGTGGAACATTTCACTTGTTTTTTTCTGATCTCACAAAGTGTGAATTAGAGTGGATGGATTATAATAGTCAGGTATACTACTCATAAATGTGCTCACTGAAAACACTGGTAGTACTTTATGGTACTTATTCTTGTTGAGACCAAATGTGGCTTCAGAATCCTTCTTAACCTCAGTGATCCAGGAAATTTAACTGTCCAAAGTTGGTATATATTATCTCTTTAGGGTGTAACCATATTATCACAAACTTAATGACCTAAAACAATACACATTTATTATCTTATAGTTTTTTTAAATCAGGAGCATGGGTATAACTTAGCTGGGTGTTCTGCTTCAGGACCTCACAAGGCTTCAAGTAAGATGTTGACTGAGGCTGGGTTCTCATCAGAGGCTTGACTGAGAAAGGGTTTGGTTTCAAGATCAGGTGGTTGTTGGCAGCTGTCTACTTCTTGTGGATTTTTGGGCTGAGATCCTCAATTTCTTGCTAACTTTTTGCTTGAGGCCACCATTAGTTTTTTGCCATGTGGACCTTCCCAACATGGTAGGTTATTTCCTCAGAGCCAGCAAAGGAAAGAGACTCTCCTCCCAAAATGGGTGTTACAATCTTAAGTGATGTAATTATGTACACATAATCATGAATATTCTGTCACTTTTGCCATATTCTACTGGTTAGAAGCAAGTCACAGACCCCAACATGCTTAAGGAAAGGCGATTACATACAGGAGTAAATATGAGGAGACAGAGACATAGGGGCCACCTCATAATCTGCCCACTACACAAGGTGAAACCAGTTACTATCCCTGATTAAGGCTCATTAATGACAGTTATAAAGACACAGCTCTTGACTTGGGTTAAGGCAAACATTTTAAACAATTCGAGCCAATTATGAGCTAAATATGCAATGAAGTGATGTTCAAATAGAAACATGAAACAAGGAGATCCAAGCATTTAATGAATATAGTAGGGCTGAGATTTGGCTATTGGAAGTTCCCTTCAAGACTTAAATTCTCTGCAACTTACGAGCATTGGAAAAGTAATACGTATTTTGAATTTAGCATGGGAAAAGAAGAGAATGTGTTGTAGACATTTGATACTTATAGTGTTGTGTTCATTCTTCCATGATATTGAAACTAAATAAATACATTTAATAAAATGTGCATAATTATAGAATCCTAAGAATTGCCAAATGGAAAATATCACTTTCTAGAAGTATTTAATGAATATCTACAATATGACTGGACTGTTTTTATAATGAAGAATAGAGGAATTACAAAAGGAACCTTTTCTTGCCTTCATGGAGTTGTGTTATAATCAGAACTATAGAAATGGGTCTCACAAGCAACATTAAAATAAAATAAAAGAGAAAATTAAATGTCACACTGTGATAGAGGCACACTGGTCTGTCTCAGTTTTTCCTTTCTGACTAGGAAAGTCAAAGACTATTTAGAAATCAAACTCCAAATCTGAATATTCTCCACTACTGCTAATGCCTTAATCAAGGAGTCACTAAAATAGTTGGGAGAGATGCCTTTAAAACTTCACTTCAGAAAGAGAGCATTCCACTGATGCTTGATGGAAGATACCAGGAAAAAAACAAAGACTTTACTTATTCTCCTTAGCCCATTTATCTTGGTTGTAACACATACGACTTTTGAGATCCTAGGAAAGGAGGGGGGAAGAGGGGAGGGGAAAGAAGGTGGGGGGGAAGGAGGGAAAGAGAAAGAAGAAAGAAAGAAAGAAAGAAAGAAAGAAAGAAAGAAAGAAAGAAAGAAAGAGAGAGAGAGAGAAAGAGAGAAAGAAAGAAAGAAAGAAAGAAAGAAAGAAAGAAAGAAAGAAAGAAAGAAAGAAAGAAAGAAAGAAAGAAAGAAAGAAGGAAGGAAGGAAGGAAGAAGGGAGGGAGGGAGGGAGAAAGAGGTATTAGGCTTTTCCAACATAAAAACATTTTGATCCTTATGCATTGTGATTCCAGTTAAAAATTCAACTAACCACAAATAAGTGCCATCCAAAATTAGAAAAATAAAAGAATAATCAGTGAAGATTTTGAGTAGGACATAAGCATCATAAAGGAGAAACCTATATCTGCTTTTTGTTTTGTTTTTCACTGCTGTATTCTAAGAACCCAGAATGGGACCTGGCACATAGCTTTGCTCAGTAAATATTTGTTGACAAAATGCTGGAATTCTCTGACTTCTCTGTCTCAGCTATAGGCAATACTAACCTCTGTGCAGGAAAAAAAAAAAAAAAAAGCCATAGATTAGTGAAATGGAGAACCTGGAGTGGTTTTACTCTAAGGGTATTGCCCTGACTGTGATTTAGGATCTATATTTGAGTTGGCAGATGTGTGAAGTGCAATTTGCTCCCTCACAGAATGTACTGAAACCTGTGTTTTTGAGCCTGGAATTAAATGTGCCACTTATCTTAATGAGCACATGCCACTCTTGTCTGTGCAGAGCCACTTAACAGAACTGAAATAGCCCAGTGATTGCACAGAGCACACGGCAGAATCCTGTAGCATCCCTGGATATAATTAGTTTCTGTGACAGTATAATTTTTTTAATTGTGCATTTATCTTTATGATGCAGACAGTGGCAGTGACAGGTGGCTCTATGACACAGAAAATGGTTCCTACCCAGGATGTCATTTGGAGAGGAATCTGTGGTCACAAAGAGGTTAAATCTTGTATGAAACTAAAGAGGACAAGGTTACTCTTAGAGATTCCCTGGACTTCTTGTCAGAACAGCCCCAAACCTAGGCACCCACCTTTGCCCTGGAATTCAGCTGGTGCCTGGTGTGGATAAATTATACTTCCCAAAAAGATATATTCAAGTAGCCCTAACCCCTGGTGCCCGTGATTGTGACCTTATTTGGGAAAGAGTCTTTGTAGATGTAATCAAGTTAAAATGAGGTCATGAAGGATTAGGGCAGGCCCTAAATTCAATGACCTGACTGATACCCTTGTAAGGAGAGAGAGATTTGAAGACACAGAGGGAAGCAGGCTATGTGCTGAGTAGGGCAGAGATTGGACTAATGCAGCAGCAAGCCAAGGAATGCCAAGGATTGCTGACCACCATCAAAGGCTAGGAAGTGGCCAGAAAGGATTCTTCCCCAGAGCCTTCAGAGGGAGCGTGAGCCTGCCAACACGTTGATTTTGGACTTATGATCTTCAGACCCATAAGGCAGTAACTTTCTCTTGTTTTTAAGCACCTAGTTTGTGGTAATTTTTTGCACCCTTAGGAAACTAATACAGTGTCTTATTTGGAAAGTGAACTCTACACTTAGAGGCACCTTCTTTGCCTAATCCCTGTCCTCTCAATGCTTCAAACTGACTTCCTTTTAGTGAGAATAAACTCTGTCTTTGGGGTGGGGTATTCCAAGCCTGCTTGCAGAACCAGCGCTTTTATTCCACTTAAAAATAATTTAGAACAGGGACGCCTGGGTGGCTCAGTTGGTTAAGCGTCTGCCTTTTGCTCAGGTCATGACCCCAGGGTCCTGGGATTGCATCCTGCATTGGGATCCCTGCTCTGTGGGGGAGCCTGCTTCTCCCTCTCCCTCTGCCCCTTACCCTCCTTCTCGTGCTTGCTCTCTCTCTCTTTCTCTCTCAAATAAATAAAATCTTTTTTAAAAAATAATAATTTAGAACAAAACAACCCCATCTTGAAACACAATATTCTATAATTAAGGCCATTTAACATAAATGTACACAGTACAAAACTGAAAAGAGAATTAATTGGGACAACTTTTTTGGAGGATGCAATTCAGCATAATGTGCTAATGTACTTAAGTACTTAAAAACCTCTTCATTTTGGGGGGTGTCTGGGTGGTTCAGTGAGTCAAGCATCTGACTCTTGATTTCGGCTTAGGTCATGATCACAGGGTTGTGAGATGGAGCCCTTAACTAGGCTCCAGCTGAGCAAGGAGTCTGCTTGAGATTCTATCCTTCTTCCTCTGCCCCACCCCTGCTCATGTTCTCTCTCTTTCTCTAAAAACAAATACATAAAATCTTTTTAAAAAAACAAACACCTTTTCTGGGCTCCTGGGTGGCTCAGTCTGTTGAATGTCAGACTCTTGGTTTTGGCTCAGGTCATGATCTCATGGGTCATGGGTTTGAGCCTCACAATGGGCTGTGTGCTCAGTGCGGAATCTGCTTGAAAGATTCTCTCCCTCTGCACCTTCCCCTGCTTGCACACATGTTCTTTCTCTCTCGAATAAATAAATAAATCTTTAAAAAAATAATAAAATATTTTTAAACCCTTTTCATTTTTTAGAAAATATCACTAAAGGAATGATCAATAACGGACATAAAATTTAGCTACACAGTTGTTTAGCCCCATATTGTTTGTAATAGTGAAAAGGTATAAAAGATTGAAAAAAAAGTATAAATGATTGAAATGTCTGGGAATATCAGATTATTAAAATAAATTACAGCTTTCCCATATAATGGCTTAGCATATAGCTATTTAAAAAATGGGACTGTCCAATAGCCCTTTTTAAACTGTGCTTTGAGGAGAATGCACATGTCTTGGGGGGGATTTCACTGGCTCTTTCAGGAGGTGAAGTCAGGGTCAGCTATGCCTTTCTCCCACCATCACTTAATCAGATCTGCTCAATTTTATCTGTTGTATATATTGAGTTTCTGAGTAAGATGCTATTTAAAAAAACAAAAACAAAAACAAAAAAACAAAAACCAAAGCACAGTTCTTGTTATGGATTGAGTCCTGTGCCCCGCAAAAGATGTTTAAGTCCTAACTCTCCAGTGCCTGTGAATGTAGCCTTATTTGGTAATAGGGTCTTTGCAGGTGATCAAGTTAAGCTAAGGTCATCAGGGTAACCCCTAATCCAATATAATCATGTCCTTTTAAAAGTGAGAAATTTGGACACAGCTAAAGATAAGCAAATAGGGAGAAAGCTATGTGAAGATGAAGGCAGAGTTTGGGGTGATGTCTCTGTAAGCCAAGGAATGCAGAAGATTGCCATCAAACCACCAGGAGCTAGGAGACAGGCATAGGCTAGTTCCTCTGTCTCAACTTGAAGAAGGTTATCAATTCTATCAAAACCTTGGTCTTGGACTTTGAGCCTCCAAAACTTTGAGAGATAAATTTCTGTTGTTTAAGACCTCCAGTTTCTGGACTTTGCCATGGCAGCCCTAGGAAATTAATAAAGTCCTGTGCTAAAAGAGTTTGAGACTCATTTATTGGAAGCAATACATACATGTAATAATCACTGCTTTAGGGTAACTTTATAAAGCTCTCCCTGGCTCCTAAGACTCAAGGATATGCTAAATTGATAAGCCAGGTCATCCCTAGCCATGAGGTTCAGGAAGAGGGGAACTTGGGGAGTCAGGAGGCTTCTTCTGCACTGCCCAGAAAGGGGATTTTAACTGTCTTACAACACCAACCATTCCATCCCGGAGGAAACTACCTCATAAAGTACAACAACAACGAGATGTACCCCAAATGAGCCAGTGATGAAAGATGTTGGTATTTCTTTAGAGTAACAACCAAAGCAGATGAGTTGAATAGAAAAAGTGAAATAGAAGTGAACAAGAGAAATGAAAACTGCGCCAATAAAAGACAGTGATGTTCATATGCTGCACAAAAATATAACTTCTGTAAAGGGAACCATGATTTCCAATGATACACTCATGGCGGCAAAGGTGAAATGGAAGAAATATCTTAATGTAAAAAGCAAAATTTCATAAAGATATAAAATATGAGAGAAAATATGAGAGACTTACAGGATAGATCTAAGGGGTCTCAGCACAGCAAGCATGTGAGTTTAAGGACATCCAGTAGGAAAAAGCTCCCACAAAGGGAGAGATGAGAAGAGGCAGTTGAAATACATAAAAATATACCCTAAATTGAAATTATTAAAAATTATCCTAAGTTAAAATTAAATACGATTTGTCAGAATAAAAGAGCTCACATGGCAGGTTGAGTTGGTGATAAAAAAGATACATCTAATCATAGCTTCATACAGTTCCTGAACTATAAAGATAAAGAGAAACTCTTGAAAGTGCCAAGAACACTGGAAAAGACCAAATCCCATAAGGCATATAGGCAGACGTTGAAATGAAAAAATAATGTAGCTCAAAAGAGAAAACAGGAAAAGATTTCTAAGACTATATCTTTCAGAATTATAAGAAAATTCTAATTTTTCCTTGTAATCTACAGGCTCCCTTCCACACCTCACCAATACACACACACATTCACATACACAGAGACATGTTACACAGATTCTCTGTTATAAGGGCTGAGGTGATTCTAAAATGTTGCATGTGAAAGGTATTTCTACTCATGCAAGATCTGGACAAAAATATTCTGCTTTAAAAAAAATATTCTGCTTTGTGATAAATTTGGGATGTAACATTGTTGTACCATGTGGCATGTTAATTTCACAAGGTTGACAAATTCATTCAAGTTCTACTTGCTGATGGACATGATCATCACATATCCAAAAGGGAGTCCTGGTATAAGTAAGAAATAGCCAACAGGCTCTTTCCCATTCTGAAATTTTAAAATATTTTTTCAAGTATAAATCTAGGATGTTTACATGTATTCTTGTTGACTTTGATGTCTTGGGTGGGTTATTTTATTAATTTAAGTCTTGATTTGGTCTTCATCAAAGTTTGGTGTTGTTCAAAGCATGGTTTATGATTTTGTATGTAATTTTTATTTCATTTCAGAATATTCTAAACAAAATGAGTCAATGATAAAACTGAAGCGTAAGTCACAAGAAACCTTCCTTTGGTTGACATTTACTCTATGATACCAGTTATCAAACTTTATGTTCAAAAGTTTCACACAGAATCTTGCTAATACCAGAGATTCCCAGTTCAACATCAGACCATCTAATTTTAAGCAGGCCTTGGAAACACACATTTTTAAACAACCAAGTAATTCCCTGTAGGTGGTTCTTGTGCCCAACTTTGTGATTTATTACTAGAAAGGGAAATGCATTAGACCTAATGTAAAAATCTAGAGAGGCAGACATCCCTCTTCTCCCTCACATCATATTCCACTACCACACTATTCACTACCCACATTTTTGACAAAGCTTTTTTCTATCTCCACTGTTCCTTTGGGAACTCATTGTTATTTTTCTTGTTTTTAGCTTGCTTTCTTGCATGAAGTTTCTCTAAAATTCATGTATTTACTAGAATAAACTGGTGGTTGAGAGGCATTTTTTCATGTCTCTATTAGTCTTCTTCAGCTGCCACAACAAAATATCACAAACTAGGCCTTAGATAACAGAAATTAGTTTTCTCACAGTGATGAAGGCTAGAAGTCCTATTTCCGTCCCCAGAGCAGAATCTGCTTCTGGCAACAGCTCTCCTCCTGGCTTGTAGATGGATACCCTCCTGCTATGTCCTGACATGACCTTTTCTCAGTATGTGTGAGCAAAGAGAGCAAGTTCTCTGGTGTTTCTTCTTCTTTTTTTTTTTTAAATTTTTTATTGTTATGTTAATCACCATATATTACATCATTAGTTTTTGGTGCAGTGTTCCATGATTCATTGTTTGTTCATAACACCCAGTGCTCCATGCAGAACGTGCCCTCCTCAATACCCATCACCAGGCTAACCCATCCCCCTACCCCCCGCCCCTCTAGAACCCTCAGTTTGTTTTTCAGAGTCCATCATCTCTCATGGTTCGTCTCCCCCTCTGACATACTCCCCTTTTCTTCCTCTCCTGTTATCTTCTTCTTTTTCTTTTTTCTTAAAATATGTTGCGTTATTTGTTTCAGAAGTACAGATTTGTGATTTAACAGTCTTGCACAATTCACAGCGCTCACTGTAGCACATACCTTCCCCAATGTCTATCACCCAGCCACCCCATCCCTCCCACCCCCAACCACTCCAGTAACACTCAGTTTGTTTCCTGAGATTAAGAATTCCTCATATCAGTGAGGTCATGTGATACATGTCTTTCTCTGATTGACTTATTTCACTCAGCATAACACCCTCCAGTTCCATCCACGTTGTTGCAAATGGCAAGATCTCATTCCTTTTGATGGCTGCATAATATTC
>NW_027397083.1:9052341-9150203 GCF_003265705.2 Callorhinus ursinus
CTCCTCAGTGTGTCCCCAGAGAAAAGCAGTCACTTCCGTGTCCCCGGTCTCCGGCCGCACTCTGTGCTCACCCGGCCTGTGATCGAGCGTTGCTATCTCTGGCACCCGACCCCGCACGGAGTCTCCAAACCCAGCAGATCCCTGCAGTGCGTTCCCGCACCGCTCCTCCCCGGGAAGGGAGGGGAGTCTCCCCGGATCTGCTGGTTGTTGGGTCCCTGCTGGAGGAGCCGTGCCCCGACTGGGCCGCAGATCACAGTTTATGGCAACCCCGAGCTGAGAGCCCGCGACTCTGCTCCGTCTCTGCAGCCGGCTTCCCCGCTCTGATACCTGGGAGCTCTGGCGCACTCAGGCACCCCCGGTCTCTCCGTGACCCCAAGGGTCCTGAGACCACACTGTCCCGGGAGGGTTCCACCCCCCGCTTAGCCACTGCAGCGACGTCCCTCCGCCGAGCCAACTTCTAAAAGGTCCGATTTTGTGCTCCGCAGCTCTATCACTTGCCAGAAGCGGCCGGCGGAGGCCCCTCCCCCGCCGTCTATCCTCCCGAATATCACCTCGGATTCACTTCTCCGCACGTCCTACCTTCCAGTAAGTGGTCGCTTCTCTGTTCAGAGAGTTGTTGCTACTCTCCTGTTCGATCTCCTGTTGAGTTCGTAGGTGTTCAGAATGGTTTGATCCCTATTCAGCTGAATTCCTGAGACCAGACGAAATCTAGGTCTCCTACTCCTCCGCCATCTTGCTCCGCCCCCTCTCTGGTGTTTCTTCTTATATGGACACAAATCCCATCAGGTCTGGACTCCCAACTTTATGACCTCATTTTACCTTAACTACTTCCTTTTATGCTCCATCTCCAAATATAGCCAGGCTGGGGATTAGGGCTTCAACAGGTGCATTTTAGGTGACCCAAGCATTCAGTGCATAACCCTGCTGCTCATCTTTTCCTCTATTATCCTCTAACATGGAGTCCCCTTGCATCCATGGAAATCACAATGAAGTCAGGAAGTAAGCCTTTCATATACCACATAGGCTCTCAGCACTTTCCTATAGAATGCACTTTCCTGGTCTCAAACTTTTGGACATTCGGTGGATATTCATTATGCATTTAATGTCTTGAAAAATGTCAACATCTGTCAGTAGTCTAACAATTACTTTGATTTGCTTCTGAACACTTGAAAAGTATTTTAATTTCAGGAAACACACTTGACCTCTAATATTTCTATCACTTTTCAGTGGCCTGCAAACCCTTTGCACATCCCCAGCAACTATATTTATTCCACCAGGTATGAGTTTTAATAAAGGAGTTCCTAATTAACTAAATATTAAATTGACTAAATACCTCAGCTGCTCCATTGAACTGAATGTGATCTTTGTTTGCATATATGTATGGTTATTTATAAACAATATTTATTTTTATTTTTGACAAGTGTTCTCATTCCAAACCCCAAAAAAGTACCAGCCAACAAAATTAATAACACATAGGGAGGCAATCATTTATATACACACATACTCAGACACACACTGGTTGGCCAAAAAAAGTCAAAGTTTATATCTTTTTAATACAAAAATCTGAGAACATTCAGTGTCAAGTTAAATTATTTTCAAAAAATATTTCTGACCCCCAAAACATTCCAGAGACCTACATTCCCCTCCCTAGGATGTTGGTCACTAGGAGAGTCCTCTGGGAAATACAAAAAATTCCATTTTTAACTTTCCTCATCTGTAAAATAAGGGTGTTGTATTAGATAGCCTCTAAGTATTTTTAAGCTTTCAATTCTATGCTTCTGTGATTTTATTTTATGAACTATGTATCTATTCTAACTGACCAGAGAGAAATCCATAGATGGATTTCTATGTACCAAACAGAATTTATCAACCTGCCTTACACCATAAAGGAAGTAAACAGACAAAATTAATTTCTCTAGAAATTTTTATGCACTATAGAAAGGATATAAGCAAAATGCTGCAACAACTTTAGGCTTCATTTTTTGAGAGGATAAGATACAGTCCGTTTTCTACTTGGGGGAAAAAAATGTAAATCCGAGAGACATTCCAAGAATGGGATATACTGGGATTTTATCACTGTGGGTCATCTCCAGAGGCTTTTCTGACCCACAGTCCCAATCAATGGTGGGATATACATTCCATGGTAGAGTGAGCTCTACTCTGAGGAGTACAGGGGCAAAAACTGGAGAGGATAAGTACAGTATTAAGAAAAAAGGCATTTGGGGCTCCATATGGAGGCTCTGGGTCTGTCTGGTCACAACTTGTAAAGAGGGGCTGTATTTCTTGTTTTTAGGTTCAAATGAATTATTACTCAAGTTTGTTCCTATAAAGAAGTGGATATGGCCAGCTCTTGCATAGTGTGGTTTTGGAATGTTCCTGAAAAAATTACCTTTTATGGACCAAATTAGGTTTTGATTATTTCTGGCCTTGAAAATTTACAGCAATCCTTCTAACAGGTTTGTCTGACTCTGATGTCTATTCTGGTACCTTCTAAAGCAAAGTTTTGATCAGTTTAAAAGCTGCAGAGAAAACCCCATTGTCTGATTGTGAAGGCAAGAAGTGCAAACTACCCAAACAGCATTTTTGGTATTTATCTCCCACATACACTTTATTAATCAGTTCATGAAATTTTTATTAAGTGCCTGATATATTTAGGCTGGACATACCCTAAACTTCTAGCCACAATAAAATACCTTGATTATATTTAATATAATTTATATTTTAAAACTTTTCTGCCTTTCCTAGCACTCTGCCTCTTTTTTTGAAAAGTTTTCTTTTACTCCTTTCTTTCACCACCTTAATGCCAGATATATACCTACTTATCCACAAAGCTCAATATAAATGTAATCTCTGTGTATTTGAATCAATTTCTTTGCTTCATTTAAGAACAAATAACATGGTCTTTTTAATTAATTTTGTTTTTAAATTATAAGGTAATAATACATTTTTTTGCGACAGAAGGTGAGGTAGCATGTAAAACAAAAATAGAATGTCTGCCTTCATTAATCTTCTCACAGCATTTTTAATGTGCATTTTGTTTATGAATAGCACACATACAGAAAAAACATAAATCATGAGTCTAAGACTTAGTGAAATTTTACAAAATGAACACACCCAGAAATTAGCTCCCAGATCAAGAAACAGTGCATTAGCAGCAAACCAACAGTTCTTATTTTTCTTACTAGCACTTCCCCTCAAGGGTAATTGCTACCCCAGTTTCTATGATCTTAGATTAGTTCTGCCTCTTTTGAGCTTTTTGGAATCATACGTCACTAATTGTCTTGGGTCTGGCTTCTTTTGCTCAACATTATCCTTGTGAGATTCATCAATGGTCTTGCGTGCATTTGTGTGTATATGCATCCATCCATGCATGCATGCACGCATATGCATTACTTTGAAGTCTAGACCAAGAAATAGAAATGCTAGGTATATGTATGGTGAATTTTAGTGAATATTGCCACTCAGCGGTGGTTGAACAATTTATAATCACAATATCAGTTTTGAGTTTCTAGTTGTTGAATGTTGGTTGGATCCAAGTCTGTTATAGATATTTCTTATCCTTATTAGATCAGTGGACTACCTAGAACATTTTCTTCTTATGACAGTGGAAGAAAGAAAGAGGAATGCGTGTAAAAATACATTGTTTTTCAGCCATGGTTGAGAACTAGCGTACTGTTACTTCTGTCCATATTTTATTGGCCAAATGAAGTCAAATGGCCAAGCTCAACATCAATATATGCCCCATTTTTAGTGGAAAGAGCTGCAAAATCACATAACAATTATGTGGCTATTGAGAATAGTGAAAATTTGAAACAAATATCAGTGCAGTCTATCAGTTTGCTCTCTTGGTGGCATTTATTTATATCCCTCCCACACACAAAATGTATCCACTCCCTAAGATACTCCAGAAGTCTTATCTGATCCTGGTATTAGGCTCAAAACCAGAATTTTATGCTTTATGTCAGGTCAGTATTTTTCTCCTCCTGTTTGAAATCTTTGGGGGAAAAATACAATTCAGCCCTATACCTGCTAACACAGGGACAGAATAAATCACTTAGAAGGGTGGTGATAGGGAACACATAACAATCTCTGTGTCTTAGAAATGTGGGAATCTCAGTGGACAAAATGGACAAAAGTTGCTGCATCTGGCTCTTCTTGGGACTTGAATGTTTCTTTATTGGGCTCTGGATCTATTCTTTGGGTTGGTTCCCAAGGATGTTGGTCTCCATGACTCTTGGATTCACCTCTGGGAGATCCTTTTTTTCCCTACCATTTCTGTTGGCCACCTCTTAAGAGACATCATAGAATATCATTTTTGGAGACTGAGATGGTTTCTTAGGCTGTTTCCTGGCTACAGAAATTACTTTACTTTATTATTATTATTATTATTTTATTTTTAAGTAGGCTCCATGCCCTGCATGGAGCCCAGTGCTTAGCTTGAACTAATATCCTTGAGATCAAGACCCGAGCTGAAATCAAGTCAAATGCTTAACTGACTGAGCAACCCAGGCACCCCTGGCTACAGAAATTTTTAGGCTAGAAGTTGTTGTTTAAATTTGAACAGTTTTAGTCTTTTAAATCCAAACTAGGGTTGTTTTTTCTAATACAACTTTTCAAAATCTTTATGGGTTTTGTATGTATCAGAATTCAGTACACTCTATGTGAAAAACCACATCTACAGATATTATCAAAACATGGCACTCTTTTTAGATTAATTTATGATCTTTCTCTTCTTTTTTTTTTAAAGATTTTATTTATTTGACAGAGAGAGAGAGAGAGACAGTGAGAGAGGGAACACAAACAGGGGGGAGTGGGAGAGAGAGAAGCAGGCTTTCCGCAGAGCAAGGAGCCCAACACGGGGCTCAATCCCAGGACCCTGGGATCATGACCTGAGCCAGAGGCAGATGCTTAATGACTGAGCCACCCAGATGCCCCTGTTTTTATTTTCTTAGGGCTTTTTTGATCCTTAGAAGTCAAGAATCAGTTTCATTCTTGTTCCTTTGATGGTAATTTATCTTTTTTTTTTTCTAGCAGCTTTTAGGATTTACTCTTAAGATTGAGAGTTCCTGTGACCTTCTTTGCAAAACTTTGATTCTTTATCTTTGAAAAGAAAATACTTATATAGTATTATAAAGACAAAATGAAATGGTATATATTACATGCTTGTCACAGAGCTGGCCATGTGTTAAGGATTCAAAAATGCTTAGTATTACTATTTTTAAAAAATTTTCTACATTAGAAAATTAAGTATAACCAAAGCTTTAAAATGTGAAAGACCATTGAAATTCACAAATAAGGTATGTAAAAGAATAAGGCTATTTTTTTTTGACTATGAGTTCAGAATTTCACCACTATTCTTTAATATGCATATCAGTTAATTGGCCATCTTCAGTGCATGACTAGAAGCAGCAAAATTGTATTAAAGGATCGAATATTGTCCCATGAGAATTATGCTATTATTCTCTTGTGGGAAGTAATCTGAGAGAAATGAATCTTTATGAGAGACATCGGTCTTTACATCTTTGCTCTAAATATTGTCTCAGGAAAAGACGTTATTGAGTGTTGCTGAATATATCTGGAAATCCCTGCAAAAGAAATCAGAGCCTTCTAGAATAACTGTATATTCTAGGAAATATGAAACAAGCCAGAACAGTCCCACTTTGAATGAATGGTTTTTAAATGCTTGAGAGACCACAAAACATAAAAGGAGTTCTTAATATGAGGAGGGAGATGTGTCTAGTGCATGAAAAACCATACACTCAATTTACTGTAAAGAAGAAAATTTTAAAGATGCTAACCTTCTGATTTGAATGGACTTTATTTATTCGTTTCAAAGAAGCCATTCAAAAAGTAATCGGCCCTTGTAATGAAAATAGAACAGCATGAAGAGGTGAGGTTTAGACTGTGGGTAAGGAAAAGGGAAAAAGGATAGGCTCTGAGTTTGTGGAAAATGAATAGTATTTTCATGAAATTTTAGAGGTAGAAATAATTTTAGAGGTGTTAGTCCATTATTTTCTCTTAAGAGATGAGGAAATGGGTAATCAGAGAAGTTCATGACATTTTAAGCTTGTAGACGAAACTAAGTCCAGGCCTTCTTATTCTTATATCATTATTTTCCATTTTCAACCGTGGTTCCTTCCAAACTCCTTATCTGTTAACTCTGAATACTAGCTATAAAAACCCAATAGCTTTTTAACAGCTTCTTCATGGATTTTTAAAAGCTTAGTAAGTATTTGTTCAGATCTGGTCCCAAATATGAGAAGACATGCATCACATATCCAGATGTTGTATGTTTTCAACAAATGAAAAACATTGTAATAGAAGATTTAAGTATATTTGGAAACACATACACAATATGTAGGAGATCGAGAGTGTGGTCTAGCAAAGTATGAAACACAGAAAAAAAAAAAAAAATTCCAAGGCAGTCAGAAAAGTGGCACTCACTGGTAACAGCTAATTTCCATTGCTGTTTGAATCCATTAACTGTCTCCAATTCTGTACAAAGTAATAGTAGACTTATTGAAAGGTCTATATATTAAATTTGTCTGTATCTTCCCACTGTTGAGCCCAGAAAATATATGCTAGGTGAATTGAAGAATGAAGATGGAGCTCTCATACCACCTCTGGAGGCTAAGCCACCATGATTTTTCATCTGACCCTCTGGTTCCCCTTCACCTGCCCTCCCATCATGTCTCTTTAGCTAGTTATCTTTTAATTATCCATTTTTGACCATGGTTTTTTTTGTTCAAAACAAAGCAAAACAAAAACAACAACAAAACACTTTTAAAGTCTCCTGCTGTTTTTCAGATATTTGTGTTCTTACTGCCTAGAACACTGTATCATTTGATCAATACTCTGCTAGATTTTTCTATTTATTCAGCTCTCAACTCAGGAGTCTGATTAGTATTTGCTTAGGGAGAACTTCATCCCCATAGGCACCTATATATTTTGTGAAGAAATTGAGAAAGCAGTGTGGTTTGACTACCTCATGTAAGCTCCCTGATTACATGATTACCAACTGGGTTTTTCATTCTATTAAATTTATTTCCTTTGAACATCAACTGGCAGTTGGACTGGAGGACATTTTTAATTAAGATAATATTTCTGAGGAAGTACAGAAAATAGGAAAGAGCAAATGGGATTTGATTGCTGTTGCTTAATCTTTAGTTGGATCATCCATACCTCTATTTGTCTGTAAAAATTCAGGAGTCAGAGCGCATTGGTTTCCTGAGGCTGCTATATCAAATTATCACAAGCTGGGTGACTTCAACCAACAAAAATGTGTTCTATCATATGAGGCCAGAAACCCAAAATCAAGGTGCAAGCAGGGTTCTGCTCCCTCTGGGGAGAATCCGTTTCTGGGTTCCTCCAGCTTCTGGTGGCTTGTGGCTGTTGACATTCTCTGACTTATGGCTGCTCTATGTGCTTGGTCTTCACATCTATCTCCTCTTCTCTGTGTACCTAATATGCTGTGTCTTCTTCTTATAAGTATACATGCGATAGTATTTAGGGCCTACTCAGATAATATAGGCTAACCTCCTCACCTCAAGATTCTTAACTTAATTAGATCTGCAGAACGTTACCAGATAATAGTCACAGGTTTTAGAAAATAAGATATGGTATAGTTGAAGGTGACCATTCAGCTCGCTACAAGGAGTGAGAAGACATTATTAGAAGGCTGCTAGAACTAGAACCCCTTCCTATATGAATGTTTGCAATGGCCTCCTAAGTAGGTGGCAGGTTGAGAGTTTAAGCTACTCTGGGGTATTGCTGACTTGGCATCTATTTTGTTGGCCACGTAATGTGTGAGGGCCTTATATTAGCACCAGGCCCCTCATGCAAGTAATCGCCCTAGGTAACAGCCTGCAGAGTCGCAAGCAAATGTACATTCCTAATATGAGTTCCCCATTAGCCCTGTGATCAACAGTCTCCCCTGCCTCCTAGGGCTTTCTCCTTATGTACCCTGTAAGACCCCATGGAGCTCTTTTGATCTGAATTGAACATTTTTTATTTGAATTGAACAATCTGGACTTAACCTGGGATCCCCAAAGCGCTCTACCCATAGACCCTCGTAAAATTTGTGCCCCAAGTCTCCTGTTCTCTCTGTCTGCATTCTGCCTTGACCTCCTTATGTGGCCTCTCGAGGTGTGCTGTGTACTTTCTCCAGGACTTATGAGAAATAAGCTTATTTATTTCAATTTCTCTTGTAGTCTTTTTTTGAATCCTAGCTCACCATTCTATACCCTGTGCTCTACTAAACAAATGATAATTTAAAAAAGTCCTAACATGGCCTTTCTTGCTTTTGTATGAGATTCCAGGAACAGGGTGCTGACTACCTCCCTGAAAACTTGCTCTGTTCATTCTTATTAAAACATAAATCCTTAGCAATGAGGTGGGTCTGCCTTGGGTCCTTCCTACCACTTCAGCCACAATTACAGATAACCTTCACCATCTATCTTCTACTACCCAAATCTGGCAGACCATTCAGTCAGGGCTAGGAGAGCATGAGGAGCCTCGATACCACATGAAGATGTAGTCTAGAAAGTATATGAAAAATTCCTAAAAGCCAATATGGCAAGTGAGTCTGCCTTGATAACTCTGTATTGGGCCAAGACATGTGGCAGGGTTTCTGCCTTGGTTTCTCCAGCTGGGACTAGAGTCCAACCTGAACCCTAGCTTACCTCAAGGAAATCTTCATATCTTTCTGAGCTTTTGTCCTTAATCTCTCTTCAACAAATTGAATTTTATTCCCCATATATGCCTTCCCATGTGCTCCTTAGCCACTGACTTGGATCTTGGTCTGAGTAGACAAATCAGTTGAAAATATCCACATCTGCTACGTTGCATGTTTAAACTATTGGGTTGATCACTTTGGGTAGCAGACTTATCCTGGAACAAATATGAGTTAGAATTCTACCCCTTTTTCATACCAGGAGCCAGCCCCATACCAGAGTTAATTTCCCCAGCCTTGGTCCACTTATGTATGTTACTGAAGTTACCTTATTTAGTCTTCGCAATACTTTGAAGTAGGTTCTGTCATTATTCTCATTTACAGAAGATACACTTTAAAGCACAATGAGGTATAGTATGGAAGTCCATCACTGAAATATGTTATTTCTTCTCCTTTCTAGGCTTAACAACAATTTCTTAACAGCTCTTCATCTCAGGATGTTTTCTGTCTGTTACCTTCCTTCCTTCCTTCACTCCAGTCCTCTCTTCTCAACTTCCTTACCCTCTCTCCTCTCACTGCCTCCTTTCTTCCTTCTACCGTTTTGTTACCCACAACACAAATTATCATTCTCTAACACTCTCTTTCTGTCTTTTCCTTGGTCTCAGCCTCTCTGTCTCTCCCTCTGTCTCTGTCTTTCTCTCCTCACCCCCCAAAAGGGGCCTTGTCTCTAAGTCTGATGCCTCCAGTCTGCCTGAACACAGAACCAGATTCTATCCTAGATTTTCCTGTATCTCTATCATTTATTCAGGGCCTGAGCAGGGCTACCTTTCTTCTCTTTGGAAACATATAACATTTAATGACCATTCTTTTTTCTGCTATTTAAAGTCACTGATGGAATGCTCTGGTCTCTTTCTAGAAGTGTGATAGGATTGTAGCCCTGTAGACCAAGTCAAAATGAGCATCTCTCAGGGTGACTGAATTTTGAGGGAGGATTCACAGCAAATTTTTATCCTCCTCTGTAGCAGTATTTCTCATTTCTGATAGAAACCCACTCTTCTTTCTTCATAGCTCTTCCTATATCTTTTCCAGCTAGCATAATTTCATTCTGATCACTCCAACTAAACTAGCAAGTTTCATATTTGCCTATCTATGTGTCTGATTAAGAAAGGCTCTTCACTTTGTTTGATTTCTGAGGGAGGGCTTTTCCTAAAATGCTATGGCAACACTTCTTTCACCACTCCCTGAAGGAACCCAGTATAATTAGGTAAGTGAAAGTCAATATTCCTGAGGTAACAGGGATTGAGAAGAAAAGGAAGGTTAGAGGAAGATGGAGAGAGTGTGTGGCTCAATTTGTCTGCGTTAATATATTTTGTGTCTCCAGTCTGAACTCTAGACATTATGTCCAACATGATTTAGAAGTCCAGTAGGCATCTCAAGCATAACTATACTCTTGATTCTCCCCACATAACTGTTACTCCAGTTTTTTTCCTTCTCAGTAATGGAGAATCCATTTTTTCTGTCTACCTAAACAAAAATCTTGAGGTCAACTTGATTCCTCTCTTTCTCTCATACCACACATACAATTTGTCCATAAATTCTGTATACTCTATCTTTAAATACATCCCGGTTTTAAGCACTTCTCATCACCTCAACTGCTACAACCCTGGTGCCTTCTACCACAATCTCTTACCTAGATTATTTCACATGTCTCCCAGTTGATGTTCCTACTTTCGCCCTTGAACCTTTGTGTTTTATTCTCTATATCGTAGCAGTAAACAAAGTCATACTGTATCATTCTCTGTTTAAAACCAGTAGCTATCATACTAAAAATAATTTCCAATTCATGGCTTAGAAGGCCCTACTTTATTTGACCCCAGATATCTCTTTGTCTTGAATTTTGTAGCTTTTCCTTCCCATACTTTGAACCAGACTCAATAGCCCCTTTGTTCTTCCTATAATAGAACAAACTCAGACATTTGACATATACTCCCTCTTCAGGTCTTTGCATTTGCTGCTTCTTGTGCATAAAATGCTTTTCATCATGCTCAAATTGGCATGGCTCATGTATACTTCTGGAAGTGCATTCTTCCACTTTGTGCTCAATGCCACCCTATCACGGGCCTTCCATGACAGTCTTATTGAAAATACAATGCCCTACCAAAGTCTATGCACGAAGTTTCCTTTACTTTTCTTCGTAACACTGATCACCACTTAATTACAAGCCATTTTGTTTTGTTTTGTTTTCCACCCTCTCTATGAGAATAAGGAAAATGTTTGTTTTATACTCTGTTGGATCCCCAGCTCCTAGAATAGTGATGGCACATAATAAGTGCATTTTGTCCAATGAATGAATGAAAATATAGTAAGCTTTTATGAAGGCCATTGTTTGAGATTGGAGTGAGGCAGGAAGAGAGCAAGTGACTGTCAAGGAGAACTTGAGTCTGAATCTTTTTCTGGTTCTGCCTACCTTACTTTTGGCAAGTATGTTAACTTTTCTGAATCTAATTTTTCTCAAGAGTAAAACTGATATTTTATATATATATATATATATAATTATTATTGTATATGCATGCCTCTACCATCACAGCTGCACAGTGGTCTGTGGCTTGTGTTCTTGGGAGCCCAGTTCTTTATTGGATTCCTTTGGAGTAGTGGGTAAATAATAATGTAGTATATAGGAAGATGCCTTGCCTTTGTACTTTCATATATTCAAGGAGATTTTAAGAAGTTTATTCATCTATTATATATAGTATATATATTATGCACACATGTGTATTAGAGAGAGAGACATTTAAAAAATAACACACATAAACCACTTGACATAGTACAGAATCCCTGGAACTTGGTAAAGATTACTTTTGGGTCTGCCCTTGTGGCCTTTCCTCTCTACGCATCCCACTCACCGTGCCTAGATGATGTCTCACAGAAGAACTTCCTCACTATCAGAAAGAACCCAGCTGAGACCCATAACCTCCCACCACCAAGGTAATTGGGGTGTCTGTGCCTGTCCTTGTTTGTCAGCTTGGCTTGTTACAATCTGTGCACATGTTTTTCAGCAGATGTTTGACATCATTTGTCTCCCCGCAAAGACAGTATCTACCTTGATTTGTGGTGAGATGCAGATTTGGGCTGGCAACTGCCACTCAAATCGGTGCTGCAAGAGGCAGTTACCCGCAGCATCATGCGGCTGCTCCCAAAGGATGACTCAAATGCTCATGCTGCGTGTGGGAGGGAACATGACAGTTTAATTTAAATACCTCTGCCAATGCACTGAGTTCTGCAAGACACATTCTCTGCTGTATACTCTCTTATGTTCCTGTGCTGTCACTCTACCTGTGCAGTCTCAGCTGCAGTCCCACAGAGAGAGGAAGAGATGGCCTGGGTTCTAAGTCTACATGCTGCAACACCAGGATAGTGGTTAAAGGGTTGGCTTCTGGAAGCTGCTGGAGTTCGAATGCTGACGCTTCAACGATAGCTATGTGGCCAGGGACAATTGACTTAACCTCTAGTTTCCTCATCTCTAAAATTGGGATGACCCCTAATAGTACCTATTTCCTTGAATCATTGTGAGGATTAAATTGTATCTTTCAAGCAGAACACTTAGAACACTCCCTAGGATATAGTAAGTTTTAGTAAGTATAAGTGATTGTTACCGGGCATATAATTAAGTGTAAATGGAACAAAAGTTCAAAGAGTTATCAGGAAAGACCATTTAGAAACCTGGAATACCTGATGAAGACATGTAAATAACATTCATGCAGCGCAAGATGGTATCAGAAACCCAACCTACCTAGGCAAACACATAGGCTACTGGGGAAGGAATAATTCACTGGAGGGTGAGGATGTAAGTGAATAATCTTTCATTGAGGATTTCATTGAGGCCTAGAAACTGAGTCAAATTGAAATAGAAGGAAATGGTATTTGACATTCTAATCAAAGACTGAGATGCTGTTAAAACTTTTTTTAATATGGGAAACCCTGAGTTTAGAGCTTTTGCTTCTTTTGAAGGGTCTTTCAGGCTTCTAAGTGAAAAAATTGTATTCACATACAGCCATGGTCACAGTGAGCGAAGGGCAGGGGATGAAAATAACATTTGCCAAGTACTTACTACACACTGAGTAATTAGTGCCAAGTGATTAGCTTTTAACCCTACCATAAGCTTCTAGGAAGGAGGGGTTGCTGTATCCATTTTACAGATGAGAAAACAAACTCAGGAGGGTTTAATAAACCAAACTTCTCTTAGCTGGTAGAATCTAGAATGTAAACCCAGATTTAAATTGCTGTACATTCTAAAAGCATTTTCTTTCTACATGGTCTTACTACCTGCTATTAGATGCTGAGATTCATCCTTTCTGAATGAATGTACATTCCCAATTCCCTGTTACTAATTAGTTCTGTGTGTCACATCATTTTTCATTTCCTGGCACACATAAGACATAGAAATATTCATTGGGCACACCAAGAAAACCAATGAGGCTACTTCCAGTCTCTGACTTCCATTAGCCCTGCGTGGGCTGAATAAATGTGTATCAAAGATCACTTTTGACCTTCGTACACTGGCATATTACAGTTCTGGGATAGAGGAGGAAGAGGCATTAAATGGAACCCTTTAGTTGTTTCTGACCCTTTCACTTTTGGATTTCGCTCAGCCACAGGAAAACAGGTGGCACTAGGAGCTCAGTGGCACCAAGAGCCCTACCACAAGTCCTGCTCAGGAAGCCACCAGCCATTCGCCTTTGCCGCATGAGTGACAGCTCTATGCAGAATGCATTTCAGAAAACGAGCGTTCTCTGCAAAACCATTCCACATTTTGACTGTGCCATGAAGCACCATATGTATTTATATCACACCAATGGTAATGTTTAAAAGAAAAACCTCTTAAGTCAGTTTTCACATTATTCCAAATGATGAAAAAAGATAATTTTGTTTCTCTCTTCGGGCTAGGAAGGCAATCTCGTTATTCCTCACCAGTCATGGAAAGGATCTGGGGTTTCTGCACTTGTGACAAGTATTCTTTAGGATATGCAAAGTGTCTGGGACACATCTGGTTAGATCAACAGTCTTGTGTAACTAGACTCAAAATGGTGTGGCTTTCTCTTTCCTGACTGAGCAAACTGAGCCTCCCTTCCACTTTTGGGTACATTTATACTCCTGTCTGCAGTTGTGTTTGGGAATTGTTTCGTGATCTGCTCACCGATGATGTTTACTTCATCAGGCCTATTCAGCAGGGTCAGCCTCTTTCTTTGAATCCAGTTGCTAGTCTTTGATACTCATTTGTACTGAGAATGGACTCTTATGTTCTGGACCTTCTTTCATCCCAGACTTGGAATCTTGTTCTGTTTCATGAGTTTCAGACATACATGGACACATACTAACACACACACGTCTGTGCCTAGCAAGTTTCCTTGACATACAGCCTAGACAGAGCTCCAGAGCCCTTGATTACCTGGGTGAAAGGCACTGGAAGAAACGGGGCATTTTTAACTGACTCTCTTTCTCTCTCTTTCTCTAACACACACACACACACACACACACACACACACACACACACACGTTTATATATAACCAGTTTTGCTTTTGAGAAAAATGAGACTCAGGAAAGTTAGCAAACTTGCCAAAGGTAAGGACAGAGAGGACGAGAACCATTTCAGTTTTGGCAGCTGGGTAGAAATTGTGGGAGGTAAGTGGGTGGATTCCCTATATGTCACAGCTTCTGACTCAAGAAAGAAACGATAATTTAACTTTTATACAACATCTTAAAATTTGTACAGTGCTCCTTATAGCCTACTATCTCTCTCTTTCGAACATGAAGAAGTGAGTTTTGTATCCATATCTTGGAGATTCAAGGCGAGTACTTTCTCCATTCTACTGATTCTGTGAATTTTAAGTACCCACCAGTCTTTTAAGAGGCCAAAATTCTGGAAGCATTAGTGTTGTCTCATGCATTATCATAAGCTTCTATGAAGGGGTGGTATTGTCTAAGCTAAAAGAGTTCAGACAATTACTAGGATTGTTGTATCGCAAATTCAAGTTACAGAAGAGGTTGAAAGGATATTCTAGTGACAGCTGAGGGATAGAAAGGGACTGAGGATCCAAAGGGATTTTAAAAGAGGATGGAAGTGCAGTTCATTTAGACGTTGAATGGCGGAAGTAGAGGAAATTCTTTGGTGTTCTTGTCAAGAAAATCGACAATGGGATAAATGTAATCTAGGTATTAATAAAGAATACTTAAAGAGATCAGATATCTGTGATTATAGTCTCTTATGCATTAGGGTATGGAATTACAAATAATATTCAGCTGGAATTGACTAATGATTTGGTAAGTGACAGAATTCTAGGGTAGAGGAAAGAAATACCATATTTGAAGGCCATTCTTCCCCTCCCTTTCCGAGTGAGAAGGAAGAATAAGAAAGAAGTTTATAAGAACATAAACCATTGCTATCATCCTGTGCATCCCAGGAGGCTCTATGGAATATCAAAGTCAGGTGTAGGGGTGGGAAAAAGATTCATTATTATCAGTTATTTTTGGCTAGAAGGCTAAAAACTGTTAGCTTTTAGTCTTATTGGAGAAAGTTTCTCCTTTCACGCAATTCCTCATCACCTAGGGAATAGAAAGGTAGCTTTTGGGAGTATATTTTCTGGTTTCCTGTCCTCAATGATACACACACACACACACACACACACACACTCACGCACGCACGCATGCACACACACTGTTCTTGTTCACATAGACCTCTACAGATTCCCTCCTATTTCTAGAGAGAGAATTTCCAATCCTTAGACCCTCTAACCTAACCTCTCAGTAGCCTGGATTCAAGGTGAGAGAAAAAGGGACTTCCAAATCCCCCAAATCTTAGATTTGTTAGAATGGGGAGAATGTATAAAAAGGTAGATGCTATTTCAAAATTACAAGGCCTTACCCATTTTAGACATCATAATTGTATGACCCTCCTACCCAACTCCAAAAACAGGAGGCAAGAGGAGTTCTGAGCTCTCAGAAGAACTTGAAGAAACCCCAGTCTCTCTTTTTCTCTGACTCTTTAAATCTCCATAAACTTTGCATATTCCCTTTTATTCTGTGGTGTTCTCTCCAAGCTCAAATTTCATGGTTAGTCATTATAATCACTTTGTTTTTGTATTCATCTTCAATTCACGTGCCTTTTTCTCAGTTATTAATAGTTTTTGACAAGACAGACACTTTGGCTAAGTCCATCCCCACCCTCCCTGGGGCTATTCCCATGCCGTTGGCTGTGTCTGAAACAAAACTTCTTGATCATACTGATGGGTCCCACTTTAAATTCATGACCACATATGTTAAGTGCACCCTGAAAGGTACTCAGCAGCCATACCATATAATGCTAGTGACTCACTCTCTTACTTTCTTACCTCTGTTCTCTGTGGATGACTTTGCTTCTGACTTCACTGAGAAAACTGAAGCAATCAGAAGATCATTTTCCACCCACATCCACCCTACCTATGGACTCAACCAAAATGTGAATCTTCTTGTAGTTGAGCTATCCACATCCCTAACTAAAAATCAATCCCTGTTTGCTCACTGGATTCTATCCCCTTTTGCCTACTCAAAAGATATCACTCAAGCAATTATGCCCTCTCTTTCTAATGTAGGGGATTTTTCCCTCTCTGCTGGACCATTTCTATGAGTAGTCAAACAAGCTATTTTTCCCCTTTTGAAGAAAAAAAAAATCCTAGGCTATTTCCCTCACCAGTTTTATATACCATTTCTTCTCTTCCCTTTGCAGTCTGTCCTTAAAACCATTATCTATTCTGCCTGCTTCAGATTCTTTTCCTTTTCTCTTTTAAATTCACTGCCTCCACCTCTCCATCCTCTTCAGTGACAGTGTTCTTGTCAAGATCATTATGATGCTAAAGCTAATGGATTCTCCTCCGTCTTCATCATTCTTAACTTACAGAGGCACTTGCTACTCTAAGCATAATGGTCTCCCCCTGCGTCTAGACACACACTCATCCTTTACTTTCAGAACATTATTTTCTTTGCTTTCCTCCTGTCTCGCTAGTCATTCCTCATCAACTCTCCTTTGCTGATTCATACTCTTTTCCTGAACCTCTTACAGTTGTTTTGTCCCAGAGGTCAGCCCTCAGGCTTATTGTTTTCTTCATCTCCATTCACTTTCTTGGTGATCCCCTCTGGTCTCCAATCTAGTGCCACAGTCTACCAGACTTACGTGGTCATGAGCACGCTATGAAGGCACACACATGAGTTGTGTCTTTCCACAATGTCAGCTTTATTCAATCATAAAGCAAAGTTAAATCACAATTATAAAGCAGGTTCAGGATTTCAAACTCAATGACAATTCACTATATGATTAAACTTGGCTTCTTAGACGGCACACAGAGCAGGGCAGAAGATAAGCCACACAACAAGCAACTTAACAGAAGGGTGCAGGAAGTGAATGAACCAGGCGTGAAGTCAGTCTGTGGGCACGCAGTTGAGATAAGGCCTCCGCACTCACTGCTTCTGATGTTCAAGCAAGGAAGGCTCTCGGTTTCTTCGGAGACCCATCAGGCAGAGCCTTCGGCGGCAGCTCCCTTTTTTAAGTGGTCAGACATAGAGGGGTCAGGTCTGAAGAGTCTGACAGTTTGCTGCCAAAATCCTTCCCTTTTTAAAGGGATTTAATCAGTTTTGGGTCCCCGCAGACCTCCTCTGCTTCTGCTTGTTATCTGTTTTAGGGTGTCAGCTGACATTGGTCCTGGCCATATCTCCTAGCTGCAGTACCTTACCTGTTTGCGTCATTGCTTGACACAGATTCCTGCTTGACATGAGAGACTCCATTTTGCTCTCTAAAGACCAGACCAAGATCCTGAACTCCAGGCTGATAGGTACAATTGCCAGCTCAACATCGCCAATTGGATGTGTAATGGACATCTCAAACTTCATGCTTCTAAAACTGGACTTCTGATCTTCCTCCCAAATTCTGTTCTTTTTTTTTTTTAAGGTTTTATTTATTTATTTATTTATTTATTTATTTATTTATTTATTTATTTTGAGACCAAGAGAGCATGAGCAAGTGGAGGAAGAAGGAGAAGCAGACTCCCTGCTGAGCAGGGAGCCAGATGTGGGGCTTGACCCCAGGACTCTGGGATCATGACCTGAGCCAAAGGCAGACACTCAATGACTGAGCCACCCAGCCACACCCCAAATTCTGTTCTATCTCTAGGCTTTATCAACTGAGTTATGAAAACTCTAGCCTTGTAATTTCTGAGACCAAAAATCTTGGGTGATCTTGGATTTCACTTTTTTTCTCTCAAACTCTACATCTGATCTCAGTGGAAATTCTATTTGCTCTACCTTCACAATATATTCAGAATTTATCTCTTTCTGTCACCTTGTGTGAGCCTTCTCACAGGTATCTCTATTCCTACTTTTCTCCCCTACACTCTGTTCTCAATATAGTAGCCAGAGTGATTCTTTCTAGAAGTAAGTTGGATAATGTCATTTGTTTGCCCCAAACCTTCCAAGGGTTCCCATCTTCTGCAGAATAAAAGTCAAATTCTATTCATTAGCCCATGTCAGTTCTCCAAGCTCAACTGCAACTCTTCACCACTTTACTCATTCTCCTCCAGACATATCTGCCTCTTTGCTGTTCTTGTTTTTCAACTATGCAAGACACCCTCCTGCCTTATTGCCTTTGCATAAATTGTTCCCCTTTTATGCAAACACTTTCCTGCAATTTCCATCTATCAAACTTCCTTACCTTCTTCAAATATTGATTTAAGTGTTCCCTTTAAGGTCTACCCTGATCACTCAACTTAAAATTGTGTCCAGCCCCCACCAACCACATACACACACCCCCACACCCCATTCCCCTTACTCTGTCCCCCCCATAACACCACTTTGTTAACATGCTGCATATTTTTTTTTCCAAATTATGTGGATGTGGTTGTTTTACTCTTTATGTCTTTTCTCTATAATTGGGCATCACAATAGCAGAGGTTTTATGTTCTTTTTCAGTGATATATCCTGATTTTCTGGAATAATTTTTGGTACACATGAAGAGATCAGTAAATATCTGTGGAATAAATGAATGATTGAATGGGTACCTGCAATATGGGGAACAAAGGCAGAAGGAAATGTAGACAAAATAAATAGCCACATAACCTGCATCCCATTGACAAATAGTTGAAGAAGGCAGAGTATTTATGTTCCTCCAGGAAGCTCCTGTCTTGATGTGAATGCCTTGTTAGAGGGAAAAACAACCTCAGTTTGACAAGAGCAAGGCCTCCAGCACTGGTGAGTCTTCTTTAGCATATGAAAATCCTTTTGGAACTTCTCTTATCTTTACCTCCCCCAACCAAAGTCTATAATCAGTTGCTCCTCATAATCCTGGGGCCCCAGGGAGCAGGAGCCCTTTCTGCCCAGGTGTCGTGTCCCTGTGCTTTAATAAAACCACCACTTTGCACCGAAGACCTCTCAAGAATTCCTTCTAGGCCATAGGCTCAGTCCAGACCCACCAACCTCACCTATAGTCAAAAACTGTATCACGTACACTGGCTATTTTTAGCTTGTTCTAAGCAGTCTCATATGTAGAGAGAGGATATAGTCTTGGTCATCTAAAAAGACTAGACTTGAGTCCCTCTACTACCGTTTCATTTTTCATAGTGTGAACCTGTGTAAGTTATTTAAGAAAATCAGCATAATAGTATACATCTCTTAGGTTTGTTCTAAGAAGGAAAAAAAGAATTAAGTCAAGCAGTTTTCACAGTGCTAGATATGTAATAAGTGCTCAACAAATGTTGGCAGTTACCATGTATTTTGTAAAGAGTAGCTGCTTTCATTTTGTATCTCTTTTATGCTTCAGAGAGAAGTAGATAGTAACCGTGTTCCTTTGAGACATAAGTCAGCATTTCTGAGGCATCTGGGGCTAAGAACAGCTTCTTATCAGATTGTGTCAATAGTGCGCCTGAATTTAATGGGTGAGCACATTGTTTGCACAGAAAAAAAAAAAAAGCAATTGTCTCTGTGTGATATTTGTGTCTGATTAGCAACAACAATTGCTTCTCCATTTTCAAGCTCTGGTTCATATCAGAGTAATGTTTCTGCAGTGTATATTAGATGAAAATGAGATTGGATTTTCTTTCTCTGACAGGCCTTTTAAAGGCAAGAGTAAAATACTCCTACACAGGACAGGAGTTCCATTTCTTTTAAATAGGTTGTCACAATGCTAAGAACAGAAAGCAGCTCCAGTAAACAAAGATTGTTTCTTACAGTGGCATGGAATAGACAGAAGTGCAGAAAAGTTTCCAAAATGGAAAATGGGCCAAACTGAGGGACCTCTGGTAGGATTTCAAGTAGAAACAGTGCTACATGTAAGGTCTCTCTTATTCTCTCTCTCTTTTTTAAAATTTCTAATTTAGAGAGAGGAGTTGAAAGACATGGTAAGGATTTTTTTTTTTCCAGAAAATTACACAAACAAAAAAATCTCACTCAGGTGTTGGGTTTGGGTCATGTTCTGTGTGAAAACAAATTACAAATGCAATGAGAATCTGATGGAGATTCATATGTATTTATATTCCTAAGTTTGGCAAAGACAGTTTAGTAACAAATGACTGACTACAGAGAACAGAAAAAAACTTTACAATTGAAGAGTATGTCCCTAGAACAAAAAGTAAAAAAAAAAAAAAAAATGGAAAAGTAACCCCCCCAAAAAAAGGACTTAAAGGAAAAGAAAGATATGTCCTTTAATGGAACCATAATATATTAGAATGGAAAGGGAGCCCTTGAATCATCATTATTATTATTTAAATATTTTATTTATTTGAGAGAGAGAGAGAGCATGAGAGAGCAGAGAGCACAAGCAGGGAGTTGGGGAGAGGTGCAGAGGGAGGGGCAGAAGCAGACTCCCCGCTGAGCAGGGAACCCAATGCAGTGCTCAATCCCAGAACCCTGGGATCACGACCTGAGCCCAAGGCAGATGCTTAACCAACTGAGTCACCCAGGCGCCCCTACTTTTTTTTTTTTTTACCATTTTTAGGTGAAGAATTTGAACATCAGCAGTTTTAAATGTGTTGTCCAATGTCACGTGGGAGGTATGCTAAGCACCAGTATCCCTGGACATTAAGCTCAGCACACTGTTCTCCACTCATGCTTCCATTTCTAGTGCATCGTAAGAGAGGTGGTGACACTAACTCATTGACTTCTGAAATGGACCAAACAATGGCTCAAAGGGAAAAATGCTCCTGAGTGTGGACAAACTCCTTAAGCATTGGTCATGAAATATCTATGTTAAAGCCTAAGAGGAAAGAAGGAAATTATATTCTGGAGGATTTTTGCCAAAGCTAGACTAGAATCCAAGCCATTAGAAGTGTGGCAACGTGATGGCAGGACGCTTATCATGAAATGGAGAGTGTCTAGCTCAGATGATCGATGATATGATTCATGCAGAATCATTTAACCATATGCCTGATACATAGGACGTGCTCCATGACCTTCACGTACATGCTCTTTCAACTACACCATAACTTGTCTTTCACTAGGAACCTCACCTGAGAGCTCAAGGCCAAGCCATGTGAAAAGCATATTTACATTTATATTATTCAGAGCCTTAGACACAGATAAAGTAATACTTTTAAAAATATATATTAATAGCAAAGGTGGGGGCAGGGTTAAAGGAAACTAACAAGTAACAGTATAGAATGTCCCAGACTAACAACTGCATGGAGTTGCTACCAGCTATAGGCCTCAAGCGGCAAATGGAATCAACAGTTATTGTAACCCAGAGAAAGAGGAACTACAGCAATAATGTAGACCTGACTAAGAGGAGTTGTACCTTTTTATTTTTTAATTAAACTTTTTGTTTTGAGATAATTGCAGATACACATGCAGTTGTAAATAATACATAGAAGTCCCATGTGCCTTTTACCCAGTTACCCCCAATGGTAACATTTTGCAAAACTAGTATAATATCACAATCAGGATATTGACCTTGAAACCATCAAGATACAGGACATTTCCACCACTATAAGGAGTCCTCATGACTTTAATTGCTATACTCACTTTCTTCTCCCTCTCCTCACTGTACCTAATCAATCAACCACTCATCTGTTCTATAATTTCTCTAATTTCAGCATTTCAAGAATGTTATTTAAATGGAATTTTGTAGCATGAAAACTTTTGGGACTAACATTTTTTACTAAATAATTCTTCAGAAATGCATCTAGATAATTAGGTATACAGTAATTTGTTCTGTTTTATCACTGAGTAGTCTTCTATGATATGGGTATGCCAAAGTTTGTTCAACCATTCATCTGTTGAAAGACATACCTGTCTTTCTAGTTTTTGGCTATTATGGATAAAGCTGCTGTGAACATTCATGCATAAGTCTTTGTTTTTTTAAGATCTTATTTATTTCTTTGATAGAGAAACTGAGAGAGCACAAGCAGGGGGAGCGGGAGAGGGAGAAGCAGGCTCCCCACTGAGCAAGGAGCCCAATGCCGTACTCAGTCCCAGGACCTTGGGATCATGACCTGAGCCGGAGGCAGATGCTTAACAAACTGAGACACCCAGGTGCCCCCATGCATAAGTTTTTGTGTGAACATAATTTGGTATGTGTCTGGGATAAATGCCCAGGAGTGCAATTGCTGGTCGTAAGGTAGTTTGTATGTTTAGTTTTTAAAGAAACTATCAATCTATTTTTCAGATTAGCTATACCAGCTTAGATCCCCACTAATATATGAGTGATCCAGTTTATCTATATCCTTTCCAGCATTTGGTAGTGTTACGCTTTAAAAAATTTTAGCCATTCTTATTCGTGTGTATTGACGTGTCATTGTAGTTTTACTATGTATTTCTTGAATACCTAATGATGTTGAACGTTTTTTAGTGTGTTTGTCTTCTTTACTTCCCTCTCATGAACTGTCTCTCCATATATATTTGCTTGTTTTGTAATTAGATTATTTGTTTGTTTAATGGACTCTGCCGATGTTTGCACACGAAATCCACACATCGACTGGAACCAGATCCATTTCACTTCATAGCTGTATTAGACACCAACCCAAAATCTGAGGTGTTGTTTTTTTTTTTTTTAACCAAAGATCCTTACATTCTTATTTACTGAAATACTCAACTTGGCATCTCTCATAGTTGTAACATGAATCAAGCTCTATTCAATGCCGAGGGAATACTAGTACAATTTGCAGAAAGGGAGGTGTTCCCAGAAATGAAGCACCCGGGAAATTAGAGCTCTTTTTTAATTTAGTACTTCAGTGAGAGTCTTACAAATGGGATATGAATTTCAAAATGTCCCTGCTGGAAAAAAGAATGTTCCTTGCTATTGTTTAAGTCTATTTTGGATGTTGCTTACTCTTTCTTGATTGAGAGAGATGGAAAGAACTTGCCAAATCTCCCAATTAGCTTTCCATTTTATTTTATATTGCATTAAGGAAAGACATGGAATAATGCATCCAGTGAAACATGTGCTGAATCATGCAGGCCCATTGCCTAATTCCTATGATTCTTTAGGAAAGCTGTGTAGGGACTTAATTACAGCTTATTTTTGTTGGTGCCGCAAAGAATATTGGGCATTTAAAAGGAGGTCGTGGCTCTTTCTCTATAAATAAACAGGTCTTCCTTGATTTACAGTGGGGTTATGTCCTAATAAACCCATCATGAGTTGAAAATACAAGCTGAAAGGCATTTAGTACACCTTAATCTACGAAACATAACAGCCTAGCCAAGACTACCTGAAATGTGCTCGGAACACATATTAGCCTGTGCTTGGGCAAAATCATTTAACACAAAGCCTATTTTATTTATTTATTTTTCTTCCCAGAGCCTATTTTATAATGAAGTATTGAATAGCTCATGTAATTTATTGAATACCACAGTGAAAGTGAACCAGAGAATGGCCGTATGGGTACAGGGTGCTTAAGAGTGTTCGATTGTTTACCCTTCTGATCCCATGACTGTCTGGGAGCTGCAACGGCTGCCCTACCCAACATCATGAGAGAGGATCATAGTGCATGTCACTGGCCCAGAAAAAGATCAAAATTCAAAATTATAAGTTCAGTTTCTACTGAATGTGTATCGCCTTTGCACCATCATAAAGTTGAAAGATCCTAAGTCAAACCTTCATTAAGTTGGGGATCATCTGCATTTATAAAAGGAACCCCATGAGATTTCTTTTATCTCACAGAGAAGAAAAATAACACTGAAAGAGATTTTGTGACCTACCTGCTCAATCCTTCCTTAGTACAGATGATTCAGTTATTATTCTAAATCATAGGACAAGGGGGAGAATGAGGAAGTTTCCCTGCTCAGAGACTTCAGTGACTGTATCTTGCCTACAGGGTGAAACCAATGCTCCCTATCAGGGCATGCAGAGAGACTACAGTTTGGGCCCATTCTACCTTGTAAGGGTCTGCTCCACCTGCATTTCTGTGTTCCCCATGTATGTCTGAGCACACAACCACACTTCTTATCTACACCTGTATAAGTTTGGCCTCTGCCTTCTGTAGATGCTTTTCAGTAGCATTCCAAGGACCTAGGGGACCATGGCCACAAAGGCAGATCCTGCAAGTTTTTACATTTTCATACCATTGTTAAATAAGATGGACTTTGCATACATAGATTATGTTATCTATCCATGTCTTACAAATGCCTGAACTCAATCTTAAATGAAGTAGAATCAAGGCTAGAAAGTAACTATACTCCCTTCTTCTTCATCACTGCCTAAATTCTTAACTGGTGTCAAAGATCAAGGGCCATATTCCTTCCACCCTGGAATCTTTATCCATAGGGAAGTAAGCTCAGATTCTAAGAGAGAATCTAAAATATTTTCCTTCTCTGTCAGCTAATATTTTCCTTGATAAAATTTATGCATCTGAATTCTTGTTTGATTTGTCATCTACAGATCAACACTGTAATGAGAAGATAAAGAAAAGTATTTAGCGAGGATGATTTGTGATTGAGGTTGATTTATAGGCAAAGTCTTTTTCCTCCTTAATTAGTTATTTTCTTGAATGTTCTTGAGGAAAAGATGTTATGCATTAGATAGGTTGTACAGTAATTGAAGGCATGTTAAAAAGCTTATATATATATGTCATATATATATATGATGATATACATGGGAAAGAAAACTCATGGAGATTACTCTGGATAAATACTGTAATATTATACTATACTACAAAATATTATATTTTATACTGGGATAAAATCTTCTGCCCCTGACACCCCTAAGTGAAGGCTTCAACATGAGAGAGTAAAAAGATGATCAGCTTTTTTTTTTAATTTTAAAGAACTATTTATTTATTTTAGAGAGAGAGAGAGAGAGCGAGAGAGAGAGTACAGTGGGGGAGGAGCAGAGGGAGAGAGAATCTAAGCAGATCTCGCACTGAGTGGGGAACTGGGCATTGGGCTCCATCTCAGAACCCTGAGATCACAACCTGAGCCCAAACCAAGAGTCAGACACTTAACCGACTGTGCCATCCAGGTGCCCCAAAGATGACTAGCTTTTGAATGAGATAAATTTGAGTTCAGATTCCTTCTCTATCACTGACTTAGGGCAAGTATTTTAACCACCCTAATCTATTCTTGTTGAAAGAATAGATGGCATTCTTAGAATGGTAGCTTGGGAGTGCAGGGAGCTAGAATCTCTTTAGAGCACTTGATTTCCCCAAACCTGTCATGTAAGGAAGCCCAAGCAAGCTATAGCAGAGGCCAGGTGGAGAGAGATGTCTGACCAGAATCCAGCCATGCTTGCTATCCAGCCCAGATGCCACATATGAGTGAAGAAGCCTTTGGATGAGTTCCCCAGTTGCCACTAACTGCAACCACATGAAAAGCCTCAAACAAGAATTGTTCACTGAACTCAGCCAGCCCATCACTGAGAAAAATAATATTTTTTTAATTTTAATTTTCAAAAAAGGACTAGAGATAGGATATAAGAAATCTAAGACTAAAATAGCTCAATCAATGGCAACTGTTCAAATGATGCACAAAATAAACATAAAATGCAAACATCTTTTAGATGGTACATAGGTTAAGAGACAATGAAAATAAAAGGAATAAAAATCCTTTCTAAAAAAGTGCTCTATATTTAATATTCGATCTTTAGCAAAGTGACAAAGTCTTTTTCCAGTCCCAAATTCCGTTCCAGGATTCAAAATCACAAGGTAGCTACTCTGTGCCTTTGTTTCCTCATTTGTAAATTGGAAACAATAATAGTACTTAAGCTAGTAAGTGTTATTGTCATCATTAAATGAGTTAATACAGAACAATGCCTGGTACAGAAGCACTCTGTAAGTGTTTAAAATTATTAGTATTAGTATTACTGAGAATCTCTTTGATCTCTTTAGGCACAGTCATTTATCAGCCCCAGAAACTCCAGATAAACAATACTTTTTTTTTCTTTTAAGTATCTCAAATGTTGCATGGTATAAACTTTTCCAAAATTCAAATTTAACTAGAGTGCTGTATTATTATCTGATAAATCCAGCAATTCTAGACCTAGTTAGACCACTTCCTCATCTGTAAAATGGGGAAATAACACTGCCTTCACAGGGTAGTTTTATATTTAAAGTGCATGGTACAAAATAGGTACTCATTTTCTCTAGGTCTTTGCTCAAATGCTACCTTCTTGGCTTATTTCTGGTTAATTTATCTAAAATTTTAATAATCCTCCCATGACCTCATATCCCCCTTTTCTACTTTTTTTGTTCCTCCTTAATCCTTGTACTATCTAACATGCTATGTATTTTAACTCTTTATCTGTATATTATCTGCCTACCCCATTAGACTATAGCTCCATGAAGATGGAGACTATTGTCTGTTTTATTCACTGTTGTATCCCCAGTGCCCAAGAAGTGCCTGGCACTTGTAGGCATCCAGTAAATAATTGTTGCTTGAATGAACGAATGAACCTATCAACTAATCAGTGTTCTTTCTGCTGCTCTAACCTTTCTATGCCACACAGTAAAGAACGCAAAGTACTTCGCTCAGTGAATGTTTTGGTCCTAAGAGCGGCGGAAAGTTTGTGGGCAGGAAAGTAATGAACCGATAGACGTGTCATAGGTAGATCTCTTTGATAGCTTAGGCACAGTAGCGTGGAGGAAGAAACCAGAATGGCAGGTAAGGGAGGTAAAGGGATATGGGTATAATGTAGGAAATGTAGAACTGAAATTACCATGGGCAAAACTAGCTACAGTTTTAGACATGGTCAGTCATATGGCTCCTCTTTCCTCAATGGTGAAGTGTTCTCTAGGAGACATGAGTCAAATACACAATTTTTTCAGTTGAAGAAAATGAGGGTAAGACTGAAATAAAAGATTTAAGTTCACAACTTACACAGGCTCCAAGTCCACTCTTCTTTCCATTACAGCACAGCTGCTTAAGCCCTATGGAGCTCTAAGACAAATTTGTCTCTTGCCTTGGGGAGATTCCCAAGTCTACATTCTATAGAATGCTTATCCATAAAATGGGATAATGCCACAATCTGCTTCGTAGGGGCTATTAGAGAGGTTTATTGTTCAGGTTTGCTAAGTACTTTGAGGAGGGAAAGCATAGTGCTGCTTAGGCATGAGTTGTCATTTTGCATACCTTAATACCTGAAATCCTCAGGTTCCGGTCAATTCTTTTATGCTTGTTTGACCAATGAGCAGTGAGCTCTATTCTTTCTCCCTGTCTCCTGGCAAAATCATGTCTGAGAAACTCAGAATTATTTATATCTGAAACTTAGCTTTTCTGTGTCCCTTAGTGGCATGAATCATTGTTGAGTATACGTGATTATATATATTTATATATCCAACATACAGTAATTTCTTTGGGTTCTCAATTTGATTTATAATCTTCAGACAGTTTTATAAATATCTCTGTCACTTTTCTGGAATGGATAGCCTCCTTGGGACCATTCCTTGTTGCTCAGATTTCCCACTGACTTAGGCCTTCCTTGTTTGCACGTATGCCTGACCATCTTAATGTTCGATATTTAATCAGAGTGAAATTTCTTTTATACATAGGGCTACTAAAAAATGTGCTATCCATAATTGAATGAAGAGGCAGAAAGAGAGTAAAAAGCTGACAATGCATGGTCAGGCCATGGAAAAGCTGGCCACATTTTTGTACTTATGAATATTATGATTAAGTAAGAAAGAAGGATTTTCATTTCATCTCCATTTGCCAGGATTAATTTCTCTTTCTCTTTTTATTTATTTTTCTCTTTCATTCCATACACAGAATTTGGGCTCTTCTTTGGAGACGAAAAAAATGGTAGGTCTGCCTCCAATCATAGTTATTCCCATTCATATGAAATAAATGTCAGGGAACTTAACCCTTTACATGTCATAATTCATTGAGTAAATTGATTGCTAGGAAGTTGTGCAGCATAGAATCTATTGTAAGGAAGGGGATGTATTTAACTTGAATGAATTTTATATGCATCAGATGAACAAGCTTGGTAAACATTAATGTTATTAGCTAACATTTATATGATGTGAACTGTATGTCAGACAATGCCCTAAGTACTTTCATTCATTAAATCATTTAACCCTCTGAACAACCACACAAGGTAGACGCTTACAATTGCTTCCATTTTACAGATGAGAAAATTGACACAGAGCAGTTAAGAAACTTGCCCAAAGTTGTATGTCTGGTAAAAGGTAGAGCTGAGGTTTGAACTCAGGCAATTTGACTTTCATTCACTGTGTTATATTGGTTATGCCATAAACAGATACTAGTGGGTAAACTCCTTATTGCCCTGCAAAAGCTCAATCCAGAGATATTAGGGTACATTTTATGAGACCTTTCCTCCCAGTGGCCTTCACCAGGTGAAATTCTGAATTTTGGGGTAACAACTTACTGCTTTGATAAGTCTTATATTTGGAAATAAACTACAAATGAAATTTAGTGAATCTATTTGATTTGGCTTTATTTGCTTTTTATAATATAGCAGTGGAGTTATTTTGCTAAATCACTACTCTAGGTTAGATAATTCACTCAGCATCTTCATAAGAGTATTGAATAGACTCATCATAAAAGACTTCAAAGTAACGTACATAAAGTTTAATTAACTTGCCCAAAGTCACACACCAATTAAGTGACAGAATTGGACTTGAACTATGTCTTTCTGGCTCTAGGCCATGTTGCTTACAATGCCTGATGCCATTAGTCATAAACTACAGAGCGCTACATATATGTGTATGTGCATGAGTATATATTTATGTGATAGAAACTAAAACATAGAAATCTTGAAAAGCATGAAAATATTTATGTTTTCCAATTACTTTAACTAGAACCTCTGCATTCCTGTGGCTTTTATTCATAGGAACTTGTCAGGGATGAGAGAAGTAAGCTATCCTGTGACTACTACATGGCTCTGTTATGTCATGAATCCTTTTTCATTTACAATTACTTTGGAAGAGAATAAAAATGGAGAATCACAAAATGTAACAATTCCAATATCCCCACTAGGGCAGTCTATCCAGACTGGGACATCTCTCACAATTATGTTGGTAGATTTTGCATTTTCTCTAAGTTTTCTTAAGTCCACGCTTGCTCATTCTTAACCATGTTCATCAGTGATTGGTATATGCCTGCTTGAAATGACCTGTCATCTTATTTGTTTGCATTTTTTCTAAAACCTCCTTAAAAGGTTTTTAAAACTTGTACCTCTTTTCTACTAAATATTTGAAATAACAGCTGATGAAAATACTTTAACTCATTATGTAATGATTTTTTTTTTTCCATCGGATGATCCTTCTTTGAATCTCAATGTCTCAGGGCGCCTGGGTGGCTCAGATGGTTAAACGTCTGCCTTTGGCTCAGGTCATGATCCCAGGGTCCTGAGATCGAGCCCCGCGTCGGGCTCCTGGATCAGCAGGGAGCCTGCTTCTCCCTCTCCCTCTGCCTCTCCCCCTGCTCATGCTCTCTCTCTCTCTGTATCTGTGTGTCTCAAATGAATAAACAAACAAACAAACAAAAAGAATATCAATGTCTCTGCCCCATCCCTCCTACCTCCCCCCCCCCCCGCCCTGTCCCATCTCCTGCTTTTTTCCTAGGATACAATGTGTGGCAGGATTCAGCTAGAGATCCCTGGGTTCATTATCTTCAGAAAATTTATTATTGGTAGTCCAGTTTGCTTAGAATGTTTCTACTAAAAGGATAAGGGAGTTTCACAAGTGTGCTTTATTGTATCAAAGGAAAGCATATTTAATAATAAAATGCTGAATGCCAGTATCTATATCTGAAAGTTCAGAGACTTCTTTGCAGACCTGAAATAGTGGTGGCCAGGTTTTCATCTCCTGTGTCTACTCTGATCTATTAGTAATATGCCACTGAAGCACAACATTAAGAGTAATTCTATGGCCATGTCTGGGCTCAGTAGGATTTCTGAGCTCAATTAGTGATGTCTGTCATGATTAGGGAACTGGGAATGATGGAACCTAGGCCAGACAGTTACCCTATTCAGGCCTAACGCTTTCTACACAGTGATTTTCTGTCAATGTATTCCTAAGGATGACCTGGATAATCCTATACTGTCATAACCTTGATCTATGTCCAACAAGAGTTTTATTATTTGAGTTCTTACTAATGTCCAACCTGCATAGATTTGGGGTAATTTAGAGTTATTTCCTCCTGTTCAGCTCTATTCAGAAGTAGATTTGCCATACAATAGCTCTTCTTACATGTGAAGGCGGTCATTAAATGATGGCCCTGGGAATTGTCCAGAGAGGGATGGAAGCTGCAAATTGGGACATCCGCAATTGGGATGTACATTGTGTTATATCTCCAGGCTGAGAAGCCAGTCTGTTTTCATGGAAAACGGACCTTCCTGTTTTATCACAGCAAGAACGAGAGGAGCTTTGTGAACAGAACAGAGAAGTACTACAGTACGGACTTACACAATGCAGACTCATAATGGAAAACAAATTTGACCCATTTTATGACAAAGAACCCACTCTCCTTGGTGCTTCCGTGGTCCCATTAGCTGTCTTTGGCCTCACAGAAACTAACTACTCCATATTGCCTGATTGTTCTTCACCCTTTCTTTTGTCCAGGCCTGTTCAGAGTGGTGAGAGTTGACAAAACCTCATTATCAGTTGGGCCCAAATTATGTAGATGGACAGAGAGATTTGAAAAAGAACACTCAAGGAGTTTGCCAGAGATAACTAATGTGTTATTTTAACCTAGTCACATGAAATATAATAGAACGAGTGGAGAAGAGTTTGATTTTTATCCAGTTGAATAGCCTTTAAATCATATGCAAGGGGATGGGGGTGTGGGAAAAAAATGGTCTTTGAATCTGTGTGATAGATGTTTCAGCTTAAGATGGGAGACAGATTTATTAATTGCCTGCCCCATGCCAGACACTGTCACATATTTTCTCTACATTCCTGTTGGGGTTGAAGGGGCCTGATAAACAATACCCCCTCTTTTCTCCACTTGAATTCAGAAGCAACTTGGGGACAGTCACAGGGGATTGACAGCAGGAGGTGACAGTGTCTGCTTTATGACTAATGAAGCTGTTGGAGAATGTGATTTAGATGGAGCCGAGTGTACCTGTAAATACACTCCACCTAAATGGAAGGTAAACTACAGGTCCATTCCATGGAGAAAAGAGATGAGAAAGTAGAATACACAATGAGAGAAAAGCTAGTGAGGGAAGGAGCCAACCTACCTCTTCAGGCCCAGCTGATCCTTACAAACCTAACAATCAGAAAAGTAACTAGCCTTCACCTGGGAAAAGATAAGTAAGGAAATCAGTAGTGTTATGCTAATGAGTGTCCCAAGAAGAGTGGGGACAATTGTTCCCTACTAATATTTTCCTTTATTGTTACAATATTACAAATGTTTGTTTGAGGCAAAAATTCTATTTCCCGAGAGCCATATTTTCATGCATGGGCGAGATTTTCTACCCCACATCCTGGGAGGGCAAATGAAGAATATTTCTGGTGTCTCTTTACTCCCTTCTTATTCCCAAATCTTCCCCAAAGGAGGAGAGGCAACTGATCTGATTGGTGAATTCAAAAGCAAGCACCTAGCAAACTTAGTTTAACCTCCTCTGACTTTCATCTGGCTCTGCTTGCCTTCAGAGGTGTCCATCTTGGCAACAAACCTAAGTGTGTATGCTCTTCCTTTTGGGGAGTGGGGGAGCTGAGCCTCTCCTCTGTGCTAAGGACCTGGTGGGTTAGACTCAACAGTTCTGGGGTGAATATAAAAAGCCCATTATGACTGCGTATCAAAGTATACCTCCCTTGTGCTTAATCAGTAATCAGACTGGCATTTTTAGCATTTTAGCGTATTAACTAGAGGGCTTAACTCTCAATCAGTTCTTAGGAAGAAAAGAAAGGAGTATTTATATATTTACTTACATCTTGGGCCTTAGTCTGCTGCCTTGAGAAGCTGACATCCGGGGAGCAAACTGGCACAGATTTGAAGGCTGCTGATACAACCTAGAATGGTGACTTGAGTCTTAGTGTTTGTGCCTGGGTGACACAAAACCACCCACTTGCCTAAGAAACAGCTATGAATTATGTCCAGTTTTTGTAGATGCAGAGATAATGTTTAACAGGAAGCCAGACCTCTTGGGCTTCAGTGAGAAGCAACAAGGCATTGGCAAATCAGGTGCTGTGTGCAGTACTGAGGAGCAGATTCTTCCTGAGCAAAGGAAACTCAAGTTTGGAATGAAGAGTAATACTTTTATTACTTGCCACAATTATTTCACACTAGCAGAATTTTCGTATATAGGCCTCTTGGTTTGGCCTCTTGGAATGGGAAGATTGAGCAATATTTTGCTACTTTTATTTGGTGATTCAGCTGTGTCTGCAAGCCAAGATATGACACCAAGCTTCCACAGAGCACTAGAAAGTGGTTTCTGCCAGGTATCATAGACTAAAATAATCCCATGTCCCAAGTGCTCTACCTTTTTAATGTTATTTTGAACAGCATTTAGAGCCAACAGAGAGAACTGTGGAGAGGGGCTAAGCTCTTTGACTCACAGGCTTTGTCATAGCTCAAAATTTAAACCCTTACTAAATGGTCTCACCTTGGCTCAAGATAGGTTAATTACATAGTCTTTGAATATGATTTAAAATATCAGCGTTTTGCACTGTGGTTTTACTTGTTGGAGGGTGGAACATTTTATAAAAAGGAATGAAGGCCCTTATTATAACCAGGCTGTTGGCCTTTTTGTTTTTGTTCAACTTAGAAAAGCAACTTCATATATTTTTATTCCAAGCCCAATGGCTAATAAGCCAATAAAGAAGGTCAGAAAGGTTTGTAGTTAGAACACTCTCCCAAAGAATCCATTTTGCTCCAGAAATCAAGGAGGAATTGGGAGGACACATAGCATAATTAAGCTGAAAGAAGAGAGATCTTTCACAGGAGAAAGATTGATATGTAGACTAGATAGATTTACTCAGGAAATTAGATATTGGAAGCCAGGCTAAATACACTTGAAAGGGAAAAGAATGAGCCCAAGTTGAACTGCTTTTAATAGGGGACTAGAAAAAAGGGCAGACATTTTAATTGTCCTTAGAGAAGAAATCGTAGCTAGAATCAAAACAAATCTAACAGTACAGGAGGGACAATATCTCCCCCTGCCATGAGTCCTAGAGGAACCATTCAGAGATATCCTCTTAAAATTGTAGGTAGAGTCTGTAAGAGCTATTGGAACCATTCTCTGAAGAATTGTCTAAAAACACAAAAAGAAGGAAATGTAGAGATTTGAGAGGGGAGGAACGGGAGGATCCGTGTAGATGAGCTCAAGCTCTATGAGATGATCACTAAGTTGACATAGATATCATTAGGGAAAGATAAAGTACTCTCTGTGGACTGAGGAAGTAAGTTTAAGAAATTTACGGAGTTAAAACTCTACGGAAATGTGGAAAGATGAAACATGGGAAAGAATAGACCAAGCTGAAACCTGAGTGATTTGTTCTGCAGGGAGAAGAACTTTCTGAGTTTTTCCATCTCAAAGGGTTGAGCTTGGGTGATATTTGTTTAAACAGTGAATTCTTTTGGCAGATCCCAAATTATCGTTATCTCATTTCTTCAAAATGGAGGATGAAACGGGATGAACTCGAGAGAAATAAAGTCCTGAAAATAAAAATAATTTTAAAACAGAGGCCAGAAAGCAATGCAAAAAGCAAGAAAGAACAGAAGTCCTCAGATTCAGCAATTCTTACTGTGGGGGAGAAGGAAAGGGACAAAATATGAGAAAATCCCCCACTGAAGTTCTCCCAAAGGGAGGGCGTCCACAGAGGAGAGCATTAGAAGTCTATTCATATTTCACTTGCTGTGGGCAAAAATGTTGAAAATATTTTGGTAGCCATTGAAATAGCTTAATTAGTCAAGTCGAGAAAATTTAAAAGTCGGGGAAGGGCAGGGTACCAGAAAGCATGGCAAAGCATTCATTGTCATGGTGCCCCTTGGGAGTTGAAATCTCAGAAGTACCAGCCGAATCTGTTGAGAGTGATCCTTCACCAAAACCTCAGGCAAGAGTGAAGTGGAAACCCTTTCCATGAGAGGGGCTTTTTAAGCTCAGGTAAGGCCATAGCAAGACCGAGTCGTAGTATGCACTTTAGCTCCAGCCTGAAACTGTCTATCTGAAAGTGGTAGAGCAGACCTTGGCCCTGTGTTCAGTACTGGTGGGGCAGAAACTTAGGGCACATGGGGAAATGGGACATGAAAGAGTTGTGGATATCCTGGTTAAGGAAGAACAACTCTAAGAAGATCAGGTGTCCGTGAATGACACCCATTCCAAGTCTAAAATGCATAAGAAGACAGTGGACAGGGCATACAAGGAGACTGCTGTTTTGTGTGTGGTTTTTCCCTTTACAGAGCACGAGCACATGTAGGAACCACTATTAATCTCTTGAATAGAACTTTCTGTCGATTAACTTTACACTCACAGATCAGGGATGGGGGACACAGCTTGATTAGCACCTTAGAGAGAAAGAAAGCAAGGTTTACTTCATATCCACCTGCCTCAGATAGAAGCAAATCTCTGATCTTCAGCAAGAGATGGATTTGAATTTTACAGATATCTGGGTGGTGATGATATCAGGCTCAGAGTGCTGAACTAGGGGATGGGCATTTGCTTCTATTTCTAAATATGGTAGATAGAGGCTGTTGCCATGACAAACATGTGTTTCCTATGATCATTTCATGCTCTTTAAAAAGTGAGGCACCCTGGTATGATACGCTGAGAAAAATATAACAGAACTTTGTAGGATTCCTGCCAAAAATGTATAATCAGAATCTAATCGTAAGGAAACATCATACAAACCAAAATGGAGGTAGAGTCTACAAAATCACTGGCCTGTAATCTTCAAAATGCCAAGGTCATGAAAGGCCAAGGAAACGACTGAAAGACAAGAAACATGAAAGACAAAGAGAAACTCTGCCGGGCTGAGCATGTCACTAGAGATGACAGCTAAACAAAGTGCATTATCTGGATCCAGTGCAGGAAACAGGACACTGGTGGGACAGATTAGAGACTAGAGATTAGATAATACTATGGAATCAATATTAATTTCCTGATTCCTAATTTTCCTGTACTGTGGTGATGTAAGAGAATATCCTTTTAATGGAGGCAAAGAGACATCACGTTTTCAACTTACACTTTTTTTTCTTGAGAGAGAGAGAATGATGAAATAAGTGTAGTAAAATGCTAACATTTGGAGACTCTGGAGTGAAGAGTATACAGGTAGGATTACCAGATTTTGCAAATAAAAATACAGAACACCAAGTTAAATTTGAATTTCAGATAAATAGCGTATTTTTTTTACAGATTTGAATGGAATATATTCATATTTTTAAAAAGTTTATATGAATCTCAAACTTATCTGGGTGTTTTGTATTTTATTTGCAGTATTGGGGACATACTTATACTGAAACAATTATTCATCATTTACATGAAATTTAAATTTAATTGGATACTCAATGTTTTTCTGGCAACCCTACATACAGCATTTCTTCTCATAGGTTCTCAGTTCTTTCAAAACTGAGTTTAAAAAAGGTCAAAGACCTCTGAGACTGGGAGTCAAATTCACTCTGTTTTAGTGATTTTAAGAGACTTGCATCGATTGTAGTAAAAAAAAAAAAAAAAACACCCAGTTTACTACCCTAGAAGGAGCATCCCTCTACTTAGAAATGTGAGTGAGTGTCTTACCTGAGACTGGTAGAATAGAAATCCAGAAGGACTATAATACATGTGGGATTTCATTTACTTGGATCTTACCATATAGTTTTTTTGCATCCACTCTGGAAAACAGTATGGAGGTTCCCCCAAAAGTTGGAAATAGAGCTAGCCTACAACCCAGCAATTATACTACTGGGTATTTACCACAAAGATACAAATGTAGTGATCCAAAGGGGCACCTGCACCCCAATGTTTATAGCAGCAATGTCCAGAATAGCCAAACTATGGAAAGAACCCAGATGCCCATCAACAGATGAATGGATAAAGAAGATGTGGTATATATATACAATGGAATATTACTCAGCCATCAAAATATGAAATCTTGCCATTTGCAACAATGTGGAGGGAACTAGAGGGTATTATGCTAAGCAAAATAAGTCAATCAGAGAAAGACAATTATCATATGATCTCAATGATATGCAGAATTTAAGAAATAAGGCAGAGGATCATAGGGGAAGAGAGGAAAAAATGAAACAAGACGAAACCAGAGGGGGAGACAATATAAGAGACTCTTAGGAAAAAAAACTGAGGGTTGCTGGAGGGGAGGGTGGTAGGAGGATGGGGCAGCTGGGTGATGGACATTGGGGAGGGTTTGTGTTGTAGTGAGCACTGTGTGTTAATACTGATGAATCACAGACCTGTACCCCTGAAACAAATAATACATTATAGGTTAATAATAAAAAAATTAAAAATAAATAAATAAATATCCGCTAGAAATTTAATAAGGGGAGGGAGGTTATGTTAAATTTGGGGGGGATTTTTATTTTGCTGGCATTGTCTTCCTGGAGTTCATGCTATCCCTTAAAGTCATTATCTAACCTCTGATAAAATATGCCAGACAACCTGACTGCATAGTTTGAGATGAGAAATGACATCAAATGTTAATTTTCAAGCTTGGGATTAAGTAATATGCTGTTGTGAAATACTTCTGAACTTTCTGGAGGCAAGTGGGGTGCAAACTGCTGTCCACCGCTGGTACCAGGAGAATCACTGGAGGAACAGTGGCTGGTACTGGGGAGGACTAAAGCCGTTCAGCCTGGAAGGGCAGGTAAATCTGTCTCACTGGGGGAGAAATGTTTACAGGTCAATTAGAGCTTCTTATTAACTGCCTCCTCTAATCAGCTTTGCCAGTAACAAAGCACATATTTACCTTCCAAATTCTATATTCTTTCATTTTTAACAGCTTTATTGATGTATGACTTATATACAGAAACAACCCCATGTGCATGTTGCATGTATACAGTCTAATGAGTTTGCACATACATAATACACCCATGATATTCTCTGCAAGATCAAGGTAATAAACATTTTCAGCATTTCAAAAAGTTTCCTTGCCTACTGCTCTACCTTTTTAAAATTTTGGGTGTAGTAAGAACACAGCATGGCATCTATCCTTTGAACAAAATTTTAAGTGGGCAGTACAGTGTTGTGAACTCTAAGCACAATGTGGTACGGTGGATCTCTACGATGTATTCATCCTGCATTATTGAAACTTCATACCCATTGAACAACACTTCCCCACTTCCCCCGCCTACCTGCCTCCTGCAGCCACCATTTTATTCTCTACTTCTATGAATTTGATTCTTGAGACTCCTCATTATGAGCAGAATCCTATAACATTTGTCCTTGTGAGAGCGGCTGATTTCACTCAGCGGTATATCCTGCAGGTATATATTCTGTTTTTCAATCCTGAACTTTGGGTGGGGAAGAAAAGACTGTTCCTTCTTGTCCTTCCTCCTCCCTCAATCTTACCAGTCTCCGTAAGTGAGGTAAGAGTCAGTGAGGTAAAGTATCCTTCCACAGGTTCCATTTGTACAAAGTCTTAAACTCAGATTTAAATCCTGGTTTTCCTAGCTCTGTTGTTCATACTTATGTCATCTCTATGACCACCATTAGGAATATAATGACACAATCTAATATTTATATAATAATTATAACAGTCACACCCAGTGTCAATACCCATTCTCTTTCCCTACACTGCATGACCTCTCTTTAGTCAGTATGTGTTGGTCTACAGACAGGTACAATATTTAATGGGGAATCAATGACTGAATAAGATATTAAGTGCTTACTATTTCACAAACTGCTATTATTATTAGCAAAAGCTGTTATTTTAAATAATTATAATTTATCTCAACTTTACAAAGTAGCAACATAAAGGCCTCAGTTTCCCCATTGAGCTCCCAATTCATTTCATTATTCTATGCCAAGTTTTTCTAAGGTTTTCCCTCAAGTTATGAACCAGAGGGCAGACTTCCTATTGCTTACCAAACCACTGTGCTTTCTGTGAGAGATAATCGAGTATCATTCAGCACAAACTCACCTACGGCCTGAAGCAAAGCCATCTTAACCAACTCGCAGTCTTTTTAAGAAGGGAAATTAAATGCTCCTCGTGAGCCACTGAGGTTTTATGGTGTTTTGTTATGCGGTATTATTGCATAGCTGACTCTTACAAATTACTCCCAATCTTGTTTGAGAAACCGCTAGGGAAAATGTCTTCTGTAGGGAGCCTGCATTAATCCATTCTCTCTGTGGCTCTAATGTTTCTAACTGCTGTGTATTTCAGGAAGAGTGAGTGACTAGAAGTATGTTGTGTGATAGAATGAGGGGGTGGCTACCTGCTGCTACAGTTCTCAACTGTCTTTGGTGGAGAAAGGCATGCTGGATGGTGTTTACATGAATGACACATTCCCATTCAGGTCCCAGGGAATTCTTGGCAAACCAACTGTAATTCTACCAACCCTTTCTGTCTAACTCAAGATAGCGTAATGTAGTAAATGCAAAAGTGAGAATGATGTTGCCTTACAGAGATGCTACTGAATCTACTTTAAAATGTCTATGAAAATAATTGTTCATGAGCGTGAGTATTTTAATATTGATCTTATCAACAGCCAACTGTGATTTGAAGTGGGTGTGATTCTAGTAAAGAACTGTCTACCCCAAACCTCATTCCTCTTATTCTATGCAAGTGGATTAACTTCTACCTAGGAGCTGGAATCTTTCCCTGTCCTCTTGTCTTTCCTTTCGGGGGGGTCTTTCAAAGAAAAATACATTATAATTGTTGTGCAAAACATTGATTTTGACCCCCAAAACTCCTTTTTTAAAAATACAGTCTCATAACTGATTGGATTTTGTGAAGGAAAAGAAACCCGTGAAAGCTCACTGTACTAACTGTTCTGACAGATCCCCTTTCCTGGTGTACAGTGTGCTTGTTCATGACATCTCCTTCCAATATCAGGACATTGCAAGTACTTTCAGTTATTAAAACAGACTCATTTCAACTACCATGACTTAGTCTGGTCTATTGAAAGATTTTTCTCTTCATATGTTCCCTAAAGCTCTCCTATTCCCCAGGAGGAGATTAGACTTGTGGTTCTAGCTGAGGACTTGGAATGGAGAAGGACTATGTAACAGCTCGTTTTCTCTTCTTGCTGTACAAAACTTCACCCTCTTTTCTGTGTTTACTTCCCTGATGTCACGGTAAGGAAGAGAGGGGGGAAAGAGGGCATTACCTAATGTCAGGTTCGCTTTCTCAGTAGTGATGGCTATGCACTTTGAGGGCTCTTTGCTCTTCGAGGTTGATGCCACACTAACACTGTATGGCTATCTCACCTTGCTTTTGTGCAGAAAGGGCTCAACTTCTGGTTCTTCTTTGGGCATATATTTGTTGGTTCTTTTACATAGTTCTTGTGGTGGACTCCTCCTTCTTAGTCCCTTGGTCCCTCTGACTGGACTCAGCTCTTTCATCCCTAATTCTCCTTAGCCTTGATTCCAGTTGTTTCTTCAAACCTTTGTTGTGATCTAGTCCAGAAGATGCCCCTTTGGGGAGGCAATGCAGTGTAAACCCCAGCTGCCTGCAGCCATAGGTAACTTGTCATGCCAAATGGTAGAAGTGTAGGCCACTAATTCTTGAGCACTTCTTTAACTCTGCCATGACCTTCTCATGTTTTTCTGTCAGCTCCAGTCGTATGTGGGTAGGGCCACAAACTCTGTGGCTAGAGACATTAAGTCAATGAATGAAATCCTAGGCTTTCCTTCTTGTGAGATTTACCACACTTGACTCATTTGTCTCTTCAGGTCCTTTTTTCGGCTTCAGAGAGTAGAAACAAATTACATGTCCTAGGGTTACATTCTCCCTCTTAAACCCATTTTTTCCCTCACTCCTAATTCCTGCCTTTAAACCGTCTTTAGAATATTCAGACAAACCAATCAATGCCTTTAGGATTTGGGGCCAACCTGGAATCTCAGCAAAGAACCAAACCTTCTCCAAACACTAGTGCCTAGATTATTCAGTAATTAGGTTCTCAATAGAACCTCACTGCACCAACCTTGAGCTTGGTCGTGTGATTTTATTTTACTACTGGAAGGGGGAATGGATGTGACTCAGCAGAGGCCTTAAAGGCACTTGTATGTTTTGGCCTTTGCTCTTGCCATGGCCACAAAGAGACTATGTGCCAGGTAGCTGCTCCTTCAAGTTTGGTTTCAGAAGAGAAGACGTAGAGGGCACACTTGCCCGTAAGCCTAGGCAAGCCGCTGCTGACTCATTGACCACGGAGTGAGGAATTACTGTAGTGTTAAGCCACTGAGATTTTGGGTTTGTTTGCTGGCAGAATCTGATTAATACGTCAACTCAAATGTCTACACAAGTCTATAATCTCTGTCAATGCCACACTCTATCTAAATCTATTACGCATTCAGAGCCAGCGTCTTGATGTGTGATCTGTGCATTCCCGCATGACCTGACACTTGCGTGAATGCTCTGCTGTCACCATCTTGCAATTAGTAATAATTTTTGAACAACAGGCCCCATATTTTCATTTTTCACTGGAGCCCATCAAATTGTGTAGCTGGTCATGTATCTGATCTAGGCATTTTAACGGGAATTTGGCTGAGAGAAAACAGCAACCTTACCTAGCAACATGATAACTCTGGCTTATGCTTTATGATAAAATACATACATGCATGTGTGTACACGCACACAACATTGGCTTTGTTGGCATAGTAGTTCTCAATCATGCAACTTAGTAGCAATGGAACCTTGAAAATTGCTTACATTCTCTTAAATATAGTTGATTTATTTGTAAATTGGTTTTTATAGCAATATTTATATTGAGGGTCTCTGAAACAAAGCTCTACTTTAAGATTGTTGATGATGGATAAGGCTAAGTCAACAAATAAACGGCAGAGTTGGGCAAAATGGGAGTAAAACAACAAATGGAGAAGAATAGAAGTGCATTAGCTTTTGCTGTTCAAATGATGTAAAATGTTTCCACCTCTTTTACATGTAAAAGAATTGTTTAGGGGCGCCTGGGTGGCTCAGTTGGTTAAGCTCTGCCTTCAGCTCAGGTCATGATCCCGTTCTGGAATCAAGTCCCGCATTGGGCTCCCTGCTCAGCAGAGAGGCTGCTTCTCCCTGTGCCCTTCACTCAGTTCATGCTTGCTCTCTCTCAAATAAATAAATAAAATCTTAAAAAAAAAAAGAATTGTCTACTTGTCTTTGACGGATTAACCCACTTAGTCATTGGGACATTAAGTAGTAGTATTGCTGAGGTTTCTGTATTTTTACATGTCTATCTTTGCCAGGAGTGAGTATCGAATTAGCACACTCCATGGATAAGGAATATTTTATGTTAGATTAGCTCGGGGAAAAATGCCCAAGATTCAGACCAGCAGCAATCTCTTTCACCAATGTAATCAAATAGACCAACTGTTATATAAAGTAGAAAAGAGCAAAGGCATGATATTTTAACTTTCACATTTACTCACTATTGCATTACAATCAACAAAATGTACTAAAACATACTTAAAATGTTTTCAAAAGAATTATTCCTCTGACATTTTAATAGATTTAGACAATAATCTCTATGAGAGCATAAGGTTGAAATTTACCCTGATTCCTCCTTGTTTAAGGAGGATGTTTATTAAAAAACAAAAACAAAAACAAAAACAAAAACAACACTTTTTTTGACAAGTAATAAATTCAGGCTGTAGCATCCAAGTTTTACCCATGATTGGGAAAAGTGTGTTCACATAAATGCCTTTGCTTGACTCAGAATTCATTTGAGCCATTTAGTGAATTTGAGAGCAGCACAGATCATTGTGAGTGAGAGAGCCATTTCATGTCATTTCTACTGCAAGTGCCATTAAAGATTACTAGGAGGTTGTGGGCCTGTGAAAAATTTATTTAGAGCTCTATCCATCCTCTAATACCTCCTTCAAGATATGTGTATAGGTGATTGGTGTGCAAGACTAAGGGAGTGAGGCACACCTGGGTGGCTCAGTCAGTTAAGCATCTGCCATCGACTCAGGTCAAGATCTTGAAGTCCTGGGATCTAACCCAGCATTGGGCTTCCTGCTCAGTGGGGAGTCTGCTTCTCTCTCTCCCTCTGCCCTCCCTCCCTTGCTCATGCATGCTCTCCCTTGCTGTCAATTAAAAAATATATATATATATAAGTATATTTATATATATATATATATATAAATATATATATATATATATATATATATATACAAAGACTGAAGGAGTGAGCACTGGGCTGAGCGAGACCAAGAAAAGGTCTGTGGAGGTACAGTTCACAGACATATATGTGTATATATAGATGCATAAACATAGACATACCACATACCTACATATATATACTAAGAGGAATTTTGGTTCTGTCTTGTGGGTTCATTCCCTCTATAGATATTTATTTAATAGCAGGCACTGTGCTGAGCACCAGTGCTATATGGGGAGCAAAGCAGGGCCCCTGCTTTATGGAGCTTAATTTAATAGTTAATTTGGAAGGAAAGAGGAGGGCAGCGCTTAGCCTGGAATGTAAGAAGGAAACATGTTTATCACCTTTCAGCTAGTGAAAAAATATCTACTGCGCTCCTTCTGTAGTAATAAATAAACTATTTGTGACGTTATAGTTTACATTTTACAATATCCATTCATATACATTTGACCATGATCTTTTGTGAACCTCTTTCAACTGCTTTGATAGATGAGAAAATTGAACCTAGGTGTGCAATAAATAAGGAGCTGTTATCGGGTAGGAAGATTTAAATTTATCTTCCTGGGCACAAGAATAAAGGTGAAGCGTGCAAGCCACCCAGCAACAGAGGGGACTGTCTTGGAATGCTATGAGTCGTCCCACCACAGGAGGGTGTCCAAACAGAGGGTGTATATTCAAACATCAGGGCAGTGGACACACTTTCAGATTCTTTCCACTCTGGGACTCTGGTCCTATATGTGTCCTTTCCACTATCCCAGTGGTTTTCAAACTTACGTGTGTATCACAATGACTTCGGAAGCTTGATGAAAGCGGATTCCTGGGCTGAAACTCTCAACCTATTAAATCAGAATCTTCCAGCGGTGGGGTCTGGGACTCTTTATTTCTACCAAATCCCCGAAGTGAACCACCATTTGGAACAACTGTACTACACCCGATGTTTTTACCTGTGCTTTAAGAAGCACTTTATTTATTTATTTATAAAAGATTTTATTTTTAAGTAATTTCTTCACCCAACAGGGGGCTCAAACCTACAACCTGACATCAAGAGTTGCATGCTCTCCCAACTGAGCCAGCAGGTGCCCCAAGAAGCATTTTCAAGTAGGGGATTTCAAACGTAAAAAAAATTTTTTTTTCTTTTTTATTGGGCTCAGCACACTTAATACTCTTCACCAGTTTTTAAGTGCCCACTACGGTGTTGTCAGCTATCAGCGCAATGTTGTACAGGAGATCTCTCGTTAATTCTCTGACTAGGAAATGGTAAGAAGTAAAATCCATGTATAAGTAAATAATAATAGAATAATAATCTCCCATAACAGTACTTATCTATAGTACATATGATGGAAACTGTTCTTTTCTTTTGCATTTTGTAAATGCAGATTGAGACTCAATAAATTAGTGTCACTCTCCACTAATGGAGCTTGACACACAATTTGAAAAGTAGACTTTTAGAGACACAGCCTCGGGGGCAATTTGGGTATCTGCAGACCCCATTTGGGCCACAGCATCTTTCTCTCCCTTTTTTTTCTTTCTTCGATTTTGTATGCCCTTCTACCTAAAATTCCACATAGAGAAAGTATTCTTTGGATTAAAAAAAAATTTTTTTTTTTTTTAAGAATTCCTTTAGCAATAGCAAGCTGCCTAATATGGCCTTGGCCCTAAAGGAGATGAGAATGATGAGTAAAACACTATCTCTGCCCTCAAGTTGCTTATCGTATAATTGATGAGCTGTGACTAATCCATGTGAAGCAAATAGTAGATAATTAAGTGCTAGGGAGATATGGTAGAATACTAGAAAGACCTCAGGCCTGGGAGTTAAGGCATCAGATTAAAAATATTTATTGAACTTTCACTGTGTGTCAGGCGTTGTTCTAGGCCTTGTGAATATAATGACGAATAAGACATGGTTCCTACCTTCAAGGAGCTGACAATCTAGTGGAGGGAAAAAGAAAGAATCTCAGAGGTTTTTGCACTCACATATGATCATTACCATAAAAGAAATACACAGGGGCACAAAAGAAGGACCCCAGACCAGTCAAATGGGGGAGGAAGAAGGGACTTCTGATCTTGACGATGTAAACTTGAGCTACTGAAGAGGAGGTACCCAAGCAGAAGGAGCGAAGGACCAGGTTAAAGAGGCTCAGGAGCCAGGGGTCTGATTCTGGGGAGAATTCTGGGGACTGCATGCAGCTCAGGAAGGCTGGAGGGTGGGGAGTGGGAGAGTACTGATGGGGAAGAAGTTAGCAGGGTATGTAATGCACAAGGCCTTGAATGTCATGTGAAATTATTTTGACTGTATACTGAGTATCTGGGGGGAGTCATTCGAGTGTTGCCACCAGCAAGAGTGTCCAGATTAAATCTGTACTTAAGGAAAACCACGTGGACTCATGGGTGGAGAGGAGAAGGGGAAATGGGTGGCAGGGAGTTAAGATAGGACCTTGCTGCAATATTTAAGCAAGAGGAAAGGGAGACATAAACTGAGCCATGGCCAGTGTGGATAGAGCGAATTCTAATTTTGCTACTAACTAAAAGTAATATCTTGGGTAAGTCATTTGACTCCATGTCCAAAATGAGACTATTAGAAAATGTACTGAGTGTGATTTCCCTGCTTTCTTTTCTAAAGGTATAAATTGATCTCATAAACACTTCACCCTGGTTAAAGAGAAAGACGGGTAGTAGTGATTAAGACCGGCACTAGGTCAAACGTTTGGTCCTGAAAAATGCTGGCTCATATTTTAGATTTGTATTAAGATGGGTATGAGACCTGAAAAAATATCAGATATACAATATATTAAATTTAACTTATTAAATAAACTTCAGTGTTCCACTTTACATACCATTAGAGATAGGAAGAAGCACATAGCTCTCCCCACTCCCTAGCTCCTTTTCCAGAGCTTCTGTAGAGGCCACTTTTAGGCAACAGGCTTGAGCAATGGAAACATGAGCGAGGCAAAAGGGCCCACAGTGACCACTCAGCTGAGCTGAATGCAAACAGGCTCGTTAAGTGACCCACCTGGAAATAGCCATAGACCCTAACTAACAGGGCCTATGGGCTACTTACAACCAGGCACAGTTACCAAAAGAGGGAAAATTCCATACTTCCCCATACTCCCCCACTCCACCCTATAATTGTGGCCCCTCACCACCGCCTCATGGCAGACAGGCTCTCCTTTGCCGTCCTGTAGCCTGTTCCCTTGCAGTGTATCCAGTAAACTTCTGTCTCCTTTCTTCTGCCTCTGCCTGAGCTGCTGGCCCCCACCCAATTGGGACGCCCCATACTGTCCTCATTGGAAGCTGATTGTAGCTCGAGCCTCGTACTGTTAAAGTCTGATTTTCTGTGCTCTAGTATTTTCCTCTAAAAACATGTGTTGTGGTTGTTGGATAATTTGTAGCTTGCTGTAGATATTAACACTGCTTGTCTCTGGTAGCTGACTAATGTGCTTATTTTAGGTAGCTCATTCCTTTGATGGTAAAGATTATGTGCTGAGAGATATTGAGTGCCAATTTTGTGGAGAAATATTGCTTATGCTAATTCTTATGCCTGGGCATTTAATTTGGTGCATTTACAGTTCAGCAAAATTACTTGGTTTTTCTTTTGTGGTACAAGGGGAAATAGATTTCTATAGCATTTTGACTATTATTAAGGGTTATAGGAGCTAGAAGCTAATAATAATAATAATCACTACCATTCATCAAGTATTTACTGTGTGCCAGGAGTTATTCCGAGTTTTTTTGGGGGGGGGTAATATTTTTTTTTCTTTTTGCATACATACATGTTTTCTTATAATCTTTCAGCCACACTGGAGGGTAGATATATTATAATTACCATTTTAGAGATGAGGAAACTTGAGCTCAGGAGCTCCCTTTCCAGTCTAGGTTGTTCTGTTCCAGCATTTCAGAGAACTAGCTCTCCTTTATGCTACCCACCCTCTTCCTCTGTCTCCTTCCCTCCCTTCCCCTCCCTCCCCCTGCCTCATTCATATAATCAACATACAATGGCATGGAATAGTGATGGTGAAATAATTAAAAGACACCGTTAAAAATGAAAGGAATTCAATAGCCCATTTAAGTGACTTTCAGTATGTATCATGTTGATGAGATTCCCCAGGGTTTCTCTCTCTCTCTCTTTCCTCTGTCTCTCTTCCCCTTTCTCATCACTGCTGGCTTTGTCTTCAGGAGTAGCCACATTGCTTACCCATCACCCGCGGGGGCATTGTATAATGCCTATCCCACAGGGCATTAAATCAATTAACCATGATGCCGGGAATCTCAGGGTATTGACTGAAGATAAGCAGGGGCATTTTGGATACAGAACACAGAGAGGCCAATCTAGCAGACTTTTACAAACAGCTCTGACTTTTCATTTCCAGCCTCCGGTTATATCCAGGTCAGAATGTATCTTTTTGCAGGCCCCTACCAGCACACAGATTGTTCTCAGCTCTTGCTCCTACACCTGGATCCTCCAGTAAAGATTGTCATCTCTTTTCTAGGATAGTGAAAAATCAAAAAAAAGACTCTGAACTCACGGTGTTGTTTCATGGGGATCAGACTTCCGATGGTAAGAATATAAGAATATTTGCCCCTACTACCACCCCAGTCACCCACAACTAAAAGTCTGCCGTCAAATAAATTTATTTGCCCTCCACTGTAAAGGGACTAATCTTTCTTCCAATGCAAATGTGCCAGAGATGAAGGATATCACAAGCTGAGAATATCAGGTCCAGGCAAGCCAGTTGGTTTTAACTGAGATTTGTTCTAAGAGGAGGGAACAGGGAAGGAGTAGGGGAGGGGGCACAGTTTGCTGCTGCTGAAAATGGGGAGCTGCCTGGCAGAGGCTCTGCCCTGCCTTCCAGGTGGAAAGGCAGAAGCTCTCCAGCCAGACCACACACTTCCCAGTTACCCACCGTAGGCTCTGTGTCCAGAGTTGTCTTGAAATCGTGTTTTTTGTTTGCTTTTTAAAAGATCACATCAGACTTAGAAAAAGAAAGGATCAGTTCATTTGCAGGACTAACACCGAAGCTCTGAACAATAGGTAATTGTACCTTGGGGTGTTGGAATGGTTACACAGTCACTGTTACGGAGCAGGAGGTTTTGGTAGTGGATGGCGTGTAGATTTTGGAGTCGGTCTTAGTCTATTTGGGTTGCTGTGACCAAATGCTACAGACTGGGTGGCTTACAAACATTTATTTCTCACAGTTCTGGAGCCTGCAAGTCTGAGATCAGGGTGCCGGCAAGATCGGGTGAGAGCCTCTTCCTGGCTCAGAGTTGGTACAGTTTCACATGGTGGAAAGTGCAAGGGAGTTCTGCGGAGTCTTTTATATAAGAGCACGAATTCCATTCATGAGGGCTCCATCCTCCAAACCTAGTAAAGGCTCCACCTACTAATACCGTCACTATTGGGGGTTAGGATTTCAATACATGAATTTTAGGGGGACACAAACATTCAGGCCAGCGCAGATAAAATCAAGTGCTGTGATTTACAGCTAACACTGAACCCGTGACTTAACCTGGGCAAGCTTCGGTTTTTCCATCTGTAAAATGGGACTGATACTAGAACCTCACCTGTATACATTTAAACAAGATTATTAATGTGTAAGTAGCAGATGTCGTGACTGAACAGATGTTGGTTTTTCTGTTTTCATTAAACTATTGGGTCCAGAAGGGAAGAGTTTAGGAAAGTTGGAAATAAAAAATCACAATTGCCCTATTGTGCCATGTGCTGCATTCTGACTGAGCTGTGATCTCTTGAAACTAGTTACCGCAAAGCACCTTCACTTTCCTTTGAAATAGGATTTCAGATCTCAATTTAAAGGGGATTTTTTTATGCAAATATATCCTATGTACAGCATCTTCTGCCCTCTACTGGCTTCTTCAAGAAATTCAAGTAGGTGTATAAGCTAAATACAGCATTTTTTTTTTTTTTTTTTTTTTATACTTTTAGTGGACATCCACCATTTTCTATTTCTCCATTTCTGGATGAGAAAAATATATCCATAATATATTATAGGAAGACAGGAGTTATCGGAAATCTTTGATTTTTTTTCCCAACAATTTGTTTTTGAAATGGAGATTTCATTTTGCTATTTTATTCAATCCTATGCTTCCAGGGCCGGTTCTGCATATCGTAACTACTAAATAAATAATTAAACTGTGCCAAAAATGATTGCAGAGACTAAAATCTGAGATCATTATAATTCTTGAGATAATTAATCAGATGTTTAAAATAGAACCAGCATGTGAGAACCTTTGATTATAGAAAACGCCTGGGGCCAAAATCCCACTTCTATTAGAGATTATATTGGATTTTAACTTATTTTGCCCCAGCCTTCAAAAAATAAATAAAAGCATAATTTTTAAAGGTAGGGCAATTCAGGCCGACTGATGGCCCTCTGTTGAGAGTTTCACATGTGGCGTGGATCAAGCATTATTTGCTGGGCCTTTGAATGACAGTGTTTGTAGTTATCTGCACTATTTCACATCCAGCCAGAGATGTCATGGCATAGCAAAAGATTTCCTATTAGAATACGACACCAGAACAGAAGTCTGTGTTGGTAAATAGAAGAGAGTCAGAGGACAGCTTGCTGTGATGGGGAAGGTCTCCAACAGCAGAGATCCACTTGTTCCAAGATCTATTGCTAAGGAAGCATCTCAGGGCTTCCTGTGGCAGGAAAGGATTCGCTGAACAGAACAAAAGCAACATTGGAGGGCTAGCCCCGTTGGCATGAAGAGAAAAGAGGAACAAGTAACTGAAGATGAAAACAGCAAAGCATTTGTGATGCCAAATGCAGCTTTCCTTTGATGTCTTTAGACTGTGTAATTCAGGCGTCACCAAAGTTGAAGAAGTCATAATCCAGACGATCATTTTCCAACCAATCCTGAGTTGCTAATGTCTAGAATTTATATCGTCTCTAGATAACCCCCCCATAAAGAACTTAAAGCTTTTACAGCAAGAAACCTTGCTTAGTCATTAAAACATACCACTATTCAGAAGGATAAGCAGGTGGAAGTAACCTGTATAGTTTGGACAAAGGAGAATCATGGGAGCATTTCCTTTACCATATTTTAAAACACGGTAAAAAGATACAATGCTGGACACCTGGGTGGCTCAGTCAGTTAAGTGTCTGCCTTCAGCTCAGGTCATGACCCCAGGGTCCTGGGATTGAGTCCCCGTATCAGGCTCCTTGCTCAGCGGGGAGTCTGCTACTCCCTCTGCCTGCTGCTCCCCCTGCTTGTGCTCTCTCTGACAAATAAATAAAATCTTTTTTTTTAAAAAAAAAAAGATACAGTGCTTAAAATTGTATCAAGTCCAGAGGCTATAGACAGAATAACGGAATTATTATAGGACCAAGAGGCATATGCTAGCCTTGACATATATGATATACATCCAGGAAATAGAAGCATTTTTCAATGGCTGTGATTGAGGTAACTGCTTAAATATCTGGGAGAAAGTATTAGAGCTTCAAATAATATTACATACCAAAATATGTTCCAGGAAGATTACCAGCATTAACTGTATTTAGAAAATGGATAATGAAAGAACTAAATGTATATTGCCGCATGTATCTGATGGCATATTTGCCCTTAAGATGGCATTTTTACTGAGAATTTATTGACAAAGGAATATAGTTGTGTCACTTAGAGTTTTTAGTTACCCAAAACAGAAACCTCTTTAAGTACAAAGGGAATTTACTAAAGGATATCAGCTCATAGGGATTTTGAGGATAGTCAGATAATTATGACTGGAGGTCATGCAACTAAGAAAAGTGTGTGATCCTTGCTGTGTCATTGGTGCAGACACAGCCCCACGATTTCTAAATGTGACACCAAAAAGTTTTACCTTCAATTCTGAGGCTGGGTCCTACCGCTGAGTCACTACCACTGCTGTTTCTGAAAGCTCCATCCTCTTGGCTGTATGTGCCGAGAGATGGCTTCTACGTGGAGTCTCCTTCCTCATGTCACCCTCTTCCAGATGAAAGACCCAAGCATCCGATGAAGCCTGGATCACCCAGGCTACTTCCTAACTCCTAAGGAGGCTGGAAAATTGAGTGGGCATCTGTGTGTGCCTGGTGCAGGGATTGCTACAGCTGCAGTTAAGATGCTCAGAGGATGCTGGATGTCAATAGACATCCCTACATGCTCATGGTATAAATAAGTAAAGTGTATAAACACTTTATACATGATCCAAACTCCCTTTTTGCAAAACAGATTATATATGCATGCAGAGAAAGAAAGAAGACTCTGAAGAATAAAACTGAAAACAATAATATTGGATCCAGGAGAGGCTGGTGGGTAGAGTTTGGCTTATTTTTTATATCACGTTCATACATCTGTGTTTTTTAAATTCTCCACCGTATGTATATATTAATTTTATCCAAAAATAAGAGAAATAAATAGAACTTGATGCTCTCACAGCCAAGGTAACAAAATGCCTCGTTTAGAATTAAAAGGAACAGTGGCAAACTTGTTTTTCTTTTTTTTTTAAATTTTTTATTGTTATGTTAATCACCATACATTACATCATTAGTTTTGGATGTAGTGTTACATGCTTCATTGTTTGTGCATAACACCCGGTGCTGCACGCAGAACGTGCCCTCTTTAATAGGAACAGTGGCAAATTTAAAACTCAAGGCCCTCTTTTTGCATTAGAAACCTGAGGACAAGTGAGGACAAAGAGGCTTATCCAGGGGCAGACATGCAGAAGATGGGGAAGCCAGGGCCAGAAACCCGTATTTACTGTCGTTTTTTCTTTTGAACATTTAATCATCAGGGGAAAGCACAGATGCAGCCCCCCACCACCAAGAATTAGGCAGTTGAGTTTCCCACTTTTGGGGAAATTGCAGGGGTCAGCACATCCAGACTGCAACGGATAAGCCTCCTCCTGGGAAAACCACCTTCTTGATCATGGTATCTCCCTGTGCTGTGGCACAGAACCGCATCTGTGAACACTCCTCTCTCCTCTTTCTCCATATTTACTGTATTTTAAGACCTCTGATTTTTCTATTTCATCTTGGGTATTTGTGTTTAATTTGTGACAATTGGACAACATGATACAGGTGATTTGTTTTATACTTTATGGCCAGTAAATGTGTAATCCTGATTACATGAGACTTTCCAGTTATTCGGGGTTTTATCATTGGATGGAAAAGGGAATGTGGTATCCACTAACCCAGTCTCTCTCTCTCTCTCTCTCTCTCAGTTCCCCCTTTGATTCAGTTTTCGTAGTAGTCTCACAGCACTAATGCTCCTTTGAAAAGCCCTTTGAGATATTTTTATGAAAGAAACGAGCTTGGAATTGCTCCAAATCAGGATGCTTACTTGCTTAGAAAGATGAGATTAATTTACTGTGAGAATTGCATAGAAAGAACATCTCTTTTGAGTTGCAAAACATATCAGAATTACCATATCTTGGAAAGAGGAATCTTTTCTTAAAGGACGATGTTTGGGGACTAAAGAGAGATGAACAATGTAGTCACCCTGTTCTGTGTGACAGTGGGCTTCCTAATGGCCGGGGCCATTGTCACTTCCTAGTCCAGCACAAGCCCAATGTTGAAACTATAACATGGGGGCTCAAGGAAAGCTGATTCAGTGAAGACATAGATGTGTCTTTATATTTCATCTTTATAGTAATCATGACCTCTTACCTAATGTCTGCTATTTGCCAGGCATTGTGTCAGGTACTTTACATATCTTATTTCTGTTCTGAATGCTTTGGGGAGGACAACTTAGAGACTGACTCTAAGCTTACAGTGCTTCTGTTCAGTTCACATTGATTCTCCCCCTGGAAACCCTGTCTCCAACATGATCTACACAATCCCCTTAATAGTCGCTTTTGTAATACATGAGCCTATCCTCTGGTCACTGTAAATTGGGCCAGGATGGACATCTGACTGAAACCAGGACATTTAGATCCTCTCTCCCATGAATTTGCAAATGAAGTTAAGACTCAGAGACTTTTACTCTGGAGGTGGTTGGAAGAGTAATATGCAAACTCCAGAACTGTGATTCTCTAGGAGAAGAGAATGGGGTATAAAGCAGGTGCAGAGAAGGAGGAAGAGATCAAAGATAGAGTCTTGACATATATCCACAGTACCTGTTTTTACTGAAAATCTAGCTTTAAATCCCTGAATTCTAAAGCTTTCCTCTCTTTGCTTAAAGTAAGTAGAATTGGTTTCTGAAATTTAGAATCTAGGATCTTGGCTATTACAGGGTATAAATAAATTATATATACATGCATACCTACATTCATAGAAACATGTTATCTCAGCCTCACGGCATATTCCAGAGCAGGTATTATCATTACCATCTTACAGATGAGGATACAGGCTCAGAGGGTGGAAGCAGTCTTCCCAAACAATCTACTTAGAATAGTTAGAGCTGGTATTTTATCTGAGGGTGTGATCTTACTAGTCTGTATATCATGCCCCATGCAGATAGATTCATTCTTTTAGCATGCATTTGTGGAGATCCTTTTAAGTCCCAGGCCCTATGTTTCAGTGATTCCACCAGGGTTGCCAAGTAGTTGTAGATATTTACATGGTGTTCCATCCATATGTATCCACATAGACTGCCAAAGACCAGCTGCTCAGCTCAAGGTTAAGGAATAGTCTTTGAGACTCATTATCCATACACTCTGCTTTCAGTAAAGATAAAATTAAGGACACCTCTGTCAAAAGACAGAGGAGGTGCCATAGGCTTTTGGTATCCCTAAAACCTTTCAGTGTTGAGTACTTACTGAGCTACTGTGTATGTTTTAACTGGATCAGATGCCGCCTGGTGTGATTTTGTCCCTGGCCTTCAGACAGAATGTGGCAGGGATTGTCAGTGGACTGGTAATGAACACCTGCTTTGAGAGTTGTTATTGTTGTTTTAATGGTGCCCTGAAGAAGATTCCATGATGTGATGGTCCAATAATATCTCAAACTTATTAAACACAGAGAAGTCCTATAACTTTCCCAAGGTCACAGAACTAGTTGGTTGCAGAGATGGAGCTTGCCGGTTAAGAATACACAGCCAACAGAAATCATTTCAAGTGACTTGCATTATTTTTCTTTTTATTCCTCCAAATAACAACACATGTTGATTAGATTCATGTCAGACCCATTATGCATTCTACCCTCACAATCTGTCTTTCTCTGAATTAATGAAACGTAAAGTGGGAAAATTATAGGCTTTATAGTTAGAATCTGTAGTGCTTAGGGTACAGTATAAAAGTCCATTATTAATTTAATATATTCTGGCTTATTATAAAATTCTACCTTTTTGTATTAAAATCTAAAATTTCTCTAAATACTGAGAACTAAAAAAAAATCATTAATGCCATTCTCAGATGCCATTATATTCTTAAAAAATGACATGAATCATACATCATAGCACCTTAGTTTTTATAAAATATATGCCTTCTATATATGGAAACATATAAAATAGACAAAATATAGATGATATGGTTGATACCTCTGGAAGTGGAAATTATTCAGGTTTGTTAATGCCCAAGAGAGCTTCTAGACATTAACTTTAATAATAATAATAATAATGATGATAATGGTAATAATTAGAACAGCAGTAACAGCTAACACTTATGAATATTTACTGTAACCCGGGCAATGTTCTGAGTGCTTTACATCTGTCAGTTCTATCTGCACAACCACCCATGAAGTGAGGGCTATTAGGTATCCCATTTTACAGATGAGGAAAATGAGGCCGAGATTACCATTTCATTTGGTCCTGGCACTTCTGGGCTACTTTCTAGGTAGGGGAGAGGTCTGTCCCATTCTTATTCTTAAAATTCAGCCCACATATATGCAACACCTAAACGGTTAAGAAGTTTCTCGTTATCTGGCTGCAACTCTATGTGGCTCTGATTGTTTTCTCCCTGTTTTCCAAGTGAGCTCCTATTGAAACATCAAGGCTCATAAAAATACAACCCTTTTTAGAGTTTCTTCTTCCAAGAAATTTTCATTGTTTCTTCATCCATGTTCCCTTGACCTTTTTTTTTCCCCATAATCTGCCACTCTACTTTGGAACATCATTGACTTCCTAACCAATCCGAAGGACAATTTTTATTTATTAAGTTATTAATTCCGTTGTGATACTTGACACTCTTAATGATTAAGAGTCTTAATGACTCCTAAAATTCTTGAAACTTTTCCTCCTTGGACTTTCGAAGCACCGTCCTCCACAGCTCTTCCTCCTGGTTTTCTGATCATTCCAGCTGAGTCTTCATTGAGTTCCCCTTTTTCTCTGTTTGCTCATTAGATGATGGAAGCCCATGGCCTACATCCTAAAACAAGATCCACTATCCAGAATGGCATTTGGCATAACAAAGGATCTCAATAAATGTTAGTGGGATAATTTTTCCTTATGAAATTTAACACATGCCTGTGGTTTCAACTATGACTCATGAACCAGCAAACATGAAAAACAGAGCTCTTAAGCCTAGAAGTTTCTGATCCACCTCTAATGTCAGGCTTACGGTTATTGTACTCTATTCTCTGTTTCATTCTTTCTTATCTGGATGATCTATTCTTTTACTGACTCTTTCTTACACACACACACACACACACACACACACACACACACACACACACACAATGAGGCCATTGGGATGTTGGGCATTGGGTTAGATGCTGTGTCTGTGGTGCTGCCTTCCTGACACTTACCTTGGTGAAGGCACCAGCTCTTTATACCTTTGCTATGCCTTTTTTCCTTTGCCCTCCTTTTCATTTTTCACATTCAAGCTGGAGTAATCTTTGGAAAATATCTAACTGTCACTATTTAAAATCCTTCAATGGCTCCACATTGAAGATACAACAAAGTTCCAACAGCTTTGTTAGCTCACAAGGTCCTGGATCATTTGACCCCAGCCTACATACCTACTCCCAATTCCTCCATTCTCCCACTGTGTCCTATATTTTCCAGACATAGCAAGGTCTTTGGTATTCCTTAATCATGCAATGGTTTTGTTCATTTAGGTGTCTTTATACATATCATCTCATTGGGAGTTGGTGGGCGAATAAAGGGATAAAAAATAACACTCCTCTTACCTGCCTGGGTTCAGATTTAATTTAGGGATAAACACAGAGTAAGATAAATAGAGAGTAAAATGTTACCTTCAACATGACAATGTTTATATTAGAGTTGCGGTTTATACTGTTAGGCAAGCAGACCCCTCTAAATCCTAAAATAAATACCCTTATACCATCTTCCAATCAAGGACAGCATAGGCAAATTTACCTTATGGGCTTACCATATGGGCAGAGGGTCTTTCCCGCTATGCTGATTGTATGGTTCAGATAGAGAACAGCAGCTGCCTGAGGGCAGGCCAATTCTCAAATGAAATGAGAGTGTGCACAGCCCAGTTCTCCTCCCAAATCACCATCATTTAGCAGCTCTTCCCCTCCTGTGGCAGAGTTAGTGAAACTGTGGAGCTCCTCCAAATATTCTTCACAGCCACAACTCTAAATATTTTTAAGTAAATATGAATCTATGTCAAATATAAGTTGAAGTCATCAGGACATTTTCTATTTTATTTAATTTAATTTAATTTTATTATTTTTTAAGTAGGCTCCATGCCCAGAGTGGAGCCCAACCTGGGGCTTGAACTCACAACCCTGAGATCAAGACCTGAGCTGAGATCAAGTGTCAGAAGAAGCTTAACTAACTGAGCCACCCAGGTGCCTCTGGACTTTTTCAATTTTAAGTGGAAAACAAAAGCACCTCACTTTGCCTTAAACCAAAGAATGGAATTAGTTAACTCACAAAACTGAAAAGCATGGCAACTGAATTTTTTTTGTGTGTGGTTGAGTCCAGTTAATGTTACAGAACTTGGTCTGTCTTCATCTTTGCTTTCCTCTCTCTTGATTCCAATCTCAGGCAGGCGCTCTCCCTGTTGTGCTATGGTATTAAGATGGCCATCAGCATCTGGCAATTATTTTATAAGCTCATCTATCCCAATGAAAAGAGAGCTCCATTTTCCAGATCATTCTAACAAAAGGCCTGGAATGAATGTCTTTTGGTCACTTAAACCTATAAAGTAAAATAATGTCCATTTTTGGCTAGACATAATCATACTCCCCCCACCCCTCAACTTCCAGAACTGTGGTTAAAGTCAGGGTTAACTGAGGGACTGAGACAAGGAAGGAATGTTTCACCAAGGGGATATTGGAGTGTTGTTTCAGAAGAAAGAGGATCTATTTTGGGCAGGCAGAAACAATAAATGTCCACACATGCATTGTTCCATAGGTGAGTGAGTGATTAATCAAGGTAGACAGGTTGTTTAGCATTAGTGACACCAAGTCTAGGTAAAACAGTCTTTTCTAGATTATGCTTATTGTTAAATTATACTTCTCCATGATTGTATTGCAGCCAGCCAGAAGACTGTACTCATTTTTTTTTTTGTTGTTAAACTGGAGATCAGACTTTCTTGAAATAGGTGAATTGGGAAATCTCTTTGCTATACAGAAAATATTGTTGCTGTGACAATTGTTGTAAAGAAGCCTATTGGAAATGAGTCAGGAAGTAGAAGAAACAGTAATCCCAGTCTCTGCTCTCAAACGAAAGGAGGGTGCATGCAGCTTTGAGTTTTTCTATTCTGGTTTCTCCTAGAATCTCTCCCTCTGTCTCTCCCTCTGTCTCTGTCTCTGTCTCTCTCTCTCTCTCTCTCTCTCTCACACACACACACACACACACACACACACACACACACACACACAAGCAAACTCTCAAAGGACAAATCATTCTCTCACCCAAAAATGATAAAACACAAAATAAATATGCCAGCTTCCATCCAACAGAAATAAAACTACTTTCAAAATTTCAACTTAATGGTATGTGTCAGATTGTATTGACTCACTGTGAGAGAAAAATTACAGTTTTACTCATTCTGATTTGAAATATCATATGTAGAGGTCTCCATGATACTTGATGATCAGTGAAAACGGACCCTTTGTGCTTGGCCCCACATGGGCAGGGGTGTCTGTGTCTGCTTTGCTAGGGGCCTGCTTGTGCTCATTCCAATATGGCCTAATTTTATTTTCCTCACTGTCTCTCTCTGTTGTGTTTATTGTTTTTTTCCTCTCTCTTTTTTTTTAATGTTTGAAAGATACATGTCTTCTCAGCATGGGGATATCTGCATGTGTTAAAATTACATTTTCTATTTTAAACTCTCTCCCTTTTTAATTTAAAAGGACTTGTCAGAACATGCTGTCTTTCTTTTCCCCCTCCTAGAAAATGGGGGATACATAAACCTGAAATCTCAAAAGAGGCAAAAGCCAATTTGTAGGGAAAACAAACAAACACAAAGAAAACAAAACATGGGACATTCTAGTTGATTCTATGTGAGTTGAAATCTTTCTTGGGATTTGACATAAAGAACCTCAGCACAAAGGAGTAATAGCAAGGACATGCATTTCATAAAAAGAATCTCCTTGTCTGGAAATTGTTGGGCAAGCATTCACTCACTTTTACCTCAGTTTCCTAGAAGACATTAAGGTGAAATTTCTCAATCATTAATACCTATACACAGGTATATTCTGTGAAACATAATGACAACATTTGTTAAAAACCTATTTTTGTGTGAGACAATGTGTCTTACACCCCACATGTAAACACATCTCCCAACTCAACCTCATAGTGTGGTTTATTTAGGGGGCTTTCCCCCTCAAATTTAATAAACCATTCTATCATCAATGAATTTGGATTGGGTTATTATTTTACAGGTAAGAAAACTCATGTTGATTTAAGGCACCATGATGAATGCTGTGGTACATCTCTCAGAGTCTCCTTCAGAAGTGTATGCCCATTTCCCTAGCTGTCTGAAATGTTGGCTGCCCAGGCTCACAGCTGAGTTCCCCTTGGGGAATTTCCTCTACCAAAGAAATCTCACTTGCCACAGGCTACACAAGTTCCCAGGGGGCAATCCTCTTTCTCTGACTAGTTAGTGGGTAGGTAGAAAGGTCCAATCTTGCCTCAGTTTGGGGTATCTGTTGAGAGGATGCCTCAGCTCCAGAATCCCCTGAGGGATTGGCAATCAGATTGCAGTTTAGTTTCTCCCTCTGACCAATCCTGTTTCTATCACCAGGGATGGGTGTTGATCAGGAGTAGTCCTTGATAAACCTTCATACAAATCTTTCTCTTGTGGTCTGTTTCTAGAAACCCCAGCCTAAGGCAGGCACCCAGAATAGGTGGCAATTAAATATTTGATATTACATTATTTACCAGAGACACCTATCTTAACAGTATGAATTGCTTGCTCTACAGAGTCAATTAAGCAAAGGAAGAAATGTAAAGGCTTTGCTGTTTTGTGCTAATTCTTAATGCATTGCTTGATATTCATAACTATGTATACATAATGCCTTACCAATTAATCTATAGCCATGCTATCTGTGAGATGTATGAATGTAACATAAAGTCAACCCTGCCCCAAATGCTGTTGGCTCACTATAAGTAGGACCAGTGATTTTATTGGTCTTTTTTTCTGGTGTTATGCAATGTATAATAAGGGAATGTGTGGTCGTCAGTGCCTGAATGCCATTTTCAGTAATAGAAACGCCTTCTGGGGAAATAAGATTGGTGCCAGAACTAGAATATGGAAGCAAACTTGAAATTATTTCACTTCTATTTCAGAATGGTTTTTTTAAAAAAAGGAAAAGGCTGCAAGACCATTTCGAGGGCTGCCAACCACACGGAGGCATTTGAATGAGAATCCCTCTATAGCTTTCTATAACCTACTAAATAGAAATCCAGTGTTCTTAGGTAAGTTATCTCAGCCACTTTCAATCTAGTGCCAAATTACCTTTGCACATTATCACCCACAGTCCCCGTTCGCGAGCATTCCATATTTTTTGCCAAAGCGAATGGAGATATACCCTGAACACAAATAAAAACAAAAATGTAAAATAAAATATAAAAGTTTCCATCCAAGATAGAGTAAGCCCACTCTATGCCATTCTGTCTTGCTGATTAAAACCCCAAATTCTGGACAAAACAAAAATAAATAAAAAAAAAAACTTACTGAACTATCTGAAAATAAAAAAAAATGGGGGAGGGTGGTCAAAAACTGAAGAAATACCTTGAAAAGAGATAAGCCTCTCCTCTTTTTTCCCCCTATTTTCTCCCCTCATTTGGAGCCTTATTAGTGGTGGAGGAAGCAGTAAAACTTTGAAAGAACCCCGTATTTTTGGCCAGAGGCACAACACAAGGAGCTGGGTCTGAACCTGCACAACTTCTGGGTCCCCACTGACATTCCTGTGCAGGGAAGATGCAAATGAGCATGTAAAAGTTTTTGAAAACTAAATCGACATTGGAAGTAGCACCTAGAGAAGGTAAGTAGAATTTAAAGTTTGAAGCAAGCTGTCAGTTGCCTGACAAAACAGCTCCTACACAGATTGATATTCTGTAGAGGGTTTTAACAGGACCCAGCATCTATAAAACCTAATTTTCAAGTGTTCAGGATACAATCCAAAATGAGTCAATATGCAAAGAACCAGGAAAATGATACAGGTTCTCAAAGGAAAAGACTATCAATAGGTGCTACCCATAAGATGACACACTTTGGACTTATCTGACAAAAACTTTTAAGAAGCTACTATAACTATGCTCCATGGTATAAAGGTAAACACAATGGAAATAAATGAGAAGATAGAAAATTTCAGCAGAGAAATCGAAACAATAAAAAGAACCAGGTGAAAATTTTGGAACTAGAAAATACAATACCTTAAATAAAAATTTCACTAAAAGTGCTCAAAAGCAGAATGGAGATGACAGAAGAAAGAGTTGGGAAAGTTGGAGATAGACAGAAGTTTTTCAGTATGAAGCAAAAGGAAAAAAAAAAGATTTAGAGATGAATAGAGCATCAGGAATCTGTGGGGCAATAGTAAAATGTCTAAACTAAGTGTCACTGGAATTTTCTCCCATAAGGAGAGAACAAAGAGATTAGAGCAGAAACATATTTGAATAAATATACTTGTAAACTTCCTATATTAGGGGAAAATCATATATTTACAGATTTAAGAGCCTGTGAAAACCCCAAACAAAATAAATTTATAAGTGAAAAATCACCCAGACACATCATAATGAAACTGATGAAAACCAAAGATACAGGAAAAAAAAAATCTTGGAAGTAGCTGGAGAAAACTAATATATTACATGTGAAGGAACAGAGATTCACATTACCTATCATTTCTCAGAAACCATGAAGGCCATTAAGACAGTGGAATAAAAATTTAAATTGTTAAAATAAAAGAACTGTCAACCAAGGGTTCTATATCCAAAATACCCTTCAGGAAAAAAGATGAAAGAGAAACTAAGAGAATTATTACCAGCAAATCTACTCTAAAAGAAATGCTAAAGGAAACATTCAGGCTGAAGGGAAATGTTACTAAAGAGAAACTTGGAAGTTCAGAGATAAGGAAAGCACGAAAAATAGTAGATATCTGGGCTAAAACAAAAGACAGTTTTCTCCCTCAAATTCTACAAAATATAAATGACTATTGAAAGTGAAAATTATAGCAGTGTCTGGTAAGTTTGTAAATATATGTAGATATATATATGACAAATATATATTAAGAGGGAAGAGTAAAGTGATATAAATGATTGTAAAACTTCTACATTTTACTTGAAGTAGTAAAATGTTAGCTCTCTATATATTGTGAAAAGATGTAGCCTCTAGGAAAACTACTAGAAAATAATACAGTGAAGATAGCCAAAATAACAATAGATAAAGAAAAATTAAGTACAGATTAAACTATATGAAAAATGTAATATCCATGATAAAAACTCTCAGAAAGGTAGGAAGTAGAAAAAGCCTTCCTTAATGTGATAAAGTTTAGTTACAAAAGATATACATAGTGAAGAATGAATGCATTCCCCTGAGATTAGGGACAGGTCAAGGATGTATACTTTTATTACTGCTATTCAGTATCACACTGGAATTCCCAGCCATTGCAATAAAAGAAGAAAAAGATATAAAAGACATGCAGATTGAAAAGGAAGGCATAATATTATTTGTGATTGCCACTGTTGTCTACGTAGGAAATCTTAAAGACTCTATAAACATGCTCTTAGAAGTAGTAAGTAATCTTATTAAGATTGTAGAACAAAATCAATATATTAATATCAGTTGTATTTCTATATACCAGCAACAAATAACTAGAAATCATAATTTTAAAAGAATGTCATTTACCATAGCACCAAACATGAAATAGGTATAAATCTGAAAAAATACATGCAAGATCTTACTGTGAAAATTACAAAGCACTGATGAAAAAGATAAAAGAAGATTAAATAGAAAGATATATCATGACTCAGTATTATTAAGATGTCAGTTCTCCCTAAATTGATTTATAGATTAATGAAATCTCCCCAAAATTCTAGCAGGATTTTTTATAGAAATTAACAAGCTGATTCTTAAATGCTTGAAATTTGGAAAGTCAAAGGAACTAGAATAGCCAAAAATTTTTGAAAATTATAAATAATGCTGTAGGACTCACATTAACTGATTTAAAACTTACTATAAAGTCATAGTAATCATAAGTGTTGGTTTTCATGGGAGGATATATACATAGAACAACACGGCCAATTGATTTTTGACAAACTTGCTAGGATAATTCAAAGAAGAAAAGATAATCTTTTCACAAATAGTACTAGAAAAGTTGGACATTTATATGTGAAAAAAGTTAACTTTAACCCATATTTCAGATCTTATACAAAAATTAACTCAAAATTGGTAATATCTCCACTTGCAAAAACTGAAACTGTCAAATTTCTCTAAGAAAACAGGAGAAAATCTTTGTGACCATAGATTCCACAAAGAATTCTTAGATTGGTCACCAAAATCACTGCCTCTAAAAGAAAAAAAAAAAAAAAGGACAATTCAAATGTATTAAATGAAAACTTATGCTCTGTGAAAGATAACATTAAGAAAATGAAAAGACAAGCCACAGAGTGGGGGGGAATGTTTTTAAATTACTTATCTGAATAAAGAATTTGTATCTAAAATATATAAAGAATTCTCAAAATCTAGTAATAAGAAACCAATAAACCCAATTTAAAAAATGGGCAGGGGAACTACATAAACACTTCCCTAAAGGAGATGTTCTTTGACAAATAAGCATATTCAAAGATGCCCAGCATCATTTGTAGATGTATTAGTTTCCTAAGGCTGCCATAACAAATTACCAAAAACTAGGTGGCTTAAGCAACAGAAATGTATTTTCTTGGAATTCTGTAGGCAAGAAGTACAAAATCAAGGAATCATCAGGACCATGCTTCCATTGAAGACTTTAGATAAGAATGTTTTCTTGCCTCTTCCTAGTATCTTATGATTGCCAGTAATCCTTATATTAGTAGTTATAATAATAATAATCTTTAAAAATTGATATTGCCATATTTTGGTGTGGATGCCAAGAAACTCAAACTTGTACATGTTGTTGGTGGTAATACAAAATGGTACAGCTGTTTGGAAGAGAGTTTGATGGTGTTTCATATAGGTGAACATATACTTCTCCGTATATCTCATTTTTGCATACCCAAGAAAAATGAAAATTGATGTTCACACAAAAACCTCTACTCAAATGTTGATTGTGGCATTATTCATAATTTCCTAAAATTGGAAACAACCCAAATGTCCTACTAGCGGTTAGTGGATAAAATCTATGATGCATCTATATAATGGAATATTATTCAGCAGTATTATTGCTATACACAATCATATGGATGAAACTCAAATACATCATGCGAGGTGAAATACCAAATTCAAAAGACCACATACTGTCTAACTCCATTTTTATGGTATTCTGGAGAGATAAAATCATGAGAAATAACAATAGAAATCAGTGGTTGCCAGGGCTGTGGGTGGTGGGAGATGTAGACCACAAGGAAGCACAGGAGAATATTGGTGTGATTCAGCAGTTGTATGTCTTGATTGTGGTGGCAGTGTCTCTAAGCATTTGCTAAAATTTATGGAACTATACATCAAAACTGGTGAATTTTACAGTATGGAAATAAATACAATCCAACAAATAAACAACTGGTACTTGATACCTTATGGGGTATGTGTTTAGGACATAATAGTGTTAGTTCTTTTCTTCTCTTATGCATTAAAGACGTCTACTCTTATTGTTGTTTTGCTATTATTAGCTAATTCTACATATTTACAAATTCTCTTTTTCTTTCCCTTTTTCCCCCTTTAGGATGTTTCCCCCCCATTCCTAGCAACTCTTATCAATCATTCCATTAGGAAATTCTTGCTGTGCCAGTTACATTCTTTGCTGCTTTGAAATATGCCTAAGTCTCATCTTGTTTGGCCTTCCACAAAGGCTGCCGTAATAACTGAACATATCTTGTGAACTAGAAATCGACTGGTGACTTTCCATCCCTTGAAATTTATTTAAGAGGTTCTTTTCTGTCCTAATTTCAAGTCCCATTAAACTCCAAAACCTTGTCAGTTCCCAAGGGCTTCTATCCGTGTCCCCCAAGCTCCTACTACCACTGGAGGTGTTCTGTCTTGAGATATAACATTGAGCCCCTTTTTTATTTGACCTCTTCTTTGTTTCATGGCAAAAGCCACTCACATGAAGCATCTCTGAGTCAAGCATACTTTACTAAAGGTTTGTGAGAAGGAACACTCAGAATGGTAAAGGGACATTATTCCCTCCTGTACTTCCATGTTTCGGTGGCCCGTATCTGAGGTAAACTGCAGCTACCCACAGAGAGCCTGGTTTCTATCTCTTCTGTACTTTCAAAGCCTATCATCTCTTCTCTCCTCCTACCTCTCTCAGGAGCATAACCAGTTTACTTTCTGGTTTCATAAGATGCAGTTTCTCCACTAATTTTTGCTGTCTTGCTTTCTGTTGGTACCCATGTCTTCAGCTTCTTCCCTTCTACCCTGAGCAGCTTCTCAAGATAACCTCCCAAAGTCAGGTTGTCCCTAGGAGGGAATTCTATTGTAAGGTGTTTTGATTGTGAAATGCACTCTTCGTTACAATCTACTGAAGCACCTATCATTAAATCGTAAACTTTTATTTCCATGTCCATTTTTCTCACTGTCCATGAAATCATCAAGGGTGGGTTTCATCCTCCCCCCTCTTTTGTTCCAAAGCTTACCACAGTGGTGGGTATATAATAAACATTCAGTAAGCAAATGAAAGTGTCTTAGTCCATCCAGGCTGCTATGAGAAAATATCATAGACTGAGTGGAGTATTGTGAAATAATAGAAAAAATATATATTGGTCTCTATCTGGGGTTACTGGCACAGAGCTCTTAAAGCTGTTGGAATTTCCTAAATGATAGGAACACTAGCAGCATCTTTTGTAGTCTTTTACTTTGGTCTTTTTTTGTGGTCTTTGACTTTAGGTCCTGACACAGAGCTCCTAAATCCCTTGGAATTTCCTGAATGATAGGAATGTCTTATGTTCTAACAAGGCATCTCTCGGTGGAACCCCCGATAGCAGCTGGTCACCAGAAAGTTCAAGCCATGATTAGAAGCTTGGAACTTTCAGCCCCACCCATCCCATTTTCCAGAGAGGAGAGGGAGTAGAAATGCACGAATAATTGATCATTCTTACACGATGAAGCCTCCATAGGAATCTCAATACTTGGGGAACCCGATAAGGTTTGGGTAGCTTCTAGGTTGGTGAATAGGTGGCGGGAGGTGTTGAGGAAGTGGATACCTTTACCTACCTTTTGCCTCTGGTTATTTCTAAGTGGTATCTTTTTATAATAAACGAGTGATGTAGTAAGTAAAATGTTTCTCTGAGTTCTATGGGCTGCTCTAGCAAATCCTGAGAAGGAGGTACTAGGAACCTATGGTTTATAGCCAGTAGGTCAAAAGTACCCAGCTGGTGTCGCAGAATTGCTTGATGTGTGGAAAATCTCCTGTGTGGGTGACCAGAAATACCAGAAGTAAAGTGTTATATGTGAGTAGTAAAGGAGAAACACACAGGAGTGTTTTTTCCTTTATGTTTATAAGCAACAAACATTTATTTGTTAGGTTCTATAGGTCAGGGAGTTCAAGATCATAGTACCAGCAGTTTCAGTGTCTGGTGTTCGCTCACTTCCTGGTTTACAGATGACCCTTTTCTCTGTGTCTTCACATGGTGGAAGGAGTCAGGGAGGTATTTAGGGCTCCTTTTACAAGAGCACTGATCCCATTCATGGCTCCACCCTCATGACCTGATCATCTCCCAAAGTGCTTATCTCCAAATACTAATACATTGGAGATTAGGATTTCAACATACGAATTTGGGGGGTGATTATATTCAGCCTCTAGCAAAAGAATAGCCGGGCTTTTTTTGTACTATGTTTATACTATTCCCCAATCTGCAACATTATCCCTACTATTTCTATCTCATTTCTTCACATCCTTGATGCTCCTGCTTCCCACACTTGCGCAACTATGGTATCTTTTTTACCTCTTCAGATCTTGGTCCTCTGAATGCTGAATTTTATTTTTACTCTCTTCCACTTCTTCACTGAAGGCAAGAGTTGTGTTTAGTGTACTTATATAAAGTTCTCCAGTATATTATCCTTTGATGAGGAGTTAATAAATGCATCTATATATTTAACCAATATTTATTGAATGCTTATAATTTGCTAATCTCTATTCTAAAAGCTGGACATATAGCAGGGACCAAAATTGAGAAAAGCCATCCCCCGCTACAAAGAGCTTACATTCCAGTGGTGAGAATCCAAGAATAAGCATAAAACAAATACATATATAACATGTAATTTGGTGATAAGTATATGAAGATAAAGTAGGGTTAGGGGACAGACAGTGTATGTATGCATGGTGGGGGAAGGGTCACATAGAAGGAGGAATTGTCATTTTATGTAGATTGTTGGGCAAGATCTAATAAGATAAAGGTTAAATAGGAACTGAAGAAAGACAGGGAGAGGGCCATGCACATATGCAGGGAATAAAGCACTCTAGCATCCCACACATCTTGGGATGAGCACCTTATAGTTCACAAAGGAGAAAAGGAAGGGGAGAGTATTATACAGATGGAGAAAAATATTTAAAAGTACAACAGACATTCATTTTCCTGAAAACCCTATAGATAATTTAAGGGGATGTGATAAGTTAGAGTGGGAAATTGACATTGTTTGGGAGCACTAGGCAATGGCTTCTTTCACCTGCTGTTGAAACCAAGTAGGCTGACCTTTCTTAGAGTGTATCTGGGCAAGTGGCACCATGCAATGGCTCTCCTGAGTTCTCCATCTAAAGAAGGATCCTGCCCGTTCCTGTCATATTGCCCTCCATATTTGTTTCAAAGACAGTCCTAAGTGCAAAAGATGCCATTTAGGATTTGATTTTTACAAAGGGGAAATATCAAAAGTTGTCAGGAGATTTGATTAAGGTGGGATCTTATTGGGTTACTGAGAAATAATCCTTGATTTCCTATTCAAGCAAGATGGCAATAAAAAAGTTTAAAAGTGGGGCGCCTGGGTTGCTCAGTTGGTTAAGTGTTTGACTTCAGCTTAGATCATGATCCCAAGGTCCTGGGAATGAGGCTCATGTTGGGCTCTGTGCTCAACAGGGAGTCTGCTTGTCCCTCTACCTCTCCCCCGACTCACGTGTGTGTGCAAGTGCGTGCTATCAAATTGATAAAAAAATCTTAAAAAAATTTTTTTTAAAGTAAACATAGGAGGTAACAACCTTAGTTTTTTAGAAACTGAGACATCTTGGTAATCTTAAATCATCAAGGACAGGGTAAAGTTAACATGAAGCATGGGAACTTTTTCTTATAAGACATAGAATTTTTGCCTTCAAGGCAGATAACTTAGAAAGTAAAAGAAAACCTTTTACAACCTCTTAGAGAAACCAATACTCTAAGAAAAATGTAAACATAAACTCTTTTTGAAAATATTATAAATAAACCCATTATATAAACCTTAGCTAGAATTGACCAATACAAATAAAATTCCATTTTCATGAACTTTCTACAGTTTTCTATATCCATTCAGGTTTTTTCTTAAACTTTCCTCCATCTTATTCTGGAATAATCAGTCATTTTACGTTAAGACAAATCTACTGTCTTTTTTATCTTAAAAGAACCCACACTCTTAGAGTACAATTTCTCAAAATGGCCAAAATGAACACATTCATTAACAGACACAAATATATAGAGCCTCTCTGTACCATTAAATATATCTCTTAATATTTCTGTATCTCTTAAATATAAGAGAAAAAAAATTATATAAACTTAAAGTTATGCTTTGTAACTAATGTTACAGTATTCTTAAAAATTATTTATTTAATGAATATTTATTAATGAGTTCAATTTGCAGCAGTCCAAGATTTTAAATTACCTAAACATTTGGAAATTATCTTTAACCTTACATGCTACAAAAATTACTATTTAAATAAAGTTTATCTGAGTAATGATTCAATTTGGTTAAAACCAGATTTAAAATTTTCATAATCGTATTTTATAAGAAATAATGCTAGCTCATTTGATCAGTAAACATGTTTAGAAAGAACAAACTCAAGTAGAATAAAAATGTGTACTCACATTGTACTGATAACTCAGATAAAATATAGTTCTTTCTATTAAACCAAAATTATGAAACTAGTTTTACTTGCTGAAGTTTTACCTAAGTATGTGAATGTGAATTCTTAAAATGTTTCTGAGTTTCTATAAGAATATCTCTTTTTCACATTAAAATTATTTAAGATTCAATTTCTTCAATTTCTGAAATATTGGGGATGGCCAATTATATAAATACTTATTTATCTCTTTGCCAACCACTCTAGAGCTCCTTTAACATAAAGGATCTCAAATTTAATTGATTCATGCTATCCAGAAATAGGAAAATATGACATATTCACATAATTAAAGGGAAAGACTTTCCTAAATTACAGAAGGAAAAAGTCCTAATACAAGACAGATACAGAAAGTTTATAGTTCTAATTCCAAAATTTCAGTCATGAGTCATGAGTCAAGCATACACAAATACAAAATTCACAGGCCCATTTCAAAGAACTGGTCTCTTTAAATTCTTAATTTATTTAAATTAACTCAGACAATCAGGGAAGAACAACAAACTAGATTCTCTGTCCCCTTTATCCAAAAGAAATAAAATCTCTATAAATTATGAGTTTCTTTATAGAGAGATCAACAGACGGTTGATCCAAGTAGAAAAGGGGGTCATCTGGGAACCTTAGGGAGTCATGAGGAAGGATGGAGTTGAGTGTGACCTCAGAATCTAGAGGGCAGCGTGATCCTTAGCCATTTCTCAGAACATGAAAGGATGGGGGAGCCTTTTTAACCATTGCTGCTTTCCAGAAGCACAGGTTCAACATTGTCATAGCTCTTACAAGTAGTTGCTATAATAACCCTCATATTCTAGATGAGGATATTAAGGCATAGAGAGGTTAAATAACTTGCCCAGACTCATACAGCTGCTAAGTGGTAGAGGTAGGAATCAAACTTTAAAGTCTCACACTAGCATCCATGCTGTTAGCTAATTTATGTACCTACCCTATGCCCTAAGAGCTTACCACAGGTTAAAGACCTTTTCTCCCTAGTCCATCACTCTTATCCCACAGACGAAAGCCCAGTAAATATTGGTAGGTGAATAAACAAAAGAGGAGAGTGTGAGCCATCAGTAGCGAAAGAAAGAAGAGAGTGAGGCAGAAAATGAACACAGAGTGAAATGGAGGGGAAAAAAAGAGACAATGTATTTCCTTTTTTCTGCTCCCTGGTGATACATATTGGTCCTGCCTCCCCAAGATAACCATTTTTCTCCAATTGAGTCCCAGGAATTTTTTTTAGGTTTTATTTTTTAAGTAATCTCTACATCCAATGTGGGGCTTGAACTTATGACCCCGAGATCAAGAGTCATATGCTCTTCCAACTGAGCCAGCCAGGTGTCCTGTCCTGGGAAAAATTTTAATCATTTAAAGACATACATTAACTGCCCCTGAAAATGGAGAATGTCAATAATCTGACATTGTTACTAATAAAAACTAAAGAGCATTGACCAAGCTGGAAGTTTGACCACCTACCTTGCTATCAATAACTATTTGGTATAACTGTTTATTTCTTGATTTGAGCCTCATTAAAGGCAGACATTCTATCATATTTGTCTTTGCATCTTCATTACTTTACATAGTCCCTGAGAAATAGTAGATATCTAATAAAATGTTTAATTGAATAGGAAAAATAAGACTTGGTGAAATTACCTCTCCTTGTCAAATAAGAGGAAAGGAGAATTAATTCCAGTTAATATGATGTAAGTACAACCAAAATAGACTGACAAAATGATATATTTGTTATAAATTCCCAGATAAAGTTTGCAGTGACTTGCAGTTTGGAGTCAGGATTTATATTTTATATTATAACCCATACAACACACAAGCACACATACATGTGGATAGAAGTCAAACTGAACAGAGCTGATAAAATATTTTGATACTATCGATCCCAACTGTTCTCATATTGACAGATTATTGTACATTGAACAGAATGCAGAGAATGATTTCAGCTAAGTTTTGAAAAAACAAACAATGGAACTATTAAAATATTGGGTTTATTTTTATAATTAAAACATGTTAATTGAAAAAAAAGTTCAAGTAACTGTTCAAATAACTATTCTTAGTTATTGTTGATAGAGTGAGATGGCCTAATTCTTTCAAACCCTGGCCCTTGCCTAGGCTATATACTATAGCAGTACTTATTATTAGTTAGTTCCCTCAGATTTAGTTGAAAGTACTTTAAGGTTATTCATATAGCTTATTTCTATGTGAAAATGGTTCTCTTAATAAAAGAGTTTGCATGTTATTTCTTGTCATAATACTCATAGTAATATTTGTCATGTCCTTTGGTAGTGTTTATAATGGTTTTTATAAAGCTTTGGTATACATCATTATGTTTGATTCCTACCATACGCTTGTGATACAAATAGTTCATTATGACCATTTGGCTAATGATAAGGAAGTGTGTGTGTGTGTGTGTGTGTGTGTGTGTGTGTGTGTGGTGGGGTTGGGAGAGAGAGTGTGCCTAATATCTATGTCTCACAGTTACTAAGTCTTAGAGATGTGACTCCTAGTTCAGTGATCATATTAATATAATGACTCAGTTGGCTTATATTCATACTTCTAAAAAGCTACAAAATTAACAAACCAGCTAGGGGTTGTTCTGGCGTAAAAATATATCTATGACTTGAAGAGATGATGTTATTTTTGACAAACGAAGGCTTAGTTGTCTTATACCTGTTGGGGGTGGGGGGTGGTGTGCGTCTTCCCTCCAATTTTCTAAAAATTAAAACCAAAACTGTATGAAAACCACATATTCTAACCTTTCACATTTTTCCTTATTCCTCTTCAGTCTGAAATGTTTCCCAGAAACAATGATATCCTTAGAATTTCTTGGTCAACTGTATCACAGACAATTCTAAATGCCATATACTCTCCTGTTAGGAATTATTACCCAATATTTTGATGAGAAAAATTCATCCTTCTGGCTCTTCAGAATCATTAGGAGGTGGCAACCACAACACCAAAGATTGACATTGAAGAGTATATTTTGGCAATAATCAGCTTTTGGGATTTAGCTTTTAAATGGATCTTTTGGAATAAGCTGAGGACAAACAGTTGCCTAGCTAATTGGGACAAAGGAAAAGCAGGTAAAAAGTATTCTAAAATCTTTTCCACAGCCACACACACCATTGGATGAGCAAGGCGGTCATATAGAGGAGACTTTTCCTCCTCATCATGACCAAAGTGTGGTTCTTTTGTGGTGACTAAGTACAGATCTTCCTCACTTTATATAGGGTTACATCCCAATAAACCCATTGTAAGTTGAAGGTGCATTTAATATATTTTAATCTGCAGAATACTACAGCTTATCCTAGCCTACCTTAAGGGTACCTTAGAACCCTACCTTAGATCGCTTACATTAGTCTATAGTTGGGCAGAATCATCTAACAAAAGACCTCTTTTTTAAATGGAGTGTTGAATATCTGATGTAATTTATAGAATTTTGTACTGAAAGTGAAAAACAGAATGATTGTAGGGGTACAGGATGGTTGTCAGTGCATTGATTGTTTACCCTTGTGGTCATGTGCCTGACTGGGAGCTGTGGCTCCCTGATGCTGACCATCATCATGAGAGAGGGTCAGGTTGCATATCACTGGCCCAGGAAAAGATCCAAAATCAAAATTCAAAGTATGGTTTCTACTTAATATATATTGTTTTTGCACCATCATAAAGTTAAAAAATCGTAAGTTGAGCCATTGTAAGTTGGGGACTGTCTCTACAGACCTCGAGTCATTCAAGCTATCACAGGGTCTTTTTACAAGCACTAGTTTTGAAGCTGAAAGAGGTGGACAAAACATTATAATGCACCTATTCTTCTGGAAACTGCTTTTGAAGGAGGGTGACTGAATGAGCATGACCAAAGTACTGAGGATCATTCCCTGTGGGTGGTCATGATTACATACAAGGAGAAAGAGTCAGTACTTACATGCGTGTGTGCAAGAGTTTGTGTATGAATGTGCATGGACATAATCAACCTTCTTGAGCTAGAAGACAATATTTCCTGCCTAACAGTTTTTTTCTAAATCCTAAAGTTTAGTATTAGTGTCTGTATTTTTATCAGTCAACATGACAATGCTAGTTGGATTATTAAGAAAAGAGCCAAAAGCATAATTACATTGTAAGTACTACTTTTTATGGAATATACTGAAATAGTTATGAAACTAATGACCAAAAGCTTGCCCCTCACCTCAGTTGCCAGTGTCAATCTATGCTGCATTAGAATCTGTGCTGAATTAGAAGTAAGTTTAGGATCATCTCCAAGATAATAAGACTCCCTGCTTATGATTATTATCCTTTAATGCTAAAACCCTGTGAAAAATCCCCCCAAAGCTTCGGTGAGTGTAGTGGGAAGAGCATTCATGAGGTTCGTTATTTGCTTTTGCTCCTTTGGCCAAAGGTCTAAATTAAATCAAGTTCAATGTTTTTGCTTGCGCCTTTTCTCATGATGAGGAAAAGCTACAAAAAGAAATCCCATGGAAAGGAGTACCAAGAAAAAGTATGTATTACTCCCTAAGGCCTTAAAAGAACAGATTTAAAACACCCACCCAAAGCCTGGAGTGAGGTGAGGAGAGATATATCCATTGTCAAGCAGAAAAGAAACATCATCCCAAGAAGAATCTAAAGTAGAAAAGAAATCCAAAGATAGAAAGCTATAAAAGATATTCTGAACATATGTAAAAGTTCCAAAATGTTGCATCATAATTAGTTTCCTAGATTCAAGTACATATAATTTTCCCCCCTTGGGGAGAAGTAAAAGCAAAGACACCTGGATTTTAGTAGTTGAAAGAAATTCTTTAAAAAAAAAAGCTTTTTTTTTTTTTTTTTTTTTTGGTCTACTTCAGTGCTTAATTATTCCCTAGATCCAGTCTGTCTTTGCTCTTAGGTGTGTATTCTCATTGAAGCAGTTCAATTCATGATAGAATCCTGAAACAGGGGCGCCTGGGTGGCTCAGTCGTTAAGCGTCTGCCTTCGGCTCAGGTCATGATCTCAGGGTCCTGGGATCGAGCCCCACATCATCGGGCTCCCTGCTCGGCGGGAAGCCTGCTTCTCCCTCTCCCACTCCCCCTGCTTGTGTTCCCTCTCTCGCTGTCTCTCTCTCTGTCAAATAAATAAATAAATTCTTTAAAAAAAAAAAAAAGAATCCTGAAACATTCTAAGACTGCCTTCTTGTAAATGTTGCTTTCTAAAGAAATGTTTTATATCTTAAAAGTTAGAAATAGCCTTTTTAAGTGTAGATATTTGTTCTCAAAGCTGCTGGAACTTTTCTTATAGTAAGTCATCACCTTTGTACTCTTTCTTTTGGAAGAAAAGTAGTAGACCACTTTACCAATTGAAATTTGAAGGAAGTAAAGGGAATATGTAATATACAGGAGTATATGTATATGCTTAATACCTGATCTTCTACTCAGTGAATGATGCTTTCAAGCTGAGTACAGTGAAAGGCAAATTTCTAGTTTCATTAAGGCATGAGTATACAGATTCCTTGCTAGAGGGTGTGGTCATCGTTAGCAATGTAACCAAATATTGCTGGCTCTCTGTTTTCCGTGAATGTGGAAAAATGGTGCCTCTCTACCACTTCGAAGTTGGATGTGGTAATATGATTTGTTTTTATAAACAGAATATGAGTGGAAGTAATACATGTCACTTCTTGGCAGAAACTTTTGAAGACAGTGTGTTATTTGCCATATATTCTTGTCCAGTAAAAAGGTGGTTATGAAATCACTTGTCAAGGTGAAGTTTTTGTCAGCTGAGACCTTGAGTGATGACAGTAAGATGTGCCCTTCTGCCCAACCTGAGAAGTATACACTGTGTGAGCAAGGATTTTTGGGGGGCTGTTTGGTTGGATTTTACTTGTTTGTTACCACAATATAACCTAGTTTACTCTGACTGATTATAACAGGGAAGAATTTAAAAACTTTTCTCCATACAATACCACAAATAAATGAAAATACAAACTGTGGACTTTGGGTGATAATGATGTGGCATGGTAGGTTCATCAATTATAACAAATGTACCACTCTGGTGAGGGATATTGATAATGCAGAGGTTATGCAGGTGTGTGTGTGGGGGGGGTATATGGGAAATCTCTGTACCTTTCCTTCAATTTTGTCATGAACCTTAAATGTGTCTAAAAAAATAAAGTATTAAAACAATGTAAGTCTTCTCCAGTATCCAGCATCATGTTAAGTTGGTGAAGTTCTTGAAAGTAATATCTGTAGGACAAAGTACTTGCTTTGGGCATCTGTCCATGATCAACAATAAACCATGTCAATGACCTTTCAAGTTTTGACTCTACACATCACATAGTAGAGACAGAAGTGTGTAAAAGAGTAAAAGACAAACTAGCAAATAATGAGTTTTTTGTTGATGGGACCAGCCTTGCTCTTTTGTTTTTGCACTTCACTCTGCCTGGAATGTATTTCTGCCAGATCCTGGCATGGCTGACTCTTCATCATTCATATATCCATTCACATGTCACCCTTGAGAGCAGATTTGTTGACAACCTTATCAAAAATAGTTCCCTGTCCCATCACTGTCTATCATATAACATCTTTTATTTTCTTCACAGCTCTTAAACCATCTACAGTATTTCTACATGTGCTTGTTTATTGGTTTATTGGCTATAAGATGCCAATATAATAGAGGTTCCATGATTACAAATATGCTATCAGGTTCATTACTGTGTTCCCAGCTCAAAGAACAGTTATTGGTATAAAATAGGTTGTGATATAATTTTGTGTTTGAATGGGTAATTAGAGACATCTACTTCTGACCAAACCAGAGTAAGAGGGAATGGGTCTTCCTTCATCCTTTAAGCAACTAAAATAATCTGGACAAAATATTTGAAAGACTAGTTTCAGTGGACAACAGTTATCACCAGACAGTAATCCCTGAGGGCAGGGAAAAAATGAAAGAAGTCCTACCAGTTTTTTAGCTTACTGCATAGAGAGTTTCTAGTGTATACCATAGGGAGGGGAACCCAGACAGGGTCTAGCAGTCTCCCTGAGTTGAAGAAATACAGGGCCATCCCATCTAGAGTTCACAGGGCAGAGTGCCAAAGGACTGCACTACAGAGTGAGAAAGTGCTGTAGATCTCCACAGGGTCCATATTGGTCTTCAACTGAGAACTGATCAGAACATGTGGGTGAGGAGACTACCAATACCAGAGCCACCTGAAAGGGTAAGGGACTCAATCTCCAAGGCTCATACAGGGCCAGGAACATTTTATGTTCTCATCAGTCAGAGTGGGAAAAACTCCATAAACATGGGCCCCCAGTTAGATACACAAGGCATTGCCTTGATAGTGGGGAAAAATTATCCTTAGTCTAAAAGTTTCTGTGGTCCTGCCTAACAAAACAAAAAAAACTTAAACTTTTTCTAAATAACTGTGTTCTAGAACAAATGTCAGGAACAGAAAAAAATCAACAAGATAAAATTAACAAAAAAGAAAATCAACAAGATAAAATTAAAAATTCCTGACATAACATCAAAATTACTAGGTAGGGATGGAAACAGTAATCCTCAACCTATAGTAAAGGAGAAACTCAAATCAATTGAAACCAATCTGAATTAGTAATAATTCAAGTGGAAGACTAAGTGGATAGGATGTTAAGATATATTTTTTAATTCTGTTTTCTGTTTTATAATTAAAAGTAAACATGTTAAGGAGAGCCATGGAAGATATAAAAAAAAAAAACCCAAATGAACTTCCATAAGTGAAAACTATAATATCTGAGATAAAAGAATGCACTACATGGGATTAATAGCGTATCTGAGGCTACAGAAGGAAATATTAGTGTACTTGCAGACTTAGCAATAAAAACTAAGTGAAACAAAAAAAACTGAGAGACGAAGAAAAACAGGGTGTTGGTGAGACGTGGGACAACATCAAGTGGCAAGCTACCTAATGTTCATGTAAATTGGAATCATTAAAAGGGGTGGGGACAGAAAAACTATATGAAGAAAAGCATCTAAAATTTTTCCAATTTTGATGAAAATCAGAAACTCACAGATTTGAGAAGCTTAGTGAAACCTAAGCAGGAGAAATCTGAAAAAAACTACAACAAACTACATCATAGTCAAATTACTAAAAAAAAAAATCTAAGTGTAGCCAGGGTAAAAAGGACCATTATGTACAGAGGGACAATAACAGTAGACTTGTTCTGAAACAATGAAGGCAAGAAAACAATGGATAAATTTTTTTTTGAGATTTTATTTATTCGAGAGAGAGAGAGAGAGAGAGAGAATGAGAGAGTGAGTGCAAGGCAGGGAGGGAGGGGGACAAACAGACTGTGCTGAGCGTGGAGCCTCAGGCAGGGCTCTGTCTTCGGATCCTTGAGATCATGACCTGAGCCGATATCAAGAGTCCAATGCCTAACCAACTGAGCCACCCAGGTGCCCCTCAAATAATTTTTTTAGACATACAAAAGCTAAAATAATTAGTCACCGGTGGCTCCAAAATATGTTAAAGAAGTCCTTCCAGCAGGACAATGATACCAGATGGAAATGCGTAACTACACATCTGAATGAGAGCATGGGTCAGAATGGTAATTATGATATGTAAGTAAATATGAATGTTTTTATTTTAAAATTTTAAAGTCATATTACAAGATTGACTGACTTTAAAGAAATATAATATCAATTTGTTGTTGGGTTTATAACAAAGGCAAAAGTAAATGTATGACCGTAATAGCAAAAGAGCAGAAGAACTGAAAGTAATGTATATTGTTATATATTTGTGGTATATACGAAGTGGGGTAATATTACGTGATGGTAGGCTCTAACTTAAAGGTATAGTATAAACTCTAAAGCAACTTATCCCCAAAAAGGAAAAAAAAAAGAAAAGAAAACAAGTTTAGAAAATAAACCAAGTGAGATAAAATGAAATTATTAAAAATATTAAATCCAAAAAAGGTAGACAAAGAAGTAAATAGAAAGAAAGAACAGATGAAATATGTAAAGCAGAAGTGGCAAGATAGATTTTAACGAAATCTTATTAATAATTCCAATAAACTTAAATGGTGCAGCCATCCCTAATTAAAAGTCAGATATTGTCAGGTTAGGTGAAAAAGCAAGACACAAATATATCTCACCTGGAAGAAACCTGCATTAAATATAAAGACACGACTAGGTTAAATGTGAAAGGAGCAGAAGGAGATATACTGCTAACATTAGTCCAAAAAGCTGAAGTAGCTATATTAATGCCAGATAAAGTATACTTTATAAAAAAAAAATAATACCAGGGATAAAGAGGGTCACTTGCAAAGAGATAAAGGGTTAATTCATCAGACGATATATTAAATCTTCAACATTTATGTACCTAGGGACAGAGCTTCAAAATGCACAAAGCAAAAAAGGATAAAATTGATAAATAAATCCACCATTACAGTGAAGAATTTCAATAGTAGAATAAGTAGACAGAAAATCACTAAGAGTATAGACAAACTGAATAACATTATCAAACAACTTGTCCTAATTTACATTTACAGAGCACTTTACCCAACAGCAGCAGGACGTGCACCGTTTTTAAGAGCATGCAAACATTTACCAGTCCAGGCCATAAAACATGTTCATAAGTTTAACAGGATTCAAATCAAACAAAAAATGTTCTCTGATCACAATGGGATTAATTAATATTAGAAATCAGTAACAGAAAGATATCTGGAAAATCCCCCAATATTTGTAAATTAAGTAACACATATAAATAAACCATGAGTTAAAAACTATTTTGAACCAAGGAAAAATGAAACACACATATCAGATTTTGTAGAATGCAGCCTAAGAAGGTTTTAGAGGCACATGTAGTGCAGTAAAATAATTATCTCAAATCAGTGGCCTAAGCTTCTATGTTAAGTAGAAATACAAGAGCAAATAAAACCTAAAGGAAATAGAAGATAAGAAATAAAGAGCAGAAATCAGTGAAATTAAAAGCAAAGATAGAAAATCAGTTGAACAAAGAGCTGACTTATTGAAAAGATCAAAAAGATCAATAAAATTGATAAACTTCTAGCCAGACTGATAAAAAAAAAAAAGAGTGAATGCACGATTTTCCAATATGAGGAATGAGAGAGGGTGGATCACTATAGATCCAGATATTAAAAGAATACAGGAATTATTATGAATTAGTAAATAGCTAATACAGGAGTAGTTTAATGAAACCACAATTAACAGTCAATTTACACACAGGCTACTGTTAGTTTATTATTTAAGGCTGAAGTTAAAAGGAAGAGCCCTGATCAAGGATGTAATATATTAAGTTCCTGAGTTGTTATCCAGCATATTTTTGTTAATAACAACAACAAAAATTTATCTAGTACCTAGAATTTGAAGGGAGCTGTGTTGGACTCTCTCCAGGGAACAAAAAGACAAAAAGGAGGTCCTCTGAAAATGCATGTTATGTATGTAAAATAATAAAGCATAAATGTTCAGTGATATGGGTTAAATAACTCCTCTTGAGATTGATGAGAGGGAGTAATTATAAAGGTCCAGGCAGACATCTTGGAGAAATTGATCCAAATAGCTCAGCATTTATGGTAGAGTTACCTAAGTTTGCATTTCTGGATGTAAATAAGAAGGCTAAATAATTTGAGAAACATAATGATATCCAAACCTTAATAACTGGGTGAAACACTTTAAATAAAAGATCCAAGCTAATTTCAAGGTGTAATTAATAAAAAATTAAAGAGTTAAAGAAATGGAATAATAGAATATAATCTTTTTGGCTAATAAACTAATTCGAACACTTGGATTACAGGCAAACAAATTTTCCAATAAGCCAAGGAGGGAACAGATACTCTATTAAGTTTCTGTTCTTATATGATAGCATATGATGTGGGAAGCAAATAAAAGCATGGTGACATGCTGTAAGTAGACTGTGTTTAAAGGAAAAACATGACGTTTTCACATAAGAATTCTAAGAGGAATTTGCTCATAGTGAGGCTGTTGGGATCCTTTCATACTCAGTATTGACTCCCAAGAAATAAAACATATCCACATTAAAGTCAAACATTTATCTCCTATTTGTAGTAGCTGTTGACTCGCGATCCCAGACCAATTCTGGGAATTTAGAATTTCCTAATTTAGGTGCATTTCCTCCCCTTTAACCCAAACATACTGTTCAAAAGCCCCAGATTACCAGGGTACTTCTTAAAAGTTGAAGCATTCTAATACTAACATCTTCTGGGAAAGAAGTCCATTCTTGCAGGGTCAAGGGAAGGGCTCACAGGTGCCCTGCTGTCCCGCAGTTCATGCATACTTCTTGTCAGTTTCCGGTACTCTACCACCTTTCAGATTAGAATAAGGACTATTGCTGATACTAAGCTTTCTCAGAGTGAGGGAAGAACAAATTTAATTTAATTTTTTTAAAAGATTTTACTTATTTATTTGACACACAGAGAGAGAGAGAGAGAGAGAGGGAACACAAGCAGGGGGAGCAGCAGAGGGGAGGGAGAAGCAGTCTCTGCTGAGCAAGGAGCCCCATGCAGGGGCTCCATCCCAGGACCCTCAGATCATGACCTGAGCCGAAGGCAGAGCTTAACTGACTGAGCCAACCCGGCGCTCCGGAACAAATTTAATTTTAAAAAGAAATCAGATTTGAAAGAAACTTTTCGTCAACTTTAATATAACTGTCCAAGCTACTCTAGATTCTCAGGATGCTGGATGAACAACAATGGGCAGTGAGCGGTTTAATTTCATAATTCCTCGTTTGTGATCTGACACATTTCTTCAAGAGACCCAGGAAAATGTGCCTGTAACTGATGCCCTGTTGTTGGAGGAGGTCATGGAGAGGATGTGACCTCCAGTTGACCTGAAAGCTGAATCCAGGCAATCTGAGGCTCCCCAACCCCTTCCCCATCCTTGGAATACATCATCACCCATAGTCCCCACAGCTGTAGCCATCTCAAGGACGTAGCCTTGGGACTTGAGAGCACCTGCATGTACACGCATATGAAACCAATGAAGGCCTCTATATAAACATTTACGACGGGGGCCGGCAGGTGTGGAGATCTACTTTTCTTGTGCTGCTGAGACGAGCCTGGTAAGTTCCCCTGTTTGTGGAAACTGCCACCTACCATGTTGGAGTGGCCTGCCTCTGTTCTCAGGTCTCTCCTTTTCCTCTGTGTTCATGTTTGGGGGCCAGTTTAAGGTTTCACCCAGGGAAACTGTTGTGGTTTCAAAAGAACAGTGGTTATGTTTTTGGTATTTGTTTTCTATGGCAAAATGTTTATTGAATACATAACAATTGTTCGATGAAATTTGATATCTAGACACCCATTTAAAACCACCAACCTGAGTTGCAAGGATAATCTGATGTAATCTGTTGTGGAATTGCTGATTTAGGAACTATCCTCATTTCCTGGGGTCTTTTCTTACGTCGTTGTTAAGCATTTTCATGTTGGTGCTTGGTGGTCCTGTTGGCTTCATAGCAAGTCTTCATGGGGAAGCAGTAAACTGTCATCAGATTTCCTTTCTAAATATGCTGTCCTGGTCAAAGTGATCTCAGACAGTTAATCAAGGAAGCAATGTCTCTGTTTTCATGAGTCTTGGAGCACATGGATAATTGCAAAAATGTATTTGTGTGTATAATAAACTTTAAAAAGTGGTCCGGAGTTACTCAACTGTAGGTTTACAAAAACAAGATCAAAATAACTATTTGTAAAAATAAATTTACAAACAAATATCTCAATGTCAAAACAATTGATTAAATGGTTCTACTTGTTTTATCCGTGGCTAATAAAGACAGAGCTAATATGGTAAGAAACAAGCATCTACTTTATTTATAAGACCCATGCAGTACTTCTAGATCACTTATTATGTGTCAGGAAATATGCCAAGCCCATAATAAATATTAATTCATTTCAGTCCCCACAATAATCCTATTAGGTATGGAATAATGTCCTGCTTGCAAGTGAAAGGAAACACGAGGAAGAGAAAAAGAATTTGAAAGGGAGGGAGACACTGTGGAGACTAACCGTCTGCTATAAGGAAGAACTAAAATTTGAACCCAGGTCTGCCTGGACTCCAATGCCCAAACTTTTAAAACCACCTTTTATTGGTGCCTGGGATTTGGTGGGTACTAACTAATTAAATTAAATAAAGGCTAAGATGATATGCTGGGTTTTTAAAGCCTTTCCACACTAACATAGGTGGAATTGTTGATCAATCCTAATTCTTCATGTATTTTGTCTATATGCTGTGTTTATTAATAATGTTCAACTCCCATATATGAATAATTCCTTTAAAATGTCTTTAATAAGATATGATCCAGATGAAACAGAATTATTGTTTTTAGATGGAAACCTTAAACATTTTATATCGATTTTCGTTACCAAATTTCTCCCACTGATCTGTGAAGTTTAACCTAGTAGTTGCTCTGTTACAAACAAGAAGATTTTTAAATGCTACATTTTATAGAAAAAAAAAATAACTCCTGGAAATGTTAGAGGCAAATCTAATGTTAGTGGCACAGTATATATTTTTTTCTTTCTAATATTTGTAACAGATAACCTAGAGTTTGTAAAATAGTGATTTGAGAGTGACATTTGGGGGAAATGCGAGGTGCCCTCCAAGTTCTTATTTTCACCTTTAAATGTTATAAAAATTTAGTATTTCAGATTAATTTTATAAATTTGATTAAAATCTGTTAAATTAGATTGTTTGCAGTTGGTAGAATTCTTTTACCTATATCCACTTTTGTGACATCTGCTGACAATTCCTGGTATTGCAGTGCTCCATAATTCATCCTTATCTGCCTTCTCCAACTGTCCAAGACTTATATATTCAGATAATACCGATTTAATTCACCTTAAGGAACTTAGTGCATATCCTTGACTAAAGAAGAGGTATTGTAATATGAAACCCAATTCTAGAAGAGAAATGAGTCCTCCAGAGGCTGAGGAATAATTCACTTAACATATTTGTGTATTTTTCCTCATTGCTTGTCACTAAAAGAGATATTCTACATTTTTTCCCCTGAAAACCCCAAACTCCTTCCATGTAAGAATATTCTATATTGTAATATTTACTATTGACAGTCATCAACCATTCCCCTAATGACCTCATGCCACGCAGATATTCACCATATGACAGTTATGTGATAAAAACTGTGCATCAGAGTAAAACTGAAGGGAAAGAGTCTAAATCCATATTAACAATGAATGAACTGTACCTAGATCCCTGCACACATCGGTGCATGGCTACAAAGCAGAATGCATGAGCAAACTTTTTATATTACCAGGAATCCATTTATCCATAGTCCCATCAGTCAAATTCAGATACTTGTTGCCAGCTCCAAGATTTATAGGCTAGAGCTGGTTTTTGAAATTGCTTTGTATTTCCATTTAACAGCCAGGGCAGCAGCATGTTGAAATTTTGCCTTGGTCTCCTTGGAGCCTATTTATAAAGCTAATTTGTCTCTCTGGACATTCCGCCCCCCTCATTCAAATGCCAGCTCTAGGCTTCCGAACCATTAACTGCGCACCCCCCCCTTTTTTTTTTGTCCCAAACAAAATGCTGTCCTAGACAATGCCACTGCAGAACCGTGATGATTCTGATGATGATCTAGTCCTTCCAGGCAGGTTACAAACAATGTTGCCTTCTGGCCAGAGATGGTTTCCCTGCCCTCCCCTCCCCTCAGACACACGGAGCCGGGGGAAGTACACATTTACTGTACTGCGTGCGGCTGCCTTGAAGAAACTGTAGCTAACCACCTGATTAGTATTCTTGCCTCCACCGTGTCTCACTTGCAGCATCAGAGGGCTGAGCAAAATGCAGTAGAACAGGGACAGACACAGCTCTGGCAATCATCTCAATGCAGGCTGCCGAGTGTTGGGGGTGGGGGATGCAGCACATCAAGATTAATAACCTTGCCATAATCCGGGGCGCCCTGCAAGCAGACACCTCTGCTGATTGACCTGCTCCTGGCTTGATGAATCTGCCCCGGGGGAGAGGGATCCGGAACCTACCTTGTCTTGCCCCCCCCCGCCCGATTTTGGATGTTCTTTTGATCCTACACCGATCTGGAAAGGTAACCGTGAGCCCTGCCATCTGCAGCCCACGGCAGCTATTGGAGGTTACTACTGACAGTTTTCATTACACTGGGGTGTGTGTGTGTGTGTGTGTGTGTGTGTGTGTGTGTGTGTGTGTGTGTGAGTGGGGGCGACTGCTTTCTCGTGAAAGAGGATGTGCGAGTGTCCGTGAGTGTGTGTGTTTGTGTGACAACTAAAGCAGGTATACCGTACAGTAGGAGATTTCAACAGCGTGAAAATATTCTCTGGGCACTTGGACTCAGTGTGTAGCCCCCAGCCTTCATCATTCCCTTCCTTTCCCACTCCCCCTTTCTCTTTTTGCCTTGGATGAGTTTTTGGCTTACTTTTTGGCGGAGTCTCTTGGACATGTTTTTGCTGGTGCTGGAAGATCAGATAAATGGAACCTTTGCAAACTGATGATTTTTCTCCTATGTGACTTAAAAAAAGAAGAAAAAGAAGAAAATAGAGTAGTGCAAGATAAGCTAGAGGATTTTAAATTTTCCTTGGTGAACTTTGAGGATCCACAAGGAAGGTAAGTCACGGGACTCCTTAGATCTTGGTCCTTGTTTTCTTGCAATGTTTGTGCTTTCCTGTTTGTTTTCGGAAATCGATATGCAGTTTATAAGTGCATTTTTAGAGCCTGTAATGCCCAGAAGAACTCAGTGTGTGGCATTTTGGGGCTATTTTCATGCCAAGGAGATTATTTGCATTTGTATAACCATCCCCCATCCCTCTGCCTCTTATTTATCTAACATTTTCACAGTGAATTCTGCTTCTGTGAAAAGTGGAAAAAAAATAATTCCAGCCTTCTCCCTCCCTGAAATGCTCTCTAAATTTGGCGGGGGGTGGGGGGGTGGCGGTTCAGAAAAGCGACTGGCAGAGGCTCTGAGTAAGAGGCAAAAGTGTGTCTGCTCAGAGACTGAGGGTGGAGGTTGGGGTGTAATCTGGACTTTTATGATAACTTAATAGTAGACTTTTTACCCCCCCCATGGCACTTATTTTTTCTCTGGAATAGTTAAATCTCCTCTGGAGAGCAGCGAATGTGTGGAATACAGAAAAGCTATTTCAACACCTCTTAAATGGAACAAATGAGAACAAAGTGGAAATTGTTTAGTATTTTGAACCTCCTTTTTTGCACGGATTCTCCTGCGATCGCATCTCACTAACCTTTCTGAATGCTCTGTCCCCTGATTAAGACTAGTGTCTCTCATTCTGGAACATCCCCTTACCCTACATGGTCCCTAGAGAAGGAAGTGCGGTTGCAAATTGCTCCTAATAGTCTACTCTTGGCTGTAAAAGCAAGCAGGAGGCATCAGGAATTCAGGTGACTTTGGTCAAACATCTTGCTTAACTCCATCCCTTTAGTGTTTCCTGGTGGTTAGCTGTAGCTCTTTTTCTTTTTTTTCCTTTCCCTTTCCCTCAAAGTAAAATGCAGATAGTGTGTCACCTATTTCCATCCCGAGGTGACTTAATTAAAGCAGAGTAGCATTTCACTGTGTTAGCATCCGTATTCCGGGAGCTGTATTTTTATCTCTGCACTGGTCTCATGTAGCTTCTCCCAAGAAGTGAGAATCACTCGTAAATGTATTTCTAAAATATTGAGCCCCCCAAGTAGAAGCAGTAGAGCTTCATTCAGTCTTCCTCCGTCAGTACCATGTGGATGGTTTATCCTAGAAGGAATGGTGAGATTTCATGGAATGTTGGCCAAGTTGAACTGTTCTGTGAACATTTTCATGGAAGAGCTGACAGGACGTTAACCAGGCCGAGGAGTGCACACAGAGGTGTTTCTCCGAGGGGGGGGGTGTCCGTGTGTAGATAGAGAGATGATGCAAATTGTAACCTGAGCTTTCTTCAGAGACAGCTGGGGGTCAAATATGTATTGGGGCGTCCAACTCCAGAGATGTCAGAGCTCATACTCCAAACATTAAGACTGTTTTCTCTATAAGGGATTTCCCCCTAATCCTGAACTAAAAAGAAAGAAAAAAAAACCCCAAAACTTAAAGGTGAGCTTATATCCTGGTCTTGCCATGGACTATCCCTTCTGTCTATCTGATATTTTTGCAAAGTGGTATGAAAGAAACCATTTAAGGAGGGCCAGTGTTGATGCCTCTCCCCCCACCGGCTGTCACTTCCTCCACTCATTGCTCCTGGTGAATATACTAGGGAAAACTATCTCCCATCAGTATAATGTATGATCTGTCATTCTTGTCAACTATTTCTGCTCAGGATATTTTCATCTTTTATTCAGAGATTCCAGTTACATTCTTTTATCAGAAAGGGACTTTTTTCATTTTTAAAAGACTTGAAACCTAGGAGAAACTCCAAATAACATTCCATTTTCTTTGTGGAGCAAACAACCTGGGACTTGTGAAACCTGAAGGCAAATGTCATACATGTCCTGGAAACACAGGGTACCCCTCTGAGGAGTGTGTAGAGCCCTGTTGAGTGCTCCAGTGCTTAGGGATGGGGAGGGGGTTGTGTCCGGGTAGAGGAGTTGCCCACACTCTGCCTGGATCATCACCCTTCCTTAGGTTGGGCAGCTCCTCAGGAACCTGCAGCTTTTGGTAACCAGTACCAGGTACAGGGGACCGTATGTTACATCTTCTATTTTGTGTGGGGACTGTTCTGAATAAGGAGAAGCCCTTTGAAAATGTTGTTCTGGAAGTTGGCAAATTAATGCCTCTTCTTACTGAGGCTATTTAATTCTGACTGCTCCCCTCCCATTCACATTCTCACCCAGGGTGGGTATATTTAGACTTGTATTGGTTTAAAGAAAAAATTAATTGCAGATTATGCTCAATACCGTCTTAAAAATAATAAGGAAAACATCTTGGCTTTTGTGTATTTGAGATTTAGTAATTGTAACGAGCGAAACTTCTAGCGATAGCAACACTTTCATTATCACTTATTTTCAGCTAATAATAGAAATGGGGTACAAGCCAACTCAGGGTATGCTGATTATAGTTCCTGCAATGAGTAGAGCATCTCCCTGGTAGGTCAAGGTTTCCTGATGGTCTTTGAGCAGTTGTAACTTTGCATCTTTATTAGCTTAGGTCAGAGCAAAAGTAAACAGCTTTCAATCAGAAGAGGCTCCAGATCTATGGCTTTGTTCTGTCTTTTCCAGATTTGTTTTGTGATAAAGCATTTTTTTTTTTTTAACAGGGTTTGTTTTCTTGCTTAGTGAGTTCAGAAAAGAAAAGGGAGGGACGGAAATTTTTGTTTCAGTACAGGTAACCTATCAGAGTTCTCAAGAAAAAGGCTGGAATTCCCTAGAAGGAATATATGCAGAGTTATTTTTTGTAAAAGAATTAATTAGTAAAGGGATCCCTTGAGTTTGTTTATTTGGGGGAGAATAAAGGAAATTCCAATTCCTTCTCTATTTAGTTCCAGTCAGTTGGCCAGCCTTTCTGTGGGTCTTTGCTCAAATGAGCCAACCAGACCCAACATTCTCCAGTGCCTTTCTATGTTTTTAAGACCGAGGGCACTTAACACATGAATGGCTCTTTCCTTCTGTAACAGACAGAGCTGACAGCTGGAAAGTCAGCTACTGAGAACCTTTAAAGGGAGCCAGAAAGATCACCCCGTAAACTGAAGAGCAAAAGGGAGCCCTTGCCACTCTAGCCCTGGAGGTGGGTGAGGACCAGGCACACTGAACTTGAAGTTTTGATTGCTGAGTCATTACAACAGCCTAGAGCTGTGTGTTAGCTCCAGGAACTGATGCTGACATTGGGGCTAATGCTAATAGAATAGGCTCCAGCATCAGCCTACAGCAGAAAATGCACTCTTGGGATGAAGTAGATATAGTCTCTGATGACAAATGCATGCTTGTATATTTTTGCTATTGTTCTTTATCACTTAAAAACAACTTCTCAGGGTTCCCCCATTGAATTGCAGAGGAAAATATGGGTTAATTAAAGTGCAACTAGAACAGGGGCTTTGCAATGGACTAAATCAATTCACTTAATTATCTGAATACCCATTTGGGACCACTCAATAGTCACAGGTAAGGGGGGGCTGGGGGGAGACTGGGGTTAGAATCCAGAGAAGGAAGGCCTTGGACTGAGAATTAGGTGTCAGACACTGACAGTGCTGCTTGTAAGTCATTCAAAGTCTCAGAGCTCTGATACCTTCCCATGTAGTTTAGAAATAAACATCCCTAACTTCCAGTGTCATCATGAGGATCATGATGCAATATTACAGAATAAAATGATCTGTAATTGCACATTGCTGTGGAAATGTAAGGTACTATGGTAATGGCGACTTCATATTTGGTTTAAGACTTTACAAAATAATTTCTTCTATACAATTTTCAGTTGATTAAAGAATTGATCTTCCTGATGGGTGAACAATGTGGTGTTAAAATTGGGGTGCATCACAGATGAGTTGATTCTACCTCATCTCAGTAATTTTTGTGGAACACTCTTGGTTTTGGGTTTATGTATGTGTGCACACATGTGTGTATGAGCTTGTATACATGTGCAAATAATTGACCAATCTACAGGAGGTATAACTTTAGATTCATGAAAAATAGAAAAGGTGATGACCCTAATACACTGTTGTTGAGTATCCAAAAAGGATAAGAAAGACTTGGGCATTTAGCCTTTTCTCTGGAAATACACAGATCATTACAGGGTTTGTGGGTTCTAGAAAACTCCAGTCAACAATGAGGCTGTTGACTAGAATTTGAGTTAAACTTGAAAATTATATCAATAGGATTTTTATAATGATAGGTCATGATGATGACTGTCACACCAAGTTATGTTTGGGGGACAGATAAACCAGGATTAAAGGACTGAGTTAGAGATCATTATGACAAGAAAATATGTTGGTGATGAGCACTGGCGTTGGAGTTGGACAGACTTGGGGATGGATATCTAATCTCTTGGAGCCTCAGTTATCCAATCCGTAAAACAGGGACAATTAGGTCCTTCAATGGGCCTCCGTGATGTATGAACAAATGAGTGTATATGCACTTGACCCTTGAGTAATGTGGGGGATTAGGGATGCCACCCTCCAGGCAGTAGAAAATCTCATATAACTTTTGACTCCCCCCAAATTTAATAGCCTCCTGTTGATCAGAAATCTTACTGATAACATAGTCAATTCACATATATTTTGTAATATGCGTTATATACTATATTGCGACAAAGTTAGCTAGAGAAAAGAAAATGTGTTTAAGAAAATCCTAGGGAAGGTATATTTACAGCACTGTATGTAAAACATCCATGTCTAAGTGGACCTGCACTGTTCAAACCTATGTTGTTGAGGGGTCAACTGCACAGCACTTGGTTAAATCCTTAACACAAAACTGGACCTCTATAGGTAGTTCACCTCTATTCTCTTCCTCTTCTGCCTCTGGCTTAAGAGTTAGGAAGACCACTCTAATTTAGTGTATTTATGTAACTTATGTGGGTAGGCAAAAGCCCCAAATGTAATCTGAGAGCTAAGTAAAATGGGAGAGAGAAAGCTATATTTCTGTAAATTAGCTCATTTCATATACCATGATTTCATCAGATCCTTTCTCAGAGCAACCAAAGTGCCCTTTCCAGATGTCACCTCACTTATGCTCAGAACTTCCAAAATGATACTGAATGTAAGTAGCAAGAATCATGTGCACCCATCCATATGTGGTTGCAGAAACACAATTCACATGTCAGCAAGTGGTGTTAACACTGCTCTTTATCTAACATCTCGTTTTGTTCACAGTCAATGAAAGATGCATATTTATTAAACACCTACCAGGTACAAGCCCTGTGATCACTGCTGTGGGGGATCTAGAAGGCCTCTCTCTGCTCATGCTTCTTTGCTGCAATTCCTGCATTTGGATGGGGCAAGCTGCAGTTTCAAGGCTGTCCCCTGGAATTTGGACTTGATAGTTGAAACAGGAGTAAGATTGCCCGGCACAAAGATGACCTATGTGGGGCTGTGTCATTGTGCGTGACCTTTACTTAGTTCAAGAACATCTTGCAAAGGATGTAAAGATCCTTGTTCCTGTTGGAGCTGAGCTGAGCTGTCAGTGATGAGTTCAATTCTGCTTTGCTAACTCTGCAGGGCTGGTACCACTTGACCCAGGTATTTCTGTTCTGCAAAGTCAGCCTTTCCCTAGGAATGAAGAGAGCAGGATTTTGTCCTTCAGATTGTGGGTTTTTCTATCCTTATGTTGAATGGATAGAGCCTATTTTATGGCCTGCCGAGAAGGAAGACAAGAACCATGTTCCCTGTTTGTTAAGGCTCCATTTCTTAAAATCCAAATCTAGGAGAGTAAGAAAGGGACGAGGGACGTCAGTTGGTCAAAAGAGTAAATGCTCGATGCTGTGATAGAGGCCTGTAAACTTGCATCAGGGTTTGTGGTTAGAACAGTGCACTGAACTAAAATTCCCTGAGTAATATACTGCATGTGCACACATTGAGCTGATGTCATAAATTATAACTAATTCTCTCACAGTCAACAAATATATTCTATGTGTCAGATACGGTGCTATGTAGGTTATATTATTTATACTTCTCAAAGAAAAGTAAGATAACATTCCCATATTACAGATGAAGCAAAAAGTGATTCATTCCTTTGCCCCAGATTCTGATGGACTTCAAAGCTCTTTATATTCTTTCTATGTATACATAAGGATATATATTCTATATATACCATATTGTTTTTTTTTTAAGTTTTTAGATTTGCAAGTCCAATCTTTCTTCACATAAATCCTTGATTATGGACAGTCGAGAAGTAAGTCTTTAAATGCAAATCAAAAAATCTTGTCATGACAGGGCTCATTCTATCAGGGGAAAGATGTGGTCTCTGTTTCGAAGGGACCTCTAAAGTGTCACCTCCTTAACCAATGGGTTCCTGATAATAGTAAATCATCAATGCTTTGAGGTAGAGCCTGAGGTTGACAATTACCTAAATCTCATTGGAACGTTTGGTATCCTGTGCCATGTTGGCAACTGGTAATGGCAAAAGTAACTAGAGTTACAGGTTGTGGGACAAAGAAATGAGGCTCTCCTCTGTAACATTAAATCATAATCAGCATTGGGCAGTATTTGCAGAATGCATGTTATGGGTGTTTCTCTCAATGTTTTTCTACTCATTTGTTAGGTGACTTTGTATGGATTACTTTTGTACCTTTTTCCTTCTCTTACCTTGTGTGGTTTTTGTAAAAATTAAGAAAAGTAATACTTATAAGGGACCTAGAAGAGAGACTGGAATTTAGTTGGTGTTCAATAAAAGATATACTATTTACTTAAAATGGTTAATAGTATTATGATTTAGGAAGCTCAGTTTGTGTTTAAACCTTATACTGCCCAGTCAGGAAACGACAGATATTGGCGGGGATGTGAAGAAAGGGGAACCCTCCTACACTGTTGGTGGGAATGCAAGCTGGTGCAACCACTCTGGAAAACAGTGTGGAGGTTCCTCAAACAGTTGAAAATAGAGCTACCATATGATCCAGCAATTGCACTACTGGGTATTTACCACAAAGATACAAATGTAGGGATCCGAAGGGGTATGTGCACCCCGATGTTTATAGCAGCAATGTCCACAATAGCCAAACTGTGGAAAGAGCCAAAATGTCCATCGACAGATGAATGGATAAAGAAGAGGTGGTATATATACACAATGGAATATTATGCAGCCATCAAAAGGAATGAGATCTTGCCATTTGCAACGACGTGGATGGAACTGGAGGATGTTATGCTGAGTGAAATAAGTCAATCAGAGAAAGACATGTATCATATGACCTCACTGATATGAGGAATTCTTAATCTCAGGAAACAAACTGAGTGTTGCTGGAGTGATGGGGGTGGGAGGGATGAGGTGGCTGGGTGATAGACATTGGGTAGGGTATGTGCTATGGTGAGCGCTGTGAATTGTGCAAGACTGTTGAATCACAGATCTGTACTTCTGAAACAAATAATGCAACATATGTTAAGAAAAAAGAAAAGAAGATAGCAGGAAGGGAAGAATGAAGGGGAGTAACTCGGAGGGGGAGACGAACCATGAGAGACGATGGACTCTGAAAAACAAACTGAGGGTTCTAGAGGGGAGGGGGGTGGGGGGATGGGTTAGCCTGGTGATGGGTATTAAAGAGGGCACATTCTGCATGGAGCACTGGGTATTATGCACAAACAATGAATCATGGAACACTACATCAAGAACTAATGATGTATGGTGATTAACATAACAATAAAAAATTAAAAAAATAAATCTTGTACTGCCCAGTGCCAGAGTTTATACAAATTGTTGCCTCACATGAATGAACAGAAAAGTGAATATCCAGGTCTGTCTGGCCATAAAAATATGAATGAGAGGAGGAAAATTATCTTTCAGTAGTATTGATGTCAGTGGGGAACATGCTGATAGAAAAAGTGATTTGTTGTGGAGCATTCAAGGAGACTAGAGAAACAGAGAACCAAGTCAGAACTTCACGTGCTGAGGAATTTATCCTATTGTTCAATCCTAAAATGCTATCAGCTTGGGCATATAGATCAATGCTTGTCTGTAAACAGGAAAAGGGGTCACATTTGAAAGCTTTCTTGATAAAGAGAAGAGATAACAATCCTCCTTTGACTTTATGCTGTCAAAGAAAGAAAATTTCAACTCTGCCTTTTCTCTCATCTCTGCAAGATTTCTCTAGCTTTTGTGTATAGCATAGATATTTTTAAAATCAGTTTTTGGTGTTCTGGCTGCTCCTTTTTAATATATATGAGCAAGCCAGAATTCTAAGTGTTTGGTAAGCCATTCCGGGATGGGAGATTTAAATCTTTTATTTAGAACATCTTGATTTTTTTTTTTTTTTTTTTTTTTTTTTTTTGTATTTCTGATGTGGGTAGCAAGTCCCAGAAACAAGACCAAGTGAGCACACAATGGTTCAGGGTATACTTCTTTGGAAAAATGACTGGAATTAAAATTTTTGATCATACATGCCAGGAACCTTGTAGACAATGTGGAAGAAACATTCAATAAAGAAAGTTGTTTTTTTTTTTTTTAATACAAATGGAGACCAATGTTTGGATAACAGTAAAAAATAAAGTACAAGCAGTTTGAACAATCACTTTAATAAAGGTGCAGTTGTACCTGAAAAGGAGTGAGTGATAGTACAAACAGTGGGTGAATGAGCTAACTTTCTTCCTGTTGGGGAGCTTCCCTATATATAGGGATAAACATAGTAAGGAGATAGATAAACACAAGGAAAAAATTCCACTCGCACCTCTTCTAAAGGAAAGCCATGTTTATAGGTGACTTTTGCTCAGGATCTTTCTTCTACCAAAGAATCTGGACTGTATTAAATATTAAACATTTTATCAATTAACTTGTTCTGATTTCAGTGCCCCAAGTAAGAACATATATACAAGTAGTCTTAAGTTTTTCTGAGTGTCTCTTGACTGCAAATACTTTCATGAACCAGAGTCTGTCCTGCTCACAGATGGGTTCTTGCGTTCATCTGGTGGATGCTTACCTCCTTTATCCCGTTCCTCTTATTTGACCTATCTCGCCTACTGCCATGATTCCACTGGATGTGTGTTTGCCCCAACAAGTTCGATTTTTTTATCTCTCCCATCACTAAAGGCACTGATGCATTTTTGCCTCCAAAGCTTTCACTAAATGGAATTCTATATTTCCTATCTGGTGTATGTTTTTTCCCCAAGACTCATTTGACTGGAACCATATATATACATATATATAATCTATATTATATATATATACATTTTTTTCTACTCCTTAATCTCAGAACTATGACCTAAATCTAGATTAAGGTCACTTTTGCATAAGTAAATAGAGTTCTCAATGAATGCTTTTGTGTGTAATATCCCTTTCCATCTGTGGTCATTTCAGTGGTATCATTTAGTGATGTGTTTATTGGAATACCTGCTAGGTTCACTATTATATAAGTTATAGTGTGGAACACAAAGTTGTAAGCATATGACTTTTTTCCCCTCAAATATGTTAATGTATTATTGCTAATGTTACATTAGCGAGTTAATTTCTCTTTTGATAAACAAGGCAGCATTGGGTTCAGAACCAAAAAATGGAGTCAATATGAATGATTTACAGAATACAGTTATCACTGGGGAGTTTGTAATTGGGGAATTTTAAGGAAGAAAGCTGAACTTGGGTTTAGCCCAGAATATAATGTGAAGTGACCATTTTTCTGAAGAGGATATGGAAGAGATTAGGACTTCCCTGTGAATAAGATAAGGAAATGTCATCAACAAGTAGTTGGTGGGTAAGAATAAACATATGGGGTGCGTCCTGTTGAAGGCCTTGGGGAAAAAAATTACAAAATTAACACAGTAGCTATCCTGCATTTAACACTATGATATTTCGGGTGCTATGCTAGGAACTTCAGTTGTGAAAAGGAAGTATGAGTGATTCTCAGGGTACTGATGAGGACGTTCAACCTCAGACAACTCCTGATTTGCTCAAGGTCATGAGACCCTACACACAGTGCACAATGTGTGCCAAGATGCCTCTGACTGCAGAGCCCAGACCACTTGATTCCTCCCATTCTGATCTTTATCTTTGCAAACCCTTAAAGCCATGCAGTGTTCTGTATTTTCCCCGACTGCCTTTCAAATTGCTCTATCCTCTTTTGGGTGAAAACCATTTGCAGTAACTTTTTTTTTTACCTTCATTTTCCTGGAATCTTTTCTTCCAGTGATCGCCAAAAAAAGAGCTTGGAGACAAAGATAGATATAAAGACTCCTCTCTGGCATCCTCACTCTCTCTTCCTTGTAAAGATCTGAGTGTGTCCCTTTTCTATTTTCTGGAAGGGGAGCTAGTGCTTTATACAGATGGTCTGTCGGACAGACAGATGGTCCAAACTTCTCTAATGGTATGTTCGAGAGAGAAACATGTCGGTGAACTGCCAGCTCAGAATGGAATGGCACTTCACACAAGCATGAAGGGTTGATAGAAGAAAGTGTTCTCTGACCTTCCAGACTTCAGTCCCGTTCCTTAGTTTGGAATTCTTAGAGATAGGAGAGAGACTCTTTCTGTTGTGAGTAGATGGCCATTTCTTTTCCTCTCAAACCAGGGGGCTGATGGTTCCACCACAGTAAACTCAGAAATTTACCAGGGGGTTTCATGGGGTGCCATTTTTTTGGCTTAGGGATTGGAGCTAAGATAAGGATCCAGGAGAAGCCAAAGGCAGACTATTTGAAGCTAATCCACTCTAATTCTGACCATGCCACTGGAAAAAGAATAACCGCAGAGGGTTTTGCCCATCAAGGGGAAGCCACTAACCAAATTGATTCTTTGGTCATTGCTATCAATCTCTGTGGGGCCAGTACAGAGTCACCTGCCAAGCTTCTGGTTAAATAACCCCCTGACTCTCTCTCCTGATGGGCACAGAGCTACGAAATTCAGAAACAGAAAAAGGGCTAATTTCCTCTTCCTGTCTGGGGTCTGAGGACTGCTCCAGAAAAACCAGCCCTCCTCAATGTCTGTTTTACACCCATGCTACCTCCTGTGGTAGCTAGTGATTTGAGAGTATAAGGAAATCTTTCCCTACTTCTGTCTCCTGTTCCCCTAGCCGTTTCCTGCTTCCTTCTCTCAAGCTTTTTAAGTACCTTCAGTCTTCCACTCCAGATCCAGGTTTTCTGGCATCTACCTCGGGCCTACCTCCTTTTTGGTAACATCTTTACTTTCACATCTGTATCCTTTGTTCTAGTCTCCTTCCGCACACTTCCAGTTTTAAGCAAACTAGGGCTTCAGATTAAGAGGCATTGCTTCCTTTTGCCCCAGTTTACAATATTGAGGTGCAATACTCAATCCTCCAGCCCTCTTGCTAGGCATGAGATGCTGCCTTTGCATAATGACTCCCAGTCTTCCCAACCTGCAAACCCTAGTTCTTATCTGCCAACTATCTCCTTTTTCTGTCATTTGACGTAAGCATCTTTTACAAAGGACCATGATATTACCTGCCGCACTGGGATCATGATAACAAGTAACATTTATTCAGCATTTACTATGTGTCGAGAACTTTATATTCATTTTCAAAAATTTGACTCCTCCTCCTACCCCCCAACAAAGAAACTGAAGTAGATATTACACAAATTTTAAAGAAGGAAATCTTTAAGCTGAGAGGTTCAATAAATGGCCAAGGTCACATAACAGAGATCTGGATGAATCAAGTACCCATGTTTAGAAATATTATAGCATGCTGCCTTCTAAGTTTTTAGAAATATGTAATACCTTTTTTTCAGAGGGGAACACATGGGATTTTGTGTTTGGGTATGTAAGAAAAAGCTTTGTAAACTTTAAAGCTCTATGCAGATGTTAATCATTACTGTGTTCTACCCTAAAATTATTTATGGATGACACTGCATATATTTATATAGCTCAGTATAACAAATAACTGATTAAGGAGCAATCATTTCTCAATTTTAAAGCAGAAATATTGTGGATACTTATGAAATAGAGCTCTAAAAACAGATGTGTGTGGCAGCCTGGTTGGTGTGTCTGGTGAAATACAGTAGAACCTGACTAAATTACACTAATGAGTTGGAGACCCATTACAAATTATCACATTTGCCCAATTAGTGAAGGAGTAACATAGAGAAAATGACTACTAAGGAAGCAAAGCTGATATACAGTAAAGACAAAACTTCAAGGAAGCCTGTAAGATGGTAATATACACCCCACCCATGCACGCACACACAGAGTACAATAGGTAAAGTTGCTCACATTATCCTGAAATCTACAAAGCCTGTACAGTATGGATCCATGTGTATATATGGACTGCCGGACTTTGTTGCCTCCCCCCTAATTATCTCAGTCTTACAAGAGAGAATAATGAATGGAAGCTCATTGTTTTGAGGTTGCCCCCAAAACTTTTATGTTTCTGCTGTTTCTACTGGATTTGAATTTTGTTACATTTACAACAACATTACAGGTAGATTGTGGTGCTACATTTAGTTACATTTTATTATATGCTTTGAGGGTTGTCTTACCAGACTGAACACATCAATGGGTGTTATCACCTTTTGGAATATTTTTGGTTACAGAACTTTGAAGTAAATTTTTCCTAGAAGTCATTCTTTATATATTCTCAGGGGGCAGGACCCTGCTTTCCAAATTCTGTTGATAAACTTATTTTGAGGACAGAATGGGCACGTTATCGCTCAACCTCTTTGGGATTCTAAAATCTCAACGTTTTAGAGTTCAAAGAAAAATACTCACTTTAAATCTAGGTTATTTTTCCAGGAGAGATGATGGACTCTGAAAAACAAACTGAGGGTTCTAGAGGGGAGGTGGGTAGGGGGATGGGTTAGCCTGGTGATGGGTATTAAAGAGGGCACATTCTGCATGGAGCACTGGGTGTTATGAACAAACAATGAATCATGGAACACTACACCAAAACAAATGATGTAATATATGGTGATTAACATAACAATAAAAAATTAAAAAAATCTAGGTTATTTTTCATGGAGTTTTAATAGTTTCAAAATGGACTTTAATAAAATTTATAACTAGAAACCAGGCAATTGTTTAGTTGCATAGCTCATTTGTTTCTACCACTTATTAAATATTCTGTGACCGTGAGAGGGATGCACATAAATCTCGTGTAATTCTTAGTACAGTTGTGTACAGGTAAGAATACTATTACGTTTCATATACAGATGGGGAAAGCGAGGCTCAGAGAACCTAAGTAACTCGACAGTGGTGATACAGCTAATAATTGGCAGAGCAAGGATCTGAGAAAATATGGGTCATATTTCAAAGGCAGATACAGTCTACCAAACATATGGTCATATTCGCAGCATGCTTTATGCTAAAATTATGGCTTGCAAGCCCAGATCTTCATAATTAAAATAATAGCCTACTCTAATTGCCCGCATTCTTCTCTTTCTAAACTTTTCCTTCTTACTGGACTTTGATCAGATGTTCAACATGATGTCCTTTTTGCTTTAGTTTTAGTTTTGTGGCTTTAGAATTTCTTTGCACTTTATCCTGTAGCTTGGACTTACAAAATTTAAAACCAACAATCTTCAGGTGCATACAGCCTGGCAAAAATGTAGGTATAGCCTTTTTGGTAAGGAAAAGGGCTACCATTGTCCTTTTTTTTTTCTGTGATAAAGAGGGACACATGGCCACAAATTCCAGGTGTCCTGGTATGCAAATCCTTCTGCTCTGTGACTCCCATTAAGAAGTGGAATCTGTTTTCTTACTCCTTGAAACTGGACTGGTCTTGTGACTTGCTTTGATAGAATGTAAGAAAAACAGCATTACAACCTCCAAGGATAGGCATCGGCAAGCCTGTAGATTCCATTTTCCTCCCATGAAAGAAATCCCATCTAGCTGGAGGGTCCACAGAAGAACATGAGCCATCACTCTTTCACTTCTCCCTATATCATGTCTTCAAAAGCCAGGGCAGCTGCCAGACCTGTAAGGCCACCTCAGGCCTTCCAGCTCAGCCTCTTCTCTGGCCAACTGCAGCCTCATGAGTGAAGTGAGGCGGGGAAAAGCAGAGTAAGTTGCCCTTCCAATACAGAGAGTGATTAGATGCAAGAAATCTTTAAGTCTCTGTGTATTGGGATGATTATGTAGCCGCAGTTACCTGAACAGGCTTACCTATTATAGAAGCATCATTCATTTCCTAAGATTTAAAATGGGATAGGAATGGATTTGTGAGTTTCCTAAGTTGTTGCCTTTCTGTGTTCTTTTGAAAAAGAGTAACCTGGTCACAAATACCGATCTCTTCAACTGCAGACCTGCTTACATAAAAACTCTAGCTTTTGCTAACTGTCAGTTTGGCATTCACTCAGCTTCATTTTTTAATGCTTTTGACTCCTTATTCAGCAAATATTTAGAACCTACTATGTGTCTGTCCTATTCAGTGTAAATAATATATTCATTATGAACAGCTTCAATATAGAAAAAGAAATTTCCCCAACACATCTAGGATATTAAGTTTTACACACACACACACACACACACACACACACACACACACACACACACA
>NW_027397083.1:9150213-9198262 GCF_003265705.2 Callorhinus ursinus
CACACACACACACACACACACACACACACACACACACACACACACACGGAGTTACTCATTCATACTCATGCATTATGGATTCCTTCTTCCTGCTCAGGTTTTTATTTGAAGGAAGAAAAAAATTACCCTTCTTGGACCATGTTATAATGATTTGTAGGTTTATTCACATGTTCACATGTAATTCTCCCAGGAACCCTTAGAGAAAGGTATTATTTTCCCATTTTACAGATGGGAATAGTGAAGATAAAAATTACATGATGGGTTCAATGTCATACAACTAATAGACGGAGAACACAAAATTCAAATGTGTGTTGTCTGACTTCTACTCCCAAGACCTTTGCACTGCACTGAACCTCTTACCTCCAGCCAGGACTGTGAGATACCCCGGTGCCGCTACTTCATCTCCTTCTGTTTTCTTGTCCAATTTTAACCTCTATCACTCCATCTTAACTTTATCCCTTCCCCTAATTGACTAGTAATTGGAATTCTGTACTATGTCTTTTTTTGGCAAGAATAGAACATTGTTGTCTAGATATTGAAAACTACTTGTCTCATGTGGGCGGGGGGTGGGTGTGGGAATCCAGCTTGCTTTGGAAAGTCCTTTGTGTGGGGACATGGGTCCTGATTTGCTTTTATGGTCCATTTATTCAGAATTAAGGTGTCAAGAGCATAAGCTCTGGGGAAAAGGAATTTTCTCAATGCTTCATGCATTATTTCTTGGAGATAAGAAGTATTTTCTTTGCTTAGCATCTTCTTAGAATATGCAAAGAAAGAGATATGGTGAACTGAAGTAAGAAATCTTACTTTCTGCCAGTTCTGAGGTAGGGCATAGCTTATATACCTGAGGTATAGCTAGCTCATGACCAGATCTAAGTGAGGGGGATAAAGTTAAGTTAGACTCCTTGCTGCCAGATCTAAGGGGAAGGGATAGTAATTAAGTAGATTCCTTGCCCCATGCCAACAAAATGTCCCAATTTTATTTTCTTACTTCCATTACTGGACTTAATTTTTTTCCCTCTAAAATCTCATTGCTTTGATTGTTGTACTTGGGCTTATGTAGCCAATGCCTGTCTTCATAAACTATTTGGTTAACACAGACTAACTGGTAAACACTCACTGATACTTGTAACCAAGAAGATCATGGAGTTCATCTTCAACTTTATAGGAGTCATGGTTCACTGGCTGAGAAGCTACTGTATAAAGGTATTACTCCTTATTCCTACTTTATTTTCTCTTCAAAGCCACTATGGTCTATAGCTCCTGGCCTATTTTTATAAATATTCAATAGTATTAGTGTTAACAAAATTCTCTCTTGTCTATGGAATTTATTTTTGCTCTGTTCATAAGACTCTGCTCTGAAGGTTTTCCTTAGCTTTGCTGTATTGTTTCATGTTGTAGTTACAAGTGCTCCAAATACATACCCAGAACAAAGGAAAAGATAATAGAAAAATATAGATCACTGGGTGAAATGTGTTTCTTTCCACTAATCAATTTCTTCTAGGCCTTTGTTAATTCTTACAATTGGTCATGCAAGTCAGAGTTGATATTGTGAGATTTAGGGATCATCTATATTGAAGAAAAAAAAACTATATGCTAAACTAGAAAGAGCTGTAGATTTGAGATTAGAATCCTAAATCCTTCCACTTCCTAGCTGTACAACCTAGGGCAAGTCTCGGAACTTGCACTTTCTGAAATCAGCCTCATTCTTTTGTTGAATAGGTCTAAAAAGCCTCTTCTGTGACACAGAAGATTCTGTGTATATAGGGTATTGTAATTGTTAGGTAGCATTTTGAAGCTAGATTAATCAGATTATACAGTATAGAAATCTAATGGTTGGTTTTATAGCAAGAAAGAGGTAGCAAAGGAATGGAGTCCAGGAAGGTCTTGAACAAACATCACCACTTTTAAATTAGCAATTGTTTCTTGATGTTAATATTGGTGTAGAAAAAATGTAAATAAACTGATATGTTCATACGTTGTTGGTGGCTATGTATGTTCATTTAACACTTTTAGAAAGCAATTTGACTTTAGGTCATAGAGTTGTTCATTTGTTTTGATCCCCTTCTGGAAATTTATCCCAAAGAAATATAAAAAAAATGCAGTATACACAAATATACTAAAAAATTGTTTGTAACAGTAAGACAATATCATCAACCAATATGTCAAACAAAAAGATATTGGTAAAATAATTATACATGGATATAAGGCAGCTACTAAAATTTATAACCTGGAAGACTTTGTATAATGACAGCTATATAAAGAAAATAGTCATGCATATATAAATTTGAAAGACTGAAGAGCAATGCAGGTATACCTCATTTTATTGTGCTTCACTTTATTGTATTTTGCAGATACTATATTTTGTTTTTAACAAATTGAGGGTTTGTGGCAACCCTGTGTTGAACATGTTGATTGGCACCATTTTTCCAACAGCATTTGCATACTTTGTGTCTCTGTCACATTTTGGTCATTCTCAATATTTCTGACTTTTTCATTATTGTATTGTGATCTATGATCAGTGATCTTTGGTTATTATATTGTTTTGGGTGTCGTGAACTGTGCCCACATAAGATGGTGAACTTAATTGATAAATGGTATGTATGACTACTGACTGGCTCTTCCACCAACTGGCTGTTCTCTTATTTCTCCCTCTCCTCAGCCCTCCCTATTTCCTGAGACACAGCAATACTGAAATTAGGCCAATTAAGAACCCTACAATGGCCCCTAAGAAAGACTTGCACGTTTCTCACTTTAAATCAAAAGTTAGAAATGATTAAGCTTAGTGAGGAAGGCATACCTGAAGCTGAGACTGGCAGGAAGCTAGGGCTCTTGTGTCCAGTAGTTCACCAAGTTGTGAATGCAAAGGGAAAGTTCTTGAAGTAAATTAGAAGTGCTGCTCCCACAAACACATGAATGATAAGAAAGCAAAACAGCCTTATTGCTGATATGGAAAAAGATTTAGTGGTCTGAACAGAAGCTCAAAAGAGCCACCACATTCCCTTAAGCCAAAGCCTAATCCAGAGCAAGGTCCTAACACTCTCTTCGATCTTATGAAGGCTGAGAGAAAAGAAAAGTTTGAAGCTGGCAGAGGTTGGTTCATGAGATTTAAGGAAAGAAACCATATCTTCAATACAAAAGTGCAAGGTGAAGCAGCAAATGCTGATGTGGGAGCTGTAGCAAGTTCTCCAGAAGGTGTGGCTAAGAGGGTCAATGAAGGTGGCGATGCTGAACAACAGGTTTTCAGGGCGGATGAAACTGCCTTCTATTGGGAGAAGATGCCACCTAGGACTTTGATAGAGAGTACTCAGTGGCTGGCTTCAAAGCTTCAAAAGACCAGCTGACTCTCTTGTTAGGGGCTAGTGCATCTGGTGGCCTTAAACTGAAGCCAGCGCTCATTTACTATTTTGAAAAATCCTAGGGTCCTTAGGAATTATACTAAATCTACTCTTCCTGTGCTCTGTAAATGGAACAGCAAAGCCTAGATGACAGCACATCTATTTACAACATGGTTTACTGAACCTCCGAAGCCCACTGTTGAGACCAACTACTCAGGAAAAAAAAAATTCCTTCCATAATATCATTGCTCATGGACAATGCACCTGGTCACCTGATGGAAATGTACAATGCAATTCATGTTTTTTCATGCCTGCTAACACAACCTCCATGCTGCAACTGATTGATCAAGGAGTCATTTTGACTTTGAAGTCTTATTACTTAAGAACTACATTTCATAAGGCTATAGATGCCATAGACAGTGATTCCTCTGATGGACCTGGGCAAAGTAAATTGAAAAACCTTCTGGAAAGGATTCATCATTTTAGATGCCATTGAGAACATTTATAATTCATAGGAAGAGGCTAAAATATAAATAGTTTGGAAGAAATTGATTCTGACCCTCATGAATGACTTTGAGGGGTTCAAGACTTCAGTGGAGGCAGTAACTGAAGATGTGGTAGAAATAACAAGAGAACTAGAATTAGGAGTAGAACCTGAAGATGGGACTGAATTGCTTCAACCTCCTGATAAAACATTAACACATGAGTTGCTTCTTATGGGTGAGCAAAGAAAGTGGCTTCTTAAGATGGGTTCTTCTGCCATGAAGATGCTGTGAAGATTATTGAAATGACAGTGAATGATTTAGATTATTATGTAAACTTTGTTAATAAAACAGCAGCAGGGTGAGAGGATTGACTCTGATTTTGAAAGCATTCTACCATGGGTAAAATGCTAGCAAAGAGCATCCCATGCTATAGAGAAATTGTTCATGAAATGAAGAGTCAATTGATGTGGCAAACTTCATTGTCTTATTTTAAGAGATTGCCACAGCTATCCCAGACTTCAGGAACCACCACCCTGACCAGTTGGCAGCCATCACCATTGAGGCAGGACCCTCTGTCAGGGAAAAGCTGACTTGCCGAAAGCTCAGGTGGTTAGCATTTTTAGCAAAAAAAAATTCAATTAAAGATGTACATTTTTTAGGTGTAATGTTATTTTACATTTAATAGAGTACAGTATAGTATAAATATAAATTTTCTATGCACTGGAAGCCAAAAATTCACTTTATTTCTGTACTTGCTTATTGTGGTGGTCTGGAACTACAATCTCCAAGGTATGCCTGTATACTGAAATACTAATGAATGGTTGCATTATGAAATTTTATTTTACTTTCTTGTTTTTTTTTAAGTGGTTTTTATTTCTGAGGGCAGAATTTTTGGACCAGTTAACATAACTCTTGGCTACAAATAACAATAATCTGACTCTAGAAGCCTAGATTAATTGGAGTTGATTTTCTCCTATTTAAGAAGTCCAGAAATTATAGGCAATGATCCTGTGACTTAATAGTGTCAGGGCCAGGGATTCTGTTGACGTTTCTCTTGTGGTTGCCAGGTGAATGCTGAAGTTTTCATCTGTTTCCATTCAAGGTATAAAGATGAAGGGGAAAGATGAATGTCAGCTGCATCTATCTCTTTTTTTAGTTGGAAGAAAATGACTCCCAGCTTCAGTCTCTGATTGAGGACAGAGTGCAGATGGTTGTCCCTACCTGGAATGGAGGCTAAAGGAAAAGCATGAGAGGTGGGAAGGAAAAATAAACTTGGAGGTAACTTTGGGGTGGCCAATAAGCCATGTCTCCCACAATGGTCAACTATGTCTCAGGGGTCCTGATGGTCCCAGTATGAAGATTTCCCTAGGCCTCATTTCTAGAGGAAATTCCAGTTTCCCTACTCATGTTTGTTTCAGTCACCTTGCTTCTAGCGATCACTGTTCTACCTTAGTCTGTAAGACCAACACAAAGAAAATCTAAAGGCTGGAAAGGGAAGTGAATTTGAGCCTCAATTCCTCATCCAGGATGCTTGACTCTGCTCAAAAACCTCCGATTTCCTTAGCACATTCAGCAGGAGTCCTGGAAAAACCTTATCCAGTACAGCTGACATGAGTCTCAATTCCCATGCAGCTCCAATGTTGAGTTTCTCCAGTCATGCATATCAAGTAGTCTTGACAACAAAAGAGTGAGAGCTGTTCTTCTCCCCTGCTGCCCCTGAGAAGACTGGCTTTTTAGGACTCCTTTATTATCTCAGTATTATCATAACAAGTGAGTTAACTAGCATCCTTCCACTAGATAGCATCTTTGGGCTAGAGAAATAGTCTCTTAGACTGTACTTTTTTATGTTTAGTGTGTCACTCTACTGGTAGCTTTTGTCTGATTTCTGAAGGAAAAGTTGACATGGTTCTTTTGAATGTTGAGGAAAGAAATAAAAACAGGGAGGAGACCATAGCTCAGATCTCTAAAATACATCTGGGATAGGTTTCTTTCTCCACTGTCCCTGACCCCAGTTGACCATTGTTGGTTGACATGGTCAGTGGGGTTTCTCTCCCCTTCATTCTTGTTTCCCTTTCATCCATTCTGTAGAGTGAGAAGAAAGATTAAAAAAAAATAGTAAAACAAAAATTTAAAAAGTCTGGTGCAGCTGTTTGCATTTGGAATAAAATCGGGATCCTTATCTATGGTCCTCAGGTCTTCATTCAATAAAGGAATGAATGATGAAGTAATGAGAAAAAGTAGGTCTGTGTGGCTAGAAATATAAACTGTAAAATGTTGATGCTGAGGTTTGAAAAGTTGAGTTGGAGCCAGAATTTAAACAGCCTTGAGTGTGTATTATAATTGATTTGAAATATGCTTGTTTCTCTACACTTCATCTGCTGCCATTCTCTTTCTGTGGGAGCTCCAGCTGTACCCTACCCTGAGAGTCCCTCCAGCCATTTACCTTGATGCTATTTTCATTGCTGTTTCCTTGTTAGTGTTGGATCTCAACTTTCCTATTTCCTTCTCAGAGAAGCTTTCCCCATCCGTGCTAACTAAAGTAGGACTCTGCACACAGCTACTATTGCTTATATCTTCCATCTAAGTTCTTTGTTCGGTTGTTTTTGAGAATTTGTGTTATATATTAATTGTCTTGTATTGGGTCTGCTTATACCATGAAAACGTAAGGTCTATAAGATCAGGGATCTTCTTCACCTAGTGTCAACGTCAGTGCTGAAATATATTAGGTTTATTATAAATATCTGTCCAATTATTTATTGATATGAAGATCAAACAAATTTAAGCAGGTATAGCACCTGCTACATGGTATTTTCTTGAGAACTGTTGATCCTTCTTTATCCAGTTCCCTTGCTGTGTTTCCATGAGGCTGTGAGCTCCTCTAAGTCAAGTAGCCTATTGGGATTATCTTTTCTTCCCAGGTCCGGCATACTCTCTGCCACAAAGAATTCAAGGGATTTTGTTAAAACAAAACAAAACAAAATGATGGAAGTAATGAATGAAGAGATTTTTTAACAAATAGACATTGGATTAGGGAAAGGCACATTCTAGGGAAAAAGAGTCAGGATGGCCAACAAAATCTCGGAGGTGAGTTTACAAAAGGCTTGTAGGATCTATGAATTCCTGAATCCCTATCGAATCCCTGGTGCAGAGGAGAGTTTGTGGAGTGAGTGTGTGTGTGTGTGTGTGTGTGTGTGTGTGTGTGTGAATGGGGGGTGGGGGTAGAGAGACGCTGTGTGGTTAGAAGGAAGGCCACAGAAGTTTTGGGATTAGAAAATAGTTTTAAAGGCCTTGACACCAGACAGCTAATTAGTTTGAGACTTATCCACAATCATTTTTTTTTAAAATTTGAGAGAGAGAGCCTATGAGTGGGAGGAGGGGCAGAGGGAGAGGGAGAGATCTTTCAAGCAGACTCCCTGCTGAGTGCAGAACCTGACATGGGGCTTGATCCCAGGACCCTGAGATCATGACCTGAGCTGAAATCAAGAGTTGGATACTTAACCAACTGAGCACCCCACTAGGTTCCCCCAGAACATTATTTTACTGGCAGAGGCTGGAGTAGGGTGGGAAGGTAAGAGTTTGTTGTCAGTTTTCATAAAATCAAATCTCTAATGACCCTCATTTCTGGAAGCTCAGGTAGTATTTGCATTTGTCCTATTACACTGCATTTGGGAATAATGTCTTTCTGTCAAAAGCTTGAAAAAGTTTGAATATTTTAGATTAGAATGGAGAAACCTAAAATGTTTGCAGGTAGCATGGTACCCTTTATTTGGTCATTTATCAGATCTTAAGATTTATCGGATTTATTGGATTATAAAACTGAAATCCCTTATAGGAAAAGTACTGGGGATTGTCTCTTCCCTCTTCTTAAATGTTGGACATTGAAACTTTGTTTCAGAAAACTGAAGTACTTGTTTTAGGGACTCTTGAAGGATGAGCAGAATTATCTTTTCAGCTCATGGGAAATATTGGTATAGGTCATTCGAAGATATAGTGTAGTCTGCAAGGAAAGATTTGGAGAAGTGGAGTTTAGAACCTTAATTTAACTAGTTTTGCTTTTGAAAGGGGAAGTTAGTGTTGTAAAATAGTCTCTCTGTGAGGATTATGGCCACATATAAGATTTTTGTCCAACATTAGGCAGTGGAAGCTGGTGACTCCTATCTGTAAAAGATTCTCTGCTTTTTCTGGCCAAGTCCAGAGATGTTATTGTCACTGTAGGACTTGGACAAGGTGAGGATTTGTTTATTCAGGCGGTTTCTCCATGGATGAGCCTACTCCCCCCATAAAAAAGATCTGACAATAGTGGGACTGGTTGTATAAGAAACAGAGAGTTGTAAGACTACATGAATTCTCAATCTGGGACTGACTGCTTAAAAAAAAGTTAAAGGGTGGGGCGCCTGGGTGGCTCAGTCCTTAAGCATCTGCCTTCGGCTCAGGTCATGATCCCAGGGTCCTGGGATGGAGCCTCACATCGGGCTCTCTGCTCAGCGGGAAGCCTGCTTCTCCCTTTCCCACTCCCCCTGCTTGTGTTCCCTCTCTCGCTGTCTCTCTCTCTCTGTCAAATAAAATCTTACAAAAAAAAAAAAAAAGTTAAAGGGTTACTTTAGGTTTGTTGAAGTGTTTACCTTACCTGCAGGGACAGATGCCAAGGTCTGCTAGGGAGGTATGGATTTTCAGGGGCTCAAACTAAGCTCTGGGCCTCTAGCCTCTTTGGCATTAATTTGCTTCCTTAGTCCTTCTTAGTCTTGCCAGAAATTCTGTTTTTTTTTGGTCCTACATGCCTATGAAAACAGGAAAATCAGGGATTTTAAATAAGTTATATAAATAATGGTGTAGTTCTGTTGCTTTTGGCTTCTTTTAGTGGGGCATGTCCACCCTATGGAGTTACCATGAAATAATACATCCGACAGATTTTCAAAAAGCAAGAGAGAGTATTATGTATTGGAATAAATAGGTTTTAGGTTTTATGTCTTTGGGAAACATACTTTTTTTTTTTTTTACAATATGTAAAAGCTAGTATTTGGAGAATCAAGAAGTCCTGTATTAACCATGTTTGATTTTATTTAACTCTGTGTTTTCCAAACCTGTTTCACTATGGGGCACTATTTTTATGGAACATCTGTTAACATTTAGCAAATTACCAGTGATCTATGAAACCCATTTGGGAAATGATGACCTACCTAATAATTATATTATGAATAGAAATACCATTATTGACAAAGACCCATATGACTATCATGTAAATATGTGAAGATAAATCATTTTTTAATGACATAAGTTTCTGAAGAACGTAAGATTTAGGTAGCTACTCATTTGAAATAATATATGAGAGCATCTGGTTGAATGCCTGACTCGTAGTAGATACTTCATAAATGTTCACCACTATTAAATCAGTAAATTTGCACTGAGAAACCAGTACCTTGTTATCCCCGTATACATCAACTCGTTCTCTTTTGTAATCGAATATAAGACCTCTTGGGGTCTGATATTTTTGTGAAAGCACAAGAGGACAGCACTTCTGAGTCTGTTTCTGTTTTCCTTCATACGCACTGTTTTCCATAGTAACAGTAGTAGTATCTACATAAAATATTCCTGGAATCGCATTATAATATTCTATCGCATGTACAGAATACCATACACAGTAGTATCATCTTCAAATCAGAGCATTGTCTTTAGTCCTTTGCTATTATTAGTGCTTTAGGCAATGGCGATTGCAATAGGGGGCAGCACTGATACCCCGTCTTTGAGTGAAAATCCAGGAGCACGGACCTCGTGGGCTTCTCTCTTCCACCCCGGTTCCCTGATGTTGGCTGTCTCCCTAGCAGATGGGGCCAGGCTCTCCATTGCAGAGGGTAGCTGAGAGGATTCCTTGGTTTAGAAAACGCAGGATGACTGGGAACTGCATTCCAATACTGCTTCTTTCCCTAACACCTCAGCCTGAAAACAAAACAAAACAAAAAGCAGGCAAGAATAGAAAGAGTATTCTTAGCTGAGCCAGCATGATATGAATGCTGTATTACCAGCTGCTCTCTGAGCCGCAGCCGAGCAGATCTCCAGACTCAGCTGCCCTGCATCCTTCTCTTCATACTGAAGGGAGAAAATCCTTGAGTCCCTTCCCAAGTAGGAAGTCTCACTTAGCCAAGCGGACTCTCTAAGAGAAGGAAAGAGTGGAAGCTACTAGGACGCAGATGGTAGGAATATCCTTTGGCGCATTAGAATAGTAATGAGTTCTTCTATTTGTAGCTTTTTTTTGTGTGTGTGTGCATAGACTTCTTTCCTGTGCATTGTGTCATCTGGGACTTAGACAACTCTGTGAAGATGGTTTTGCAGATGGAAAAGTCAGACTGAGGGAAGCAAAGTGACCTGACCAAAGAATTTGACCATGCATTATCAATCTCAAAGTCCCAGATAAGCAAATAGGCAATAAATAAGGTTTTTAAACTTTATTATTTTTAATTATCTGGGAAGCTTGTTAAACAGATTTCTAGTCCTTTGTGCCCCTTATCCACCCAAAGATGAGAATTCTTCAGGTTTTGGGGTGAGGGGATAAAATAATTTGGAGACTTATAAAGTATCTTATGGCCGTGCTTTCCAAATTTTAGCATGCTTACAAATAGCTCAGGGGTCTGGAGAGGGGTCTGAGAATGTGCATTTCTAGGAAGATCGAAGGTAATGGTTGCCAGTGCTGTAGATCTATGGACCACTATTTGAGTAACTGGGCTCTAAGTGATTCTGATGGGGATCCACCCATGCAGAGAGACTATGTCAAGGATTTTTTTAACCTATCAGTTATTTAGTAAGTTCAGTAATTGAAATAGCAATTGGGTCTGGTATACTTTTTGTTTTTTTAAGGCTGAGAAAGATTTTAGAAATGTAGAATTACGGGGGCGCTTGGCTGGATCAGTCAGTAGAGCATGTGACTCTTGATCTCAGGGTCATGAGTTTGAGCCCTACATGGGGTGTAGAGATTGCTTAAGGAAATAAAAAAATATGTAGAATTATAGATGAGTAGGGGCGACTTTCAGAAAACAAAATAAAACTGGAAACCCAGTTTGGAATTTGTGTTAATTTTCTTCTCATGGGGTCACTAATTTTGGTTTAAACACCATGAAAAGTGCATGGAAATCAGGAGTGGCAAGGCATGACTAAAATTATTGAGGGAAAGGAGAGTCCCATATACTGTGGTACTGACAGTTTTTTTGTTTTGTTTTGTTTTGTTTTTTGTTGGTAAAAAATCAGATAAGCTTTATACTGTTGATGAGCAAATAATACCAGGATAGAGATTTTGCAACAGTTAATTTTATGAACTTTTATATTTTGTGTGCTAGAGTTTTCTGAAAGTTTATATTATTCTCCTCTTCTGAGATGTTGGGTTATTATCTGGGGGACATCAGGACATTTTACTGGAGCACTGGGACTGAAGACACGATGAGACCTCCTGCAGAATCCTTGCTCTCATACCACCCTTCCCCCCTTCACCTTGTAATCTCCAATCTTATAAAGCAACTGAGATATATACTTGATATTCCACTGTTTCTAATTTGTAAACTCAGAGTTTTAGGTAGAAGTGGACCACTTCCCACAGATTAGAAAGTGCTATTGGGAATATTTATGAAGATCATTTGGTTTTATTATACTTCCCTCTCCTCTGCCATAGGAAAAAAAAGACACCAATTTGGACTTTGGTTTCATTACAGTAGGTTTAGGTTTGGATGAAGCAGCAGTAGTGAATTTTAAAACTCTCCCAGAGCATTGATCAGGAAGATGATTTTGTAGGCAGACTCCATGTTTGTGTGCACGCGTGTTTCTAGTGTACGTTTTCCCCCTCATCTCTTTCCTTAGTTTTGTCTTTCTCCAGGAATTTCTCCACTTTCAGAATTAGAGAATAGCCTCTATGTCACTTGGTTTTTCAAAACGTTGATACCTACAACATTCTTTTAGTAATTAAAATCAGATCATTTCTGATGTCATTATCGCTTAATGACAACGGTGCCCCTTCTCCTACTCAGGAAAGTGTTACTTTAATTGTTCTCTCCTACAATTGTCAACTTTTGCTCACTCCTAGAGTTTGACCAACTGATTCACACTGAAGTGTCAATGACTGATATAGATCACGGTGTCCTTTCTCCTAGGGACACTTGTGCTTGGTTTAGAAATAAAATCTTATGCCAAAGTTTTCACTGCCCACTATGGCATTTCTGACTTAAAATTGGTTAGGTGGTTTGTCTCCTTTTGAATAAAGCAGGAATCCTGAAATCCTAACCTGAGTAATGATTCGCTTACTTGACCTTGGTTTTTGTTTTTGTTTTTTGCTATTTACTGTGTCCTTTATTTTCATCTCAAAGTTTTCTAAGCTCTAAAAACAACAAGTTAAAACCATTAAGCATAATGGACAATTTCAGCCTAACTTTTCCTGCTGGTTCTCACCCTTACTGGCACACAGCTAATAGCCTCTCTGGGAGAAATGAGTACATTTTTGCAGTTCTTCTAGATTTCGTACTCCTGGACCCAACCACTAGATGTCTCTGTAATTACATGCTGGACCAAATCAGAGCGCGTGCCCACCTCAGAAACAAAGGTGGGCCTTAAGGACTTATCCCCAAGCAGTTTTATCTATATATAACAACATATAAGTGTGTGTATATATATATATATATATATATATATATATATATATATATATATACATATTTTTAATATTTGATAAGCATGATTTTGTCTTTAAGTTGGAGTAATTCAAATTTGTTTGACAGTGCGTGTTCAGTTGAGATATATGCCAGTTGAGATACATAAATTCGTTAAACTTCAAAAAAATATTATGTATGAATCCGCCTATGGGAATATATTCCACATGTGAATTCCATGCCTCATTTCTGCAGTGATGCAGAGAAAAATGAGTGGAAAATAACTAGTAAGCAAATGCCCTTAATGACTCACTGTCGTGAGTAAATAACGATTTACATACAAATATAAGTACACTCAAAGTGTTGGAAAAATGTCTTTAAATTAGAGTAATACATTCCCATTAAGGTCACTTTCTAGTTATTTATGAACAGGTCCTTTTCTCCAAAAAACATAAAAACAAAATTGAACCTGGTCCTGTCCAGCTCAAATGATTAGATTCCACAAGGAGGGAGGGAGATAAAACCTCTTCTGTTTATCCCCAGTATTTTGTATTGGTGGTTCCCTGTGCATCTGGTCACTAGCTCAGTATGTCACTGTGAACTCCTTTGAATTCCTGAAATATAGCCATTTCCTGAGGGCAAGTACAATAGTTGTCTAGGAACTGGCACTCAGCAGTCGGAGTTCATTCTTTAGCTATCTGAAAGTCGCTAAGATTTCTAAAAGTCCATTTTCCTTACTTTCCATCCTGGGAAAAGGAAAAAAAAAAGAAATATGGTATTTTTAATTCCAGAGGGTATAAAAGTGGCTATAATTGCTAACAATTATCAGTCACTTAGCATGAGAGGTAAACTATAAGGTAATGTATTTTTTTTTGAAAAATAGCATCTACTGAGTGCCTTTTCTATACCAGCTAGTGTTCTTTGAGGTTTGTAATGATTACAATATTTAATCTTCAAAACCAACCCTATTCCTGTTATTGGAAACCGAGAGGCACATAAAGGTTAGGAACTCGTTAATTAGTATAGAAATTGGACTTGAATCCGGACGCTTTAGTTCCAGCGGCTGTACTCTATGCCCTAAACAACAATTGCTTACTTACGTACAGTCCAAATGTTGTGTTGTGTTGTGGTGGTGTGGTTGCTTTCATTGATGTGATTGATCCTCTCTCACTGCTTATTAAACAGACCCCCAACTTAGCTGAATGCCATTGGCCTCATTCTGAGACCTCTCTTCCCCTCAGTTCTCCCTCCATCGGGGCTCATTCACCTAAAAGGTCAGATTTCAAACCACCAGGCAGCTAGGGTGTAAGAGTCTCTTAATACACCACTGCAATCATTTTGCCATTCTGACCAGTGTTATCTTTCGTAGTTTGGCTTATTTATTGTTGTGGCCATGTTCTTGCTCTTGCCCAGGGGAGCAAAAGTGATGCCCTGGACTCGGGCACCAATGTAACAGCCCTTGTGGTTGACCTTCACCTACTCAGTTACTGATCCCAGAAAGCAAGAGTAGTCTCTAAGTGTTTTTTTAGATTCAAGGACAAGTTACCATGCCAGTCTTCTTTAGTAAACCTGTTGCAGTCACAAGTTCACATTCCATAATTTCCACTGGTACATTTCTTCTCTTGCTTTGAACTTTGGTCAAGATTACTCAGTCCTATCAAAATTGTTCATGGTTTAAACCACTAAAGAATGTGTCCAACTTTGGTCCACCTCCTCCAAGGAGATTCACCCATACTCTTTATAGATAGTTTGCCTTCTCTGGATAGGCCTTTATACCAATAATAGAAGTGGCCTTTGCTACGTCACCTACATCTCAACTTTGTGGCCTTTTGGGACTATTCAATTACATCTGCTTCATCAGTTAGGCTACAAGCTACTGTACTCAATGTCTAGATCAATATCTGGTATAAAATAGGCAACTAAACATTTATGGCTAGACAGGAAGGAAGCTCACTGGCACTGCTCCTAGTATGCCGGTTATATTCTTTCCCAGGGAAGAATGTAATCCGCAGGGAGGGGGTGACCACTTTCCTCACATTTGCTTACCTCTGAGAAGCTATTCAAACCTTTCTGTGACTTTCATGGATATCCAAGGCAATGTTTGTTCTAATAATAACAACCTCACCTCACTAGAGATTTCATTATTGTTAGGCAGCAAGCTGAAACTCATAAGGGTGTTAATAAACATCAGAAACTTACGCCATATGCTGTTCTTTCCCCAATCCACTCAAATGCAGTAAATAGTACCATCATCTACTTTGTTCAAATAAGTCTGAGCATTAACCTTAATTCCTTTCTTTCTCACCTCCCACAATCCAAACCATTAGCTAGTTCTCGGAGTTGACCTCAGAAACACAAATTAGGAACAGGCTTAAAAATCCTCTGATGGCTTCTACCAAACTTAGAATTAAAAGTAAACTCTTGACAACTGCCTACAAGGCCCTCTGTATGTGGTGTGTCTATATTGCTCTTCAAATCAGAAGATAAAATGTATTTCCCTTTTTCCTTCAGTTCAGGCTGGCTGGCCCTTAGAGTTGTGTTGAACCAAACAAACGCACTAGAATTGAAAGTTCTGGGACTTCAAGCTCAGCCCTAAGACTGGGAGCTTCTACTTCTCTCTTGGGCTGGACTATTATGGCTAGGCACCACGTGGAGAGTTGCTTGGGAGGATGACAGGCCATCATGGATGCTCCGGCCCCAGAGGAGCTCCTAGCTGACTCATGATGTGTAACTCCAGTCAATATAATGTGAAGCACAGAACATTCTGGAAGAGTTCTGCCAGGATTCCTGACCCAGAGAGCCTTGGGAAATTGTTTTAAGCCATTGTATTTCAATGCAATTTGTTATATAACAATAGGTAACTGACATGTATAGCTAATACAAAAACCTACATCAGGAAGAAGTTATAGGAACATAGGCAGTGAGCTTGTTTGTTTGGAGAGGAAGAGAACTCTTGCCTAGTTAGGAGGTCTTTGCAAACACAGTGTGCGCTGCATGGCGAAGAAACCTGAATGTGGGCTCTGCATTGCTGTCACTATGCTGCCATGGTCATAAAATATACGGCTTCTTTGGGGGCCATTTTCATGGTGATGTTTTAGCACAAAACTGAGCTGGCAGAATAAATTCCACGTGTGGACAGCGTCAACTCCAGAAAACAGCAAGCTGGGTCTCTGTTTGAGTTCAGGATGCCAACTCCTGGAAGCAGCCTGAAAAATCACCAGGGAATGTAAGGCATCCAAAACTATAGTTTATGTCAGGCACCAGAGAACAAGAAGTAGAAAAAGAAGTCAAAGTAATTAAGAGAAGGGGATTTGGAAAGAAGTCACTGGTGTGTTCTGCATTCTGCCTAGTGCTGACTTCATGGCATGGTTCCCTTAGCTATCCTGAAGGAACCATCCGGAGCTTGGCTTTTGCTATTAAGGTACACATTTCCCAAAGTGTGACCCCACTTTCCCACATTATGGAGTAACAAATCTATGAAGGTATAGTTAAAACAATGTTCAGTTTTATTTTATTTTTTTTATTTATTTTTTATTATTTTTTAAAGATTTTATTTATTAGAGAGAATGAGAGACAGAGAGCACGAGAGGGAAGAGGGTCAGAGGGAGAAGCAGACTCCCTGCTGAGCAGGGAGCCTGATGCGGGACTCGATCCCGGGACTCCAGGATCATGACCCGAGCCGAAGGCAGTCGCTTAACCAACTGAGCCACCCAGGCGCCCCCAATGCTCAGTTTTAGAATAGTATTTTCGATGCAGAAACTTTTTAAAAAATGTGGCTGTATTCTCTGAAGGCTTGAAACGTTGGAAATGGAAAGATAATGGTCTCTACCTGAATGACAATCTCTCCTTTCCCCACCTCCTCACTCATGGCTTCATTCAAGGGAACAGCTGCTTGAAACCCACTTACCATTCTTTCTAGATTGACGTTTTGACTTGAGCGTGTCACCCCTCCTGATAGCTCAGCTCCCCCACTTACAAAACTGAAGTAGAAATCCCTTCATCAGAATGCTACAATGTAAATGAAATAATTGGTAATTTGTTAAACACTTTGAAAATGAAAATGCTAAGTGTTGTTGTTTCAAGGGCAATTTACTTCTTCTGATTCATTTGTAATTATTTCATCAAAACAACGTTCAGTAAGAACCGTTTGACGCGTAAAATGCCTTATGGGCCTTCCCTATAAGACTTTTGTTATCAAAATTAGTTGATGCTCTTGCCAACTCGAGCTCACTTGTACCCAAAAGATTTGCAATACTGTAAGTCTCAAATCACTCCCTTTGCCAGGCTGAAACCTATTGGAAAATAAACAAAGCCCAGAGCAGTGACCCATTTCTGTACTTGTCTATAATAGTCCCTTCCTGCAAAATCAAATATGGACCAAGGCCAGGCCCAGGTAGCAACTGAGAGCCTGATCAAGTTTGGTTTTGGCCCCTTTCCCTGACCTTTACACCATTCTGAGAAGTCCTGCTTCTTCAGTTTCAGATGCCTAACTCAGTTTTTCTGGAATTTACATACAGCTTTATGTCTTATTGGAAGATTGATGTGATACACTGAGTCCCTTAATAAAATGAATCATGACCCCCGAATAATATATTTTTCAACATTTCCAAAGTACTTCTTAGAGCAGAGGGGCCTAAATAGTTAATCTTTGGGAGGTATGAATCATTACAGGAAACAGCCAATGAAAAGTCTCCTTGAAATCCAGTCTTGTATCTTTAAAAAAAAAAAATCACATAAATGTTGACTTTTCTCTACACTATATTCCTATTCAGTATAAAATTAATGTTTAAAATTATTGGCTGTGTTACATAATTCCCATTTCTACTTTCAATTACTGGTTTTGGACCTTTAGCAACTGTCTTTATAAATCTCCAAACATACCAGGGGTATCAAGACCCTAGATGGGGAAGCATGATGTTAAAGTGTCATTAATCTAAAATGACTTTTGAAGATGCACGATTACCTTTCTTAAGGATTGAAGATTGATTAAAAACCATGTATACTGTATTACCAGCTGTCTATAAGCATCTAAAATAAATACATCCAAAACCCAAAGTGGTATTTTCTCTCAACTCCCCTACTTGTTCTTGTATAATCCAGCTTTGTACATGGTCATTGCCCCAAACAAACCATAAACTGGGAGCCATCCTGAGATCTGCCCTCACTCTCATGCCAAATAGTCACTCATTGCCATTGATCCACTGATCTTTTCTTTTACCTTATTTTAAATTGATTTTCTAAAAACTCTTTACTGTTCTGTTTTACTTAAGTTACTTTTAGTTGTAAGAAAAAGAAAGCTGAACCCAAAATGCACTAAATACAAATGCAAACTTAGTGGTTCAAATAAATGAAAAATTTGGATGTTGTGTTTCAACTAAGGCACGTTACAATAGCTTAGTAATATTGTCAAAAGCCAGCTTATTTATATGTATACTTTCCCCCTTCTATGACCTTTTATTTTTAGTCTGTCCGCTGTCTTAGCTGTGAGATGGTCTGTTTCAGCATCTACTGTTATGTGGTTCCATGTTTTTATCCTATGGGAAGGACATCACTTTTGCTCATAGCTCTGAATAAAGTGAGTTAAGTCTTTCCTCCAAGAAAACTTTCCAGCAAACAATTTCTGTGGCTCAGCTTGTATTGTGTGAGTACTCTGAAAACAATATTAGAGTACTGGGATACGATTTTTGAAATAGGATTACCATAAAGGATCAGAGTAGAAATTTGTGTAGCGGGTTCAGCCAGTAAACTCTGTTTTTATCTGCTTTGATAGTTTAGATACAATTTTGCTGGAAAAAGTTTGAAGATAAAGAAAATTGTAAAAGGTAGTGATCCACAGTATAAAGTTCAAGTTCTTTAGGTTGAGCTTCCATGATCTGGACTAGAACCCACACACTCCCTGTTACATATGCTAGTAATAGCTAATTGCCGGTGGGTCTACAAAAAATCTGTTCCCTCTACCTATCTTTCCTTTTCTCCACCAAGCCTACCTAATCTCCCTGAAACCTCTGTGTTCTTTAAAATGCATCTCAGCTATTACTACCTGAAGCTCCAAACAGTGTTGGTTACTATTGTCAGGTATCCTCACACTGCATTGTTAATTATTGACAGACAGGGATTACTATTTTTATAATATCTGCATCCCTAGCATTTAATGTATTTTCTGGCATCGAAAAACTACTGAGTCTAATGAAATAGAAACTAATGTATTTCCAGTGATGAAACTGGCAGCACAGCCTAGTGTGGAGAACACAGGATTTTAGTTGTTCACCCATGGGCATTCATTCCAGCTGTGGAGTCACTCAGTGGGTCACTGCTGTAAGATCATTTATTTTCTTTGAGCCATGGGTTGGTTGGTTAGTGGTAAAAAGGGGACAATAGTTCCTTGCATGTAAATGAATCGAATGGGATTTTCCTTTACCTTGAGTAGAATATTGGTTAAGATGAGTTAGCACAGATTAATAGAAAACTGAATAAAATTCCTTTAAAATGAGAAGTTATTCCACAAGGAGATAGCCATGGATGGAGTAGTTCTAGGTTTAGTGATTCAGGGGATAGACCTGAGTCTTCGATGCCATCTATGTTTTTTGTCCTGCCATTTTCAGTATTTTGACTTTTGACCTAAAGTATGTACTTCCCTGGCCACAAGATGGCTACAGTAAATCCCAAGTATCCCCTCTCCACACAGTACTTTCTCTCCTGCCTCCTTTTGAAAAATGAGGAAACTTTTACAAGATGTGCCCCTGACAAATCTCCGCACAAGTCTCAGGGATAACCACTGTGTCACAGACCTTTCCTAAACCAGTCACTGGCTAAAAGTATGCATTCTCATAGTTGGCTTAGGTCAGTCATGATTGGCCCATGGATCTCAGAAGAGCTTAGCCTCCTCTGAAGACAATGGCCACCAGATTATCTGAACACAAGCAGTTCAGTTTGGTGTGAAAGAAGCAGGGCAATGGCAATAGGGCAGACAGATAACTAGTACATCTTCTTCCAAATTTGTAGTTATTTCTCGAATAGCTCCTGTCTAGGGAAGAGAATATGTTCTCATGTAGGCAGCTTTCTTTTCATTGACTCACTATATTCAATTACAGTTGATTTCATTATCTTCCCTTAAGTATCCTTATGGGGTCCTATAATTTGGAATGTTTATTTCGTGAATAACATGAAACCCAAGATACAAAGAGGGACAAGGATCTCCTGCATGTGGGCCAGTTATCAGTCTCACTCTGCTGTCTTGCACCCTTGAACACCTTCCTGCTTAATTAACACAGCAGGAGGACAACATCACTGCGAGTCAGTTCAGCTTCCCAGATCAACCATGATGCTGATTTCACATTCATAATTAATTCTCCCCAGTGTTAAGAATGGAGATGTGGCTGATTAATGATTCTTGGTGGATTATTGCAGATGTCTGAATTGCTGAAACATTGGGCAGCCATGCAGTGTCTTTTTGATCTACATAAACGTGGGATGTGGAAGAAGAAAAGAGGCATTTTTCTTTCCCCTCCAGAAATCTCACTCGACATTTAGCAAGGGACATTTGTTAGAATGTCAGTTTGATAAAACTGTTTGCAAGAGTCACCCAGCATTTGCTACCGAGCTATAACAATTGTTAAGAGCCATAATTACTCTGGGCAGGTTTAAAGAAAAAAATGTTATCAGAAGATTTGGGCAAAATACCTCCAAGCAAGTAAGCATGCTTCTTCTAGTGTCCTGTTGAATTATAGTTTCTCTCATGCACTCCCACTGAATCTGAACTCTAGATTAGTAGCAAAGGTACCAACAGTTGTCATGGCAGATGGGAGTGTAGTAGTGTATATCAGTGGTATGGGCTACAAAGATGTCTTCAAATATAGAAGACATACAGCCTGGGAATTGGATTTTATATCTGGATATCATTACATTAAGTAATAATGATAACAATAATAGCAAAAACTTGTACCGAACTTTCTATGAACTATGAAACTTTGGCACTGAGAGTAAAGAAACTTACACAAAGTCATATTCAAATTTGAACACTCGGAGATTCCAGAACTTCACTCATGGCTGTTACATTATCTCCTGATACATCCCATACATTCATGTGCTTTATGGTGTCCCTCTAGGGAGGGCTATACTTCCATTTCTTTATCTACTGAAGAGTTCTAACAAAAAGGCAAATATTGATTGAGACCTTACTATGTGCTGGGCACTAGGGGGCGCTTGTTACAGTCTTGGTTACTCCTCATAGTGACCCTATGGGGCAGGTGTCTCTTAAGTCTTTAGAGTCTCTTAATCTGGGAAGCTGAGGAAGAGAAATGTTAAATAGGTTGCTTGTAATTAGTGAAGCCAACATGGAAATCCAAGAAATGTGGCTCAGGAGCCCAGACGTGAATGCTGCCTCTCTTGCTGAATAATTGCAAAATATATATATACACACACATGCATTTTTGATAAGATGAAAGAACCAACTAAATTAAAAAATGCTCATATTTTTTAGGAAGGTGGTGATACTGTTCGCAATATGCTTTGTTTATTCCTTCATTTATTGCAAGCCATTTCAAAAATGATTTTTCCATGTGCAGTACCGTTACTGGGCACTGTTTGTAGAAAGGTAAAACTGATCTAGTCCTTTCTGTCTAAAAAACCTCACAGTTGAAACAGTCTTGGGATCACACAACCTATAATACAGTGGCTACTGAGCGCAACAGCATCTATAATCCCCTCAGAGGTCTTTTGAACAAACCACTTTGGGTCACGTTTTCCCTGTTTGTGGCATGGAGAGGAGGGGATGGCTGTGTTGCCCCTAGATCTCTTTGGAGAAATGATGCAGACATTCATAAGAGGATTCCTGTGGAGTACTTGGAAGATTTTAAGAAAAGTTGCTTCATTACTACTTCAAGGTTCTATTATCCCCAAATGCCACTTCAACGACTACCAAAGGCTGATCTTCAGAAATTCTGTTCTCCTCTGTACACAAAGCAGGATGTTCTCTGAGAGGAAAATGCAGTTGTGCTGCATCGAAGGCCTATAGTATTGCTGACCTCCCACATCCTTTGTTTGAAGCTGAGTCCCTGTCAGATACAAAGATGCTGGGTTAATTTGGTTTCTTGCTTGTTGATTGAATTAAAGACTCATAGACTACTTTAAGATAGAGGTGGTTTCATAAGGGTACCAAAGGGGCAACATTAGAGCATGACCATTAGCAACATAGGCTCCATAGCTGTAAGGCTTGAGTTTGAATCCTGGCTCCAATAAGCAGTAGTCTTGAAACTCGCACAAGTTGCTTTACCTCTTTGTGTCTCAATTTTCGCATGTGTTAAATGAGAAAAACAAAAGTAATCTCATGGAGAGAGCTTTTTAATGATTACATGAGTTAGTATATATAAAGTGCTACAAGAGTAACTAGAACTGAGTCAACACCCCCAGAAGGGGTAGATTTTATTATTGTCCCAGGAGTTTGAAGCTCTTGGCATTAGTTATAATCTCAGGCTCTCTTAGCCGCAGGGCACTTATGATTTTTCTCTGTATATTTCTGCTTAACCTTTTGTCTTGTATCTCATAATCTCAGTATCAGCCTGGCCCCTCACAGTCTCAGCCCTACCTCATGAATCCTTCCATTTCCAGCTCCCATTGCCAATTGCTTTCTTAGCCTTGTTTCTTAGCCCAGATTCTTGAGAAAGAGAATCTCCTGGCTCAGCTCACTTTCTTTTCCCTTTTTCTTTTTTTTTTTTATTATGTTAGTCACCATACAGTACATCATTAGTTTTTGATGTAGTGTTCCTTGATTCATTGTTTGCGTATAACACCCAGTTAAGCTCACTTTCTTAAGGAAAGGCATTTCCCTTGGACATAGCCAGCATTGTAGATGTGGTGCTTGGTCTAATCGGCTGTATGTTGGGTTGGTGTCTTGGTCCCTCTGGGATTCTGCAATAAAATACCACAGACTGAGATTTAATAAACAACAGAAATGTATTTCTCATACTTTTGGAGGTTGAAAGTCCAAGATCAGGATGCCAGCATTGTTATGTTCTGGTGAAGGTCCTCTTCTGGGCTGCAGACTGCTAGCTTTTTGCTGTGTCCTCACTTACTGGAGGGACTAGGGAGCCCTATCGGGTCTCTTTTATAAGAATAGGAATCTCAGGGCGCCTGGGTGGCTCAGATGGTTAAGCATCTGCCTTCGGCTCAGGTCATGATCCCAGGGTCCTGGGATCGAGTCCCGCATCAGGCTCCCTGCTCCTTGGGAGCCTGCTTCTCCCTCTGCCCTTCTCACTCTCTCTCTGTCTCTCATGAATAAATAAATAAAATCTTTAAAAAAAAAAAAAAAAGATTAGGAATCTCATTCATGAGGGCTCCATCCTCAGGACCTAAGCACCTTCCAAAGGCCTCACCTCCTAACCCATCACATTGGAGGTTAGGATTTCATCATATAAATTTGGGGGGGCATACTCATTCAGACTATAGTAATGAGAGGCCTGCTTGTTTGTCAGGGGTTCTATGGGTCAGTGTCCCACACCAGGGGACATTCTCAGGCATGACCAGTCTAATGCAAATAGTCTAGTAGAAGAGTGGAGTATGGGGCCAGGAAGCATGTGCTTGGTAATATGATAGAATTGTCATACCATCTATATGTTCCTATTTCTTCACTACATACCTTCAATTCTATCTTTAGCCTAGGACTAGTTCATCTTTGTACCTCCTGAACCAAGCGTAACACTGGACATACTGGGTGTTTAAACACTCATGTGTTTTTTAAATAGTTGGTGAATGAATGAAGGAGTAAGTGTCAGGTATGCCCTCTATGTGAAGATAATGTTTAAAATTAATACACTACTTACAACTAAGTTATTCTAATTTAATTCTGGACTCTATGACCTTAATTTATGCCATGTAATTTAAATTCCTCAATGAACCCCATAAGATAAAATTTATTGTCCTTATTTAAATATGAAAAAGGAGCTCTTGAAAGATAATTCATGTTGCTGATTTTTGCCCCACTTCTCTAGTCATGGAGATCTCTTTGAATATTCTAACATTTATGTTATCTAATTCCACACATTTTTTTTGGACAGAGTTGCAGGGTACACATTCTGTCTCTTTAACATCATAAGGTCAAGTATAGAACCTGATGACTCAAGTGTGGAACACTCTGTAACGATTGATGCCAAAGTAATTTAATCTACTTTCTCTGGGCACAGTGTTCATATAGTTACCAATCCATTTAATAGTACTGTCAATCCGCTCACAATTCTTAGTCTTGACCTGATGCCAAGGAGAAATGAATTCACACTTGAACAAAAATTCCATTTCCCTATGAGCATAGTCCAGGCAATACTTGCCTCTACAGTGCTCCTATTCCCCATCACCTTATTTTAAAGGAAGCTTCAATATTTCCCACCAATGGCTAATTTCGTAAGGAGGGCAATAAATGGTGAGAACACCTTTAAAATCTCATCATTGGAAATTTTGCATTTTTTCATGGTCTCTGAGCGTAGTATTTATTCATTGAGAGCTCCAGCTTTGTTGGAAAAAGAGCAGAAGGAGGGGCCTAACTTGAAATTCATGCCCCATTTCTGAGGGCATATACATCTGATTCCTGTGTTTCACCATTTGAAAAGTGCTAGACTGATTGGACCCAGACCGTAACCCCACGTAGTAGCAAGGCAAGACTAAGGGAACGTTGTTTTGACTTTGGCTTCTGAGACTCTTTGAATTCATTATGGAGGTGAGGAACATGAATGGCAGGCTTCTAAAACAACATTATTGACCAGATGGTATTTGGAGGAGTGCATTTTATTCTATTTAAGTATTTCTTACCTTTAGAAAGAAGATTATGGATTGGGCTACCATGTAGAGACAGAATAATGACACATCTTATTTTATAGATTATAAAGACTGAATAATCATAAGTTAAATCATAGATGGTTTATCAGTGGATTGTGACTTTTTGGGAAGTCATGATGACATGATGAAAACTGAGAACTTAATACAAGCAATTATCTTCGCCCCAGAATTTCCCCATAAATAAACACACACAGTAATCTAATCTCAGAGGTTTTCAAGCGTGAATGAATCCTGCCCTTGGAAACCAGGTCAAGGGCTCTTAGTCAAATAGTATTTAAGAAAAGACGTAAAGTTGGTGGAACACCAAAATTGGTGGAATAAATAAATTACAGAACTGTGTAATAAAAAGTAGATATTCTAGAACTCAATTTAATTGAATCTCTGGGAATCACTGTTTCTTTTCAACACAGCTATGAAGAATGTGTGTTTTCAGATTCTGTTGCTCAAAATAATAGACCTGAAAGATTGACATGCATCCCCACATTTCTGAAGAAGTTAATATATGTGTCTTGGGGGCACAGATTGGATTTTAGATATGCCTATATAAATCTGGTGATTGTTGGGAAAGGTGTATTCCTTAACATGGCAGCATTAGATTTTCAACTTAGAACAGGAATGAAACTTGGATTAAGTACAGAGGAACATTTGAACTATAACCGCATATCAGTAAGAGCTGTGAAACAGCAAATGCATATAGTTCTGGTTGAGAAAGGAAATATTAGAGGTGCCCTAGGAGTGAAAAGGAAAAGCAGACGTTAAGCCATATTAATACATTTCTATACAATATATAGAAAATTGGCATTTAGAGCACTTTATTTTGGGCAAATAAAAAATTTATTTGGGGAGGTGGGGATTGAGGGAAATGGGTGAAGGTTAGTCACAAGGTAAAAACTTCCAGTTACAAGATGATTAAGTTCTGGGGATATAAGGCACAACATGGTGACTGTGGTTAACTATACTTTATTGTGTCTTTAAAAGTTGCTAAGAGAGTAGATCTTGAAACTTCTCATCACAAGGAAAGACATTTGCATCTATGTGAGGTAATTAATGCTAACTTTATTGTGGAAAATTTGCAGTAGGTGCATATATCAAATGCTGTACACCTTGGACTAATACAATGTTGTGTGTCAATATTTCAATGAAACTGAAAAAAATTAAACCTAATATTGACTTGCCTAAGTTGGTATTTGATAGTACAGCCAGATAGAGAATGAGGACACTGGATGTTGGTAAAACCAAAACAGTGGATTCCATTAGGAATAAGCTTGGAAGCCTGTTAGGGCAGGATTTATTAATTTCACATCCTGAACTGGAAGACCTATGCTAATTTGCCGATTTGCAGACCTGTGTTATTGCCAGTGACAATTGAGAAAGTAAGCCTCAAGGTAGGCTAAAATCTTGTGTAGTGTTTTTTAGTAAGAAATTTGCTCTTTTAAGAGTCACTAGATATAATCAGAGGCAATGAGATTCATTGTCATACCCTGCATTTAAGCACCTTTCTGCTTCTGAGTCTAGCCTTATTGAAGAAAGGAAGCTTTGTTTACAATCAGCAGTTAACTTTTGCTTAGGTCAAGTAGTTTAAACTTGTGCCATTAGTTGACTTTCACAGACCTATGGCTGCTTGTTAGACCACTTTTTTTCTTAGTCATTACTGGAAACTCTAATATCCTGCACCTATAACTTACTATTTTTCTTTTATATCCTGCATAGGGGCATTAAGGTTGTCACTGACTATTCCCTGTGATTGTTGGAATCACAGAAACAGTTAATAGTATTGGTGGCTTTTCCTCACAATTTCCCAGATAATTGTGCTATTTTAATTAGAGTGTGGATAGGTCTATAAACAAGTTGCTAGACTTTTACTCAGTAAGGAGCGTCTATTTCTGTTTCAATTCACTACTGGTATTCTCTAAGGAAATGCCCAAATACTTTCCATCTGGAATTAGGAATCCTTTATTTTCATTGGGGAAATCTGTGCTTCTGGGAAGCTCTTTAGTTTGGCTCATTACTCAGTTGCCATGCTGCAAGAGATGGAAAACATCAGAAACAAAAAACATCCTAAATGACACCAGGGGTAGGTAGAACAGTGTAAAGCAATTTTGATGCATTCCCACAAATAGTATGTTAAAATCTTCTAAACGCACTATGAAGGAGGTGGGTAGGTGTTGATATTTACACTCTTCAATATAAGAAAACCATTTAGCACCGTTAAGACTGACTTTAGTGAAGTCACTTGACGTGTTAATTTCAAAGCCAGAGGCCCTGACTTCAAACCCATACTCCTCCCATGGGGCACACTGTCCTCCAGCCAGGAGAATCTGAAGAGAAAGGAGAGGAAAGAGTAAGAGGCAGCAGGTACAGAAAGCAAAACGTAACCTTGCTCTGTTTGGGCTGGGAGTTACTGGTTTGTGACATCAATAGGGAAGCAGCTGAGTGATGTGAGAAACTCAGGGGGTTAAATTCAGAAAGGCTGATGGTCCATTTTTGGCTTTGCCACCCAAGCTTTGGGATTTTGCAAACTTACCCCTTTAGCGTCAGGTTCTTCACTGTGTGATTAACAATATTATCTGTGGGGATAAATGAGGTATTCTAACAGACCAGTTTGCTGGAGTTTACTGTCAGGGAGGGTTCGGTTCCTAAAAGCTGCCTAGATTCCAGGAAAAATGGGGGGGGGCGTGTTAGAGGGAGGATTATTTGTCTGAATCCTTCCATTTATTCCTCTTCAGAGCTCTGGATCATAGAGTAGATGCACTCATAAATCAGAGAAATGCGACTAACAGCTTTATATAAGCCTCTTTGAAAATGTCAAGACTGGACAATATAATGATGCTCCCTGTCCTTCCCCAACCTAAATTTGAGGCCTAGATGATCAGAACCAGCTAGTTGGGGGCAAGTAGAGAAACTGGAACAGAGGGAGCAGAGACCTTGGTGGGGGTCTCTGTAACACCTGCCTTACCTAGGTGGGTTCAGATAAATGGAAGAAAAATCACTGACTTCCAGTGACTTAACAGTAAGAGAGACCTCGAGCACTGACTTGATCTTTCACTCTTCTCTGACCCTAGCAAGTTAAGCTAATGTAATGAATATTTCTGTTGAAACATATCCTATATACTCTGGGGTCAAGAAACATTTATAAAATCAAATACCAGAGTTGCAAGAGAATTTAGAGATCATCCATTCCAGTGATTTTTCTTACTCAATTAGACATGGAACTCTTCATAGCTCATAAAAATCCAACATCTAAAATGAATTAAAATGTTACTACTCTTCCTGAAACAGAGAAGCTTGAAGCTTTTACCTACCCCCCCCACTGGGCACCCACAGTAACATCAGTAGATACTTTGAAAACCGTGGATCTAAGCAAACAGCTCGTTTCACATTTAGAGACCAAAGCCATAAACAAGTTATTGTCCCAAGTCACATAATGAATTAGTGGTTAAACTTAACAAGGACTTAAATCTCCTTATCCCCAATTTAGAACACTTTTTAATTCAATGCACTATGTCCTTTTGCTCAGTTATTCCAGGATTCCTCTTTGGGAGTTAATTTACCAGGAAGAGGTAAACCTAAGATCTTCTGCCCATTCATCCCCTGGACTATTCACCTTTGTTATCTGCTGTTACCATCCATCTAGAACTGCCTGCTGCTCACAGGAAGTGTTTAACTACACAGTTTGTGGTGGGGAAGAATCAGGGTGTGGGAAATCTACTTCGGAATCCAATGCCTTAAATGCTTCTAGAGTCAGATCCTTCTGAGATTAAGTTCCCAAGTTATTTATGGGTATCTTGTTTTCCTGCGAACGTCTTTTGCTTTGAAAACAAGGCACGGGAGTCATTTCCAAGCAGATGCCCTGTATGTGGAAAGAAGATTGGCTCTAAATAGGCTACCTTTTCAAGTTTTAATTGGCCTAATTACTTCACATTTGTAAAGTGCTTTGAAGAGGAAAGGTGCTGTATTAATGCTGCTTGTTATTATTTTAGCTACCCCAGCGGCATTTACTGGCTTCTTAAATTGCCTCTCTTGAAGTGACCTAATAATCAAATTGCCGGGGAAGATTTCTTCCTTTTAATTTTTTCTTTCTTTTTCTGTTTTTAGAGTACTGTTACTCAAACATAAGGGAAATTGGGAGACTAATGATGTACAGCACAATTTTCTCTTTTGACAAATTCAACTTTCCCAGTATCTTTCTAGGGTTGAGGATGAATTGGACCTTGACTCTCTGCCCCTCTCCCAGATTCTGTCTTTGTGTTAGAGCTGGCTTTTCCAGAGGCAACATCTGCCAGTAAAATGTGTTGCTGGGAACTTCTCTAAAGACCCTCAGGAAGTCCTATCATTTGCCATGACATGGATGGAACTAAGTGAAGTAAGTCAATCAGAGAAAGACAATTATTATATGATTTCACTCATGTGTGGAATTTAAGAAACAACAGAGGATAATAGGGGAAGAGAGGGAAAAATGAAATAAGAAATCAGAGAGGGAGACAAAACCATAAGAGACTTTCAACTATAGGAAAGAAACTAAGGGTTGCTGGAGGGGAGGGGGGTGGGGGGATGGGGTAATTGGGTGATGGGCCTTAAGGAGGGCACATGATGAAATGAGCACTGGGTGTTATATACAACTGATGAATCACTGACCTCTACCTCTGAAACTAATATACTATATGTTAATTAATTGAATTTAAATTAATAAAATAGAGTAATGTAAAATGGATTCTAGAGCAAAGGTCTTAGTGGAAGAGAAAAATCCCTTTGAAGATGTCCAGACTGTATTTCCAGATTCTTACATAAACCATTGTATTTTAGGATTTGAGGTCTTGCAGTAAATCAAACAACTTCATTGTCTTCATCCTGTACAGCTTCCACCCTAACCGATTGGGTAAAACTGAACAGCAATGGAACCAATAAAAATAAAAGAAAATTAACATAGAAAGGAGCAACAAAATCTGAAAGGTGATCTGAACAAGAAGGAAGGGGGATAGTGGAGGTAGATCGTGCAGACCTGTAAACAATTGATGTCTTTGAGAGTTCAGTACTTTTTTTTTTTAAGATTATTTACTTATTTATTTTTGGGGGGGTGGAAGGGGCAGAGGAAGAGGGAGAGAATCTCCAGCAGACTCTATGCTGAGCAGGGAGCCCCAACTCAGGGCTTGATCTCATGACCCGAGCCCCTGAGATCATCACCTGAGCCCAAACCGAGTTGCACGCTTAACCAACTGAGCCACACAGGCACTCTGAGAGTTTGGTCTTTTCTGAGAATTCGTTCCCTCAGCCTATCTACCCAGCTCCAGTCCTTTTCTCTCTGAGTCTCTATTGAATTTCTTGTTGTCATAGAAGGTTAGAGCTCCTGGTACAGAGACAGGAGTTTAGAAAACTAAACAGCTCCATCTTTTCCCCTCTCAGGCTGACTCCGGAAGGCAGGTAACCCTAGGTAGTTTTCCAATACAGATAAGTAACTTATATACTTTTATGGACTTGTGAGCAAGTCCTAGAGGACATTTAACAGTTTCATGAAAACAGAGAAAACTGTTATGTTTTTATTCAGTTTTTCCCAATTAACCACCATCCATTTTGGAGTGGTAGATAAATCACTGCATGTTAATTTATACACAGGATTTCATTGAAGTTTCATGCAAATTAGGTTTTAAAAATGGGATTTTGTTTTCATATGGACTTAATTTTGAAGTCCAGTTTATCTTTTTTTTTTAATCACTTATAAAATTAGGTTCCTTATTTCAAGTTGGTCTTCACTGGTTTTGTCTCCGACCTCTTTTGTCAAATTGGGTACCATTCAAGTTTTTGTGATCTTTGAACAAGTGCATATACCTTTTCAGTGGAGGAACTATCTAGTCAAAGATCTCTGGTCTTTTTGCAAACATGATTGATAATTGGTACTTCCTTTAGGTGGTATATAATGTCTTTTCCTGGAGGAGGTTAAGGTTGACCAGTGGGTTCAGATGCTCCTCAGGCATCACCATCTGTTTAAAGAGTTCGCATCAGCCATTCACCTAATGGATTTCACATGATCCTTGTTTAGCTCTATTATTTCTTCAGAAGTTGATTATGATTTTCTCATTCTGTCAACCATTTAGCATTGATTAGCTGATATTCTTCTATGAAGAGGATCTTTCCTGGTAAGAAAAGGCATTTTTAGAACTGAAAGGGACTGAGAGATTCGTGCTTCTGCTCATTTGGCTGATAAGGAAATCCGAGTGCTAAAATGGCTTCAGGAGAAATGTGATACTTGCTTAAGGCGGCAGAGATACCTGCCTTCTGGCTAGAACAAGGATCTAGTACATCAATACATAGTAAGAAGCTTACCCTACACTAGATTGTGCATCTCCAGTGCCACTGCCTGGAGGGGAGTGCATCAGGGCTGTATAATACCCTGGAGGTGATGAGGCTTGTGACCGAAGTAGGGCTCTTGGGAAAGCATTTAAATTCTAAACTTTAAGACATGATGCTGGGCAAAAATACTTACCACTGAGTACCTATTCTGAGTAGATATTTTCTAGGCAGTGCAAATGGACATATCTCATTAGAGTGATAGAGAAATGGAAAACTCAAGGATTAATGACTGACATAACACATAATGGTAACATATGGCCTGTAAGGCAATCACCACATACAGAATTTATTCTTTTTCTCAGTTGTTAAAGTTATTAAAGGGCATGGTCCTATCTACCAAAATCAACTTTCATAGACATGTATATTAGAAACATGATGAGAAAGGTAAAAATAAACAGACCCTGAGAAAATGGTACAGTCTTGAATTTGCTTTTCATCTTTATTGCTACTGATCTTGAGTGCTTCTTTTTCTTGCTGTAGAATCCTTCAACTTTGGCATTCTACTCTCCTCCATTTCTTATGTATCATTTATTCCAAGTCTTGGAAAGAACTTTTCCAAGATTTAGATAGTGTTTGTTACTTGGTCAGGGTTATTTTTTTGCAGTACCTGACAAGTATAAACCACATTTTAATTGGTAGCAGAGATGTTTTTCCAACCTCAAAAAAAAAAAAAATGTTAAGAACCCAGCAGGTGTATTAATTGGAAAAGTAGTCTGAATCCCCATGATATAATAAGGGTTTGCCCCTGCATGTCTCCTAGGAAGTAAGAGCAGGGATCCATGGCCCAAAGAGAGGGCAGGAGTGCCTTCTGTGCTCACTGTGTGACCCTGGAGTCTGAACCAGTTGTTCTGAGGTTGCCCAAGAGGATGGTGCATTGCCTTTAGTTATGCTCAACTCGCCTGTGATTATAAGGCAGTTGGTCTACCTAAGAAAGCCTCCAAGGCCTTTCAAATTGAGTTAGGCACATGCATGCATGTGCATGCATACACACACACACACACACACATACACACACACACACACACACTCTTACATTTGCTGGTTGAATTGATTGATACTAAGAAAGTGTTGCCATCTAAAAATACCTTTACCACGCTGTGACCGTAGGATTGTTCTTTTCCCTTCTATAAAGAATCTTTCCTCCCTAGAAATTTTTTTTTTTTACATGCCTCCAAAAATGAACATTTGAAGTTACGAATCAGAATATAGATTAATCAGGAGGGCTTTCTTAGAATTGTCAGCTTTAATATTTATGGGAACGAAGAATGTTGCATCAAATGCTATTAAATCTAGGTACTACTGTACTAAATGCCAGAGTTATTTCCTGCAAGTATGCAGGTGTGTGTGAGGAGGAGTAGAGGTGAGGGAGGGAGGAAAGAGGAATACTTTGTAGTTTGGTGGAAGGTATGCTTGATAGGGTCCTAGCAACACCACATAATCTGAGACAGCTGGACTCTTCCAGCCAGAGAGAAGTATCACTAGGGGGTGGATATGTGGGGTGATGGCAAGACACAGAATTCCTTCAGACTTTAAATTCCTGGAGTTACAAGGCCCTGTCAGTCTGTTTGGGCTGCTATAACAAAATACCGTTGCCTGGGTGGCTTATAAACAACAGGAATTTATTTCTCACAGTTCTGGGGGCTGGGAAGTTCAAGATGGCTGCAAGATTCAGTGTCCAGTGAGGTCACGCTTCTGCATAGACACTATCTTCTCATGGCTGTAACCTCAAGTGCTAGGGCAAAGGTGCTCTCTGGGGCCCCCTTTTAGAAGGGGCTAATCCCGTTTATGCTCCTCCCTCATGAGCTGTAGGTTTCAATAGAGGAATGTTGCAGGGACACAAAGGGTAATAAATAGCAGGCCTCTATCTTATTCCTTTTTAGTAGTTGTCTTAAGGCCAAGCACATACACGATCCTAAAGCAATGTTTGAGGAACTGAAGTGAAAATAAACTATGTGGATATTTCCTAGAGTCAATCCAGTAGAGGAAAAGTTCTAAATCAAATGACTCAAGAGATGAAATTCTACCCTTGCTAGAGAAGGAATTTCTCCGTGTTAAGAGTTTGTATCTGCCATTACAGATTTCCCTCCCTGATTTATGCCAGACATTTTACCTTTCCTGAGTCTCCTTAGTTCTCCTTATGTCATCTTTTTAGTATTTATACCATCAGCATATTTATAGACTATCTAGTACATCCTCACTTAGGCAAACAATACTTGTGTAGCTTCTTTAATCTGACCTCCTAAGTCTGTCTCTGCCTCCTTCATCCCGATCACTGCTCTTCTCCGGACCTTTTATTTCCAACTTCACTCCATCAAATCATCACAAAAGCTGCCAAAATGGAGCTTAGGATTCCTGAGCTGGGAGACAGCTGTCTTGTGAATGAGTTGCAATATCTATGTTTGTATCCGGAGAGCACCACTTAGAGCATTGTATCCTTAGTTTTCCTCTTATATTTACATATTCCCTTTTATATTTATTTATCTTATTAGATTGAATGTTCTAAAATCAAGACTCAATTTTATATTCTCAGATTTGCAGGGCTTGAAGCCTAATAGTTGCTCAATAAATGTTAACTGGGTACAGTGATCTAAACTATCACCGGCTCTTCTACCCTCTTGTCCATATTACGTAAATAGAAGTGATTGGATTTAGTCCTAAATGACATGGATTCGTCCTTTCTCTTGTTTCTGTCTTGTCTATGACTTAAAATAGAACAAAGCTAGGGTATGTAATGAAGAAAAAAAGCCCCCCTCTAGGGTAAGGTAAACTTTGTTTTTACATCTTTAGTTTCTTCTTCTTTTCCTAGCCAATATTTAAATTATTTAGATGGCAATTGCTTTGAAAATGGTTCTTGTTTACTTTTATTTTCCCAACAGCCTGAGAGTCTGTAGAAACTGATATAGTAAGCTAGTAAGATTCAGTAGTAATCTATTTATACTTTTGTACCCTTTATTCTGTATCCTTTGATTTTTTATTTTTTTCCTGCTACAACACAGAGAAAAATCATTTTGGACAATGTTTAAACAAGACACTTATTCTAGTTGTGCTTTTTATTGTCATTATTTTGTGAATATACTATGTTTATGAAATAAACATTCTGAGATTTTTATCAAGACTTCCAGGAGCGATGATATAATATTTTAAATGACATATTCTTGGATATAGCCCCATGAAAGCATTTGTTATGTGTCTGTTCAATTATGAATTTGTTTTGTTTGAAAACCTCAATTTTTCCAAAGCGCTTCATGCACATTTTCACTTATCCTTTCATACTTTAGGTGATACTGAATCAGATTGCTGGACCATATCTAGTCCATATTGCTGATCTGTGTTACTGCTGGAGATATTCAGACACCAGAGATTTATGTATCGTATAACAAAAGGGTGGCGTGTTCTTAGCCCTTTCTGAGTGAAGACATAGAATGTTTTCTTTATTATCTGAGTGGATATTCAGTAGTGACAATAAGAACATCCTCCTAATATGTCAAGCCATGGTGAACCTGCCAGTTTTATATTTGCTTTCTTAACTCATGGCCACTTACTTACCTATTATGTTGCTTCTCTGTCTTTTTCTTCTAATTGGTGATCTGAAACATTCTATGAATGTATGTCTAATGTAAGTGTGAAAAGCACATGCACTTTTCATAGTACAATTTTCCAGCTGGTGTCTGGACTAACAAAATAGCTGTCATCACTCTTATTAAAACCATATCCTTGTCTTTGGTGACATGAGTCCTGATTTAGTTTCAAATGCATCCTGGGTAGAAGATAGATGAAATGGTTGGACTGGATGGATAGATGGATAGATGGTGGATAGATGGATGGCAATTGCAGCACCATGTTCCTGTGAGCTCCTTATACACATCCACATTGCTTTCAGAGATATCTCCCATTCTGCCTAGACTAACTCTAGAGAGACTTCAGTCGTCTCTACCAATTCTATAATTAGTCACATTTGAAAGGTACTTTGGGTGACAGCTTGTTAGAAAGCAACCATGACCTTTATAGATCTCCACTCCATTAAGTACAGTTAATAAGATCTTGCCACAGGCATGAGCTCTTTGCTTGGGGAAACTTGGGGATCTTGTTAGAAAGGAACAGAAGATGATGGGATGGCAGGGAAGGAGACAAAGGTTGGCATCAATCAATCAGCAGCCTAAGTGAATGACGGGTGGGTTCCTTTTAACTTTCTGGTTGTCAGATATTGAAACAAATGACTTTGCTACTACTGGCATCACCAAAACATGTTTTCTGATACCTCGGGCAGTTTACCTCTCAACTGTGTTCCATTTATCATTTTCAGTCTACATCAGGGATCTCTTTTTTCCTGTTGCAGGGTTATTGCCAATGTGAGTATGGAGATGGTGTCTATATGTGTGTTTTGTGTGTGGTTCTTACTCTTTTGAAATGACAAGTTCCACAATAAGGACAGAGCATGAATCCTTCTAATTTCTCTCTCTTGGAAGTCTCCATGTAATGTGAACTAAATAGCTCATGAAGAGGGTAAGAACACAGTCACCAGGGAGTGACAGTTATGCTCTTCTCAAGGGAGGGGGGAGCATGGGAGACAAAATCAACCCTCATGCTCTGTGTTAATTTCCACATTGTGGAAATGCAATGTGTCCTGGCAACCGTGCCCTTAGGAAAGAACCAAGTTTGGGTCGGCATCCCATGCCGGCCGATTTGGCCTTTGTCAGATGTTGTCCCTGCCTGGCACCACAGCTTGCCTAGTTTTAACATTTATTGCTCTTTATTGGGATGTCCTGTGGCACACTTGCTGCCGAAGCAGGGCACCTGAATCTCATGAAAGGAGGTTCTTTGTCCTGCACTTTAAGCCTGTGTGCTTAGTGTGGTTGTAGAACATGCCCTTTCCACTTAAAAATAAACATCTCTACAACAATAAATAAATAAATAAACAAACAAACAAACAAACAAACATCTCTACATGTAGAGTTACCTGTAGGTATTTGAACTCAATAACTGATTTTTCTGTCTCTTTCTTCTACCTCCTTTTGTTAGGTTTTGCTAACATGCAGTACTGCATGGGTCTACTTTGATGTGGAAATTTTTTGATAGATACAATCAAGTACTGTAAATGTATTTAAACTTCCTTAAGATCTTAGAGACATTATCTTTTCTCTAGCTTGCTTTATTGTAAGAACACAGTATACGATACATATACAAAATATGTGTTAATTGGTGGTCATTGGTGAAGCTTCCATTCAATGGTAGGCTGTTAGTAAAGTTTTAGGGGTATCAAAAATTATACAAGATCTTCAACTGCATAGGGGATCGCTGACCCTAACTCCTGAGTTGTTCAAAGGTCAACTGTATATAGTTGGTACATATAATTCCATTGTGTGTGTATATATATATATATATATGTGTGTGTGTGTGTGTGTGTGTGTGTGTATATAGTATATATATGTATATATATACACATATGTAAAATACATAAAATGTAAAATACATAAAATGTAAAATACATAAAAACAATGGAATGTGTTATTTCAAATCTCCTGAGTCTAACTTATGAAGTATGTTTGAACTAAATTCAAGATATATTTACATAATTATTCATGTTTTTAATTTCTTTAAAACAATTTATTGTAATATTTAGATGGATCAGGCATTTTTAGCACAGCCTTTAAGTCTGTTAATTATCTAGCTTGAGTAGAATTTCCAGTCATGTTTTTCAGTATCACCTTCAGATAACCAGCTAGACTATCTATATTTCTAATGCTTAAGTGATAAGACTTTAAGGTTACTGTGTTTTGAGTTTGAACCAAAGCTTTGACATGTGTTAAATTTGTGATCTCAGATAATATCTATTTAAAGTTCCTTGGGTCCTAGATTCTTCATCTTTAAAATGGTACAACAATACATCATGGTGTTACTGTAAAAAGTAAATAAAGCATTATACTTAAGATACATAGCTTTGTATCAGGCATATAGTGCCTAACTAATGAAACACCAACCAGATCTTGTATTTCCCTCTGAACTTTCCTTCTTGAAATTTCCTCTTTCTGGGGTGATTCTTCTCCACTTTTCATATTTAAATCCTACCTTCATATCCCACCAGAAATTCTTCTTTTTTTTAATGTTTATTTATTTGAGAAAGAGAACGAGTGGAAGGGGCAGGGAGAGAGGGAGAGAGAATCTCAACCGGACTCTGCGCCTAGCACGGAGCCTGCTGTGGGGCCCAATCTCACACCTGCATAGCTAATAAAAGGCTAAGTAATGTTTCAAAACCAGGTCCCTTCATAGTTAAATATTACTTGTTATTCCCTCTTCACGGTTTCCTTCACCTTCCTTATGTCCAGTGATTAGTTTATTGATTGCTACTATTGCTGATTTTTTTCCATTTCCCAAATGGGACTGGAAACTCCATGAGAGCCAAACCTTGCATTGGTTACCCCTCTACAACTCAGCGTCCAGAGGAATAAATGATGTTGAGCACTTGAAATATGAATAGTGTGAACAAGAAACTGAATTTTAAATGTTGTCTTATTTTTATTTAAATTTAGAAAGCCATGTGTGGCTACCTTATTAGACAGCATAGCCTTATGCAACACTTGCTTTTTTGCTGCCTCAGATTGTCTTCACAAAGATACACTGAATTCCCTTTCCTTCTATTATCACATTACCAACACAAATGAAACTCGCTCTTCCAGAGCCATTTCTCCCTTTACTATATCGCAATATTTGGCTTTCCCCCCTTATTCTCAGCATGATGCCTAATTGTCTCAAACTCCAAAGTATTTCTTTATTCTGTTATTGACCCCATTAGAGGCAATGTTTTTCATAATTGTCTCCCATTTCTTTTCCTTCTTTTTGTTTTCCTGAAGTCTTTTTACCTCCTGATATGCATAGGGATGTTGGGACTCCTATGGCTGAGATTGGGAGTTAGGGTCACAGGAAGATGACCAAAAAGAATTGCCCTCAAAACCTGTGTTACTTATTAGACAGAAAATAATGAAGGGGGTGCAAACTGTTGAGATTTATCAAAGGGTAGGAGAAAAGACACTGTGAAGGGGAAAAATAAGTACCTGGTGAGGACTTCTGTCAATTAACACATGAGTGTTGAGTGAGTGTCAGGCACTGAGCTCAACACATTATATATACTTTTAAATTTAACAGAGCATCTTCTTATGAGATTAATTTCTACTTGCGTTATACTTTGACTGAAACTAACACCCAACTAACAGTCTCAGGTTATCCAGAGTCTAAATGGCTATTTAAAGATTTGAACTAATGTTTACCTGTTTCATCTCTTAACCTATGGATTTTTTGTAATTCTTGCATGGGCCTTTCTTCAAAATGGACACTGAATGTGTAGTGAGTACTGGATTATACATCATTGCCCCCTTGCCTTTCCCCCAGAATTCTACTTCATGGTTAGCTGGTAAGTCCCAGTGCACTGTTATCCTTCCAGATCTTTCTGAACCTGATTTTTATGATTTGTCAGTGAAAGCTCTTTCTTTCCTTTTTTGGTTGCATAGCCCAACTCCATTAAAAAGGAAAATTGTTATTCTGTGAGGTTTGCTTCAAATAACAAATCTTCGGTTGATGCAAAAAATTAGTCATTAAGTATCAGCCATCTGCTTCTCTAATCTCCTTAAAGTGCCATATCAAATTGGCAGATACCATTGAATTTTAAGGAAAAAATCTTTAGTGTGAAAAAGTGACATTAAAGGTTTATGTCCTCTTCTTGTGGCCCAATAAACAATATTAATGGCCAAGCATGCAAAGGATTAATAGGTCCTCCCTGCAAGAGGCTCAGTTATAGCAATCCTGAGGAATTCTGCAGGCTAAAATATGAGCCCTACAGTACCCCTGCAGGCATAAATTATTTGGTTTTTCTTCTCCTTGAAGGAGAGCCTGTCAGTCTAAAGGCAATTTTTCTCTTTGATCCCTTGTACTGTAATTTCATGTACTCATTGCAGTGTACCCTCCCACATAGAGTGTTCTCCCTACCCTTAGCCTTGCACACCATCTTTCCCCACCAGCTAGTCTCACAAAAATGAACATAATTCTTGGAGAGGTAGCATTTTCCCCCTCTTGTGTGTTCGATATGTTTGGGAATATTTAGAGAACAAAATTGAAGCAATATTTGAATGAAGAAGTTTCTTAAGTAAGTGCCAACAGAAACTTGTCATCCTTAAACGCCTTCTCTGAGAGGAATGTTAGCATTCACTGACCTAGCTCTCCTGCTTTTTATAAATATGGAGACTGAACTCAACCTAATAAACACAAACTAATGGCAGTTGAATTTGCAATTTCAGATGTTTTATTCAGCTTTTTCTAGAATGTTCTAGGTGGTCTACTGTATATCTTACTTTTCAGGAAAGTGGTCTTTATCCGGAGACTTTCAACCTCTGCCTTTGGCTAGACATGAATAGGTTTGATTATAGTCATCAAACCTTTTAAGATAAACAGGCAAATAAAGGGCAGCTGGTTCTTTTTGGGGAGGGTTCAATAAGGCTCTCCTATATAATTTTCCTATACAACTATCATGATATCCTAAACATTACCCCTAGAAATTCAGTATTTAAAGGCTGAGCAATCAGTGTTTACCCTAGTGAAATTAGTTCTCTATGTTGTTATTAGTAACTATCATCTTCATTAATGTTGTTGGCAAATTATTTAATATCTTTAAATCTCAACTTTCTGGTTTTCAAAATGAGCATAATAATAGCAACTATGGAGATTTTATGTAAGGATTAAGCCAGAGAGCTCGCTTATATCAAGTGTCTACCATGAGTCTAGCATAGAGTGATTACCAACCCTCACCACCAACAAAGGGAAGCCATTAATGTTTTCATTACTGGAAATGAATACGTTGTCTACTTGGACAGCAATTAAATGTTGAAATGCACTCTAGGTATTCCATCCTTAAAAAGATTCTACTAAATGAGTAAGTTATAATGAAGCTATATTATATACATCTGAAGGAGCTGCTCAGGAACCATCCAGAGAAGACCTGTAGACTAGAGAGAGTATGTTAGAGGACTTGCATGTTTGTCATATACTTGTTGGGACTGCATTCACACACACTTTAAGGCAGAGCAATATGAGTAAATGGAAATGAAAAAACAGGGTAAAACATCACCTGGTTTGGTTTTAGGGACCTGGGTCAGTGGCTTTTAAGCAAATACAGTGTTAGCCCTGGGAGAATTTGAAAAAGTGTGGGAATATTTGTGGTTGCCAATTGGCATTTGGTGCCTACATTCAGGAATTCTGAAAGTCTTGTATTGCATGAGACATTCACACACACTGAAGAATTAGCCAGCCCCAAGTATCAAAAGTGCATCCCTGTCAAATATAATATCGTGATGGTGAATGGAAGAGGTATGGAGAAATGGGTGATCAGGCAACTAAATAAGGCTGAGATTAGGGGCCCTTTTCTAAGCCATAAATACATGAAAACTTGAAGAGAGAATGAGCTATAAGGTTATTTGTATAAAATATAAGAGTTTTCAATCTTCTGTGCTTGTTCAGATCTCTACCTTACCAGGAACATAACACTACCTCTTCATGTCTAGGTAGAGATAAAAGTTTAAAGGAGTTTAGCACAGCAGTTGATTCTGGGCTCTGGAATGAGATAGCTTGGTTTGTATCCAGACTCACTGCCTGTTTCTATGATCCTGATAACTTACTCTTCCTGTGCCTTAATTTTCTTTAAAAAAATCATTATATCTTCATAGGATTAGTAAGAGAATTAAATGCATTAATACATATGAAGTGATTATAACAGTTCCTACCATAAAGTTGAGTGTTCAATACATGTTGCTCATTGTTGTTATTAATGAATAAGAGGAGCAAACTATTAAGACAATTTGAGGAACATCTGCAAAATTATATTGCAAACATCAGAATAGGGAGGAAAAACCCTAAGAGAAAACAAAGGAAGACCCTATATATTAGTCAAAGATTTAGACATCATCTAACCCATAATGACAGTTTGAAATTCATGTTTTCATTCAGCATTGGGAATTAGGCGGCAGTTAAAAATTTATTCTAATGTCTATCTTAATTTTATAGGCTACAGTTTCATGCAGAGACTGGGCCATACCTGTTTCCAAAAATGGCATCAAAACTTCCTTCTTGGAGTGTTTTAGGCCTTCCACTCTTCTCCCATTTTCTCTTCCTGTTTTTTTTCCAGCCCCTGTTTACCTTAGTTCCTTTGTTACTGTCTCTCTGTGATCCTACTTTAATTATAAATGTAACTACTCTCTATTCACTACTGTGCAGTGCTTTTTGGTTAGGTTGGTGTTTAGTGTGTGTGTACATGTTGAAGAATATGGGCAGTGAAAAACAAGGGATGGACTTTTTCAGGAGGAGAGATTGGAACAGAACAAGACATTTTGATTTTGCTGGACCAGAAACCAATTACATGGTCACAGGGTCTTTGTTTTATTCTTGCTTCAACTTTTGATGTGAAATTGGGAAATTCGTTACAACTCCTTGACCATAATATTTTACTCTCTGTAAAATGGGTGTTAAAAATGACCATATGTTCTTAGGGACACTTTGCCAGAAGTAAACTGGTATTGGTATGCCTCTCTGTAATTTAAGGTGCTAATGATTTCTTACATATAATTATTCAATTATGGTACACTAAATGAGACTAAATTATAGTGATGGTCCAATCATAATCTGAGTTACCACAGCTACTATTTAATGGCCTGGCTGGCATAAAAATTCTTTTTATTTTTTTTAATTTTTTAAAATTTTATTATGTTAATCACCGTACATTACATCATTAGTTTTTTTTTAATTTTTTTATTGTTATGTTAATCACCATATATTACATCATTAGTTTTTGGTGCAGTGTTCCATGATTCATTGTTTGTTCATAACACCCAGTGCTCCATGCAGAACGTGCCCTCCTCAATACCCATCACCAGGCTAACCCATCCCCCTACCCCCTCCCCTCTAGAACCCTCAGTTTGTTTTTCAGAGTCCATCATCTCTCATGGTTCGTCTCCCCCTATGACATACTCCCCTTTTCTTCCTCTCCTGTTATCTTCTTCTTTTTCTTTTTTCTTAAAATATGTTGCATTATTTGTTTCAGAAGTACAAATCTGTGATTCAACAGTCTTGCACAATTCACAGCGCTCACCGTAGCACATACCCTCCCCAATGTCTATCACCCAGCCACCCCATCCCTCCCACCCCCAACCACTCCAGTAACACTCAGTTTGTTTCCTGAGATTAAGAATTCCTCATATCAGTGAGGTCATGTGATACATGTCTTTCTCTGATTGACTTATTTCACTCAGCATAACACCCTCCAGTTCCATCCACGTCGTTGCAAATGGCAAAATCTCATTCCTTTTGATGGCTGCATAATATTCCATTGTGTATATATACCACATATTCTTTATCCATTCATCTGTTGCATTACATCATTAGTTTTTGATGTAGTGTTCCATGATTCATTGTTTGCGTATAACACCCAGTGCTCCATTCAGTACGTGCCCTCTTTAACACCCATCACCAGGCTAACCCATCCCCCTCCCTCCTCCCCTCTAGAACCTTCAGTTTGTTTCTCAGAGTCCATAGTCTCTCATGGTTCGTCTCCCCCCTCCGATTTTCCCCCCTTCATTTTTCCCTCCTCCTATCTTCTTCTTTCTTCTTCCTCCTCCTCCTCTTCCTCTTCCTCCTCCTCCTCCTCCTCTTCCTCTTCCTCTTCTTCTTCCTCTTTTCTTCTTCTTCTTCACATATAACGTATTATTTGTTTCGGAGGTACAGGTCTGTGATTCAACAGTCTGACACAATTCACAGCGCTCACCATAGCACATACCCTCCCCAATGTCTATCACCCAGCCACCCCATCCCTCCCAACCCCCCACCATCCCAGCTACCATACAACCCAGCAATGGCATAAAAATTCTTACATAACCCAGATGTCCCTAGACCTCATTATGCACTGGGTATGAACAAATCTGCTGGGACTCAAATCTGTTTCTGATGAAGCACCTGCTCCAACCTACGGAGCTTTTCTTGGTGTCCACAAGAGGTGTTTACCTCTATTCAAGAAGTAGTTCTCATTTTTTCTTGCTGGGTTAGAGGCATTCTGTTACCTGCTTTTTGCTCTGAGAATTTGACCATGTCATTGATGTTCTGTCCCTGCTTCATCAGGACAGTGGTGTTCTAGCCAGGATTCTGTGTCCTGGGCGTGGAGAGATACAAACCTGCAGTGGAGACGAATGGTAGTGTGTTGTCTTCAGTCTTTCTTGGAGCCTAGCAGCTCTCTGTTCTCGGTAGAAACAGGAGGGAAGACCTCCAGAGAGGTCCATATGAGTATGAAAGTCTTCACCAAGTGGATGCCATGTGTCCTGATCTCCTCTTCAGTTTTCTAGCTCTTTTTCTTTCTATTAAGCAGCTGAACACAAACTTTACATTTGAAGGTTTCCTTACTCATATGTGAAAGATTTATGTGAATGAGAAGTCACAGTTCTCTTTGAAGCCAATCCAGGAGTCATAGGGATAAAACATCAACAGTAGCAGTACTAATGTAAATGGTAGTAATACCACAAAGAAAAAGGATTATCATAACAGCCAACAGTTAATTGCTGAGTGTGTCTTTAGCACTCTCCTAAGCTTTGCATTCAGCATCCCATTCAGTTCCCACATCCCAGCTTGAGGCCTTGTTGTTTCTTACAAGGATCAAAGACTCTTTCTTTCTCCCAAACCTGATTTCTGGTGAGCTGAATAGAGAATGTCATGTGGCTCATCAGCTAGGCTGGCTTCTTTTGACATCCTGTATGAATTAGAAAGACACCTAGTGCTTGGACCGGCTAGCCAGCTTCAGATATTCCCCTCAGGGATGATGAGGGAGGGCCGAGACCATTCTGAGCCTTGCAGGGAGGCAGATCTGAAGAGTGAGAGAGGAATTTTGTTGATGGAGCATGCTCTGTGCCTTCTCCTAAATTCAGCCATTAGATAATTCCTCTCCTTTCCAAAGTGGAATGCATGAGGTTGTAAAGAGAGACTCAAGGGTCTCTTCCACAGATTTCCCTCCTGGAAGCAGACTGCACACTTCTTTTCCACTGTGGAAATGTGAGACATGTGGAATCCCTTTCTAGCACTTCACCCTATCATAGAGTTATTATATCCATTTTACAGGTAAGGAAACAAAGACCTTGAAAGTGAATCCAGTCTCTGAGATCACATAGATAAAAAGTGAAAGACTAAGACTCTGAACCCATGTCGCTTCGACCCCAGCATCTATGCTCTTAATACTTTGTGGAATGCCACAGCATGTCTTTGATGAAGGGGCCAGGTGGATGAAGGAATTTTGGCTGATTCCCAGACTTGCAGGAATTACTCTTTGTGAAATTCTCACTAGGTTAAACACGCCATAATTGATGAGCATGTAAACTAAAATGGTGAGGAGTAAATATATTCAGGAAAAAGGGTGTTATAGAATTCCCTTGCATATGCTAGAAGCACTAATACTATTGAAAACATGGCCTGTTGCTGTTATAAATGTGTGATATCATATTTCCTGAATACAAAATGTGGTAGGATACTCCACAGGAGCATAAAGTAGAAATGTGGCAGTCTCATTTACACAAATTTTGGCAAGTCCTCAATATTTCCCTTCAAGTTCATTGCCTCTAACTGCAAAGTGTAATAATCCATAAGGTATATATAAACTGTGCTGAAACTCTTAGGCGCTTTTATGTTTTTAAATTTAGCATTGTTACAGGTTGCAAAATTACGATCACCCTGGAAACAGTGGTGGTCTCTTCCTGGAAAGAGAAGAGATCTGAAGTAGAGGAACAGGTTTACTGTTGCTCACTCCTTCACCGCTGACACGTGCGTGTGCCCACACACACACACTTTCATACACATTCTTGCACGCATACTCACACGCACGTGCATGCACGTGCACACACACACACATTTCCCTCTTTCTTCATTGAGACACTGTATAAGGATCACTCATTCTTCAATGTCACCCAGCTCTGGGAATGAACCTTCTCTAAAGATACTTGTGCAAAACTCATCCATAGCAATATCCAGAGTATACGTTTATCCCTAACCTCAGAGTGAGAGTGCATCTCTGTTGCTGTGAATCACTCTGCAATCTCAGCATCCATGGAGATATACTTGGGCAACTTTTAATTTTTTTGGCCAATCTTCCCAGATAGCTCCCATAAACAGTATGAGCAGCACTAATTTTGACATTCAAATTTGGCTAATGGAAAATTATTTGTAAAAAAACACTTGGAGGGGTGCCTGGGTGGTGTAGTCAGTTAAGTGTCTTGGTTTTGGCTTAGGTGGCAAATCTCAGGGTCATGAGATTGAGTCCCACGTCAGGATCTGGCACTCAGTGTGGAGTCTGGTAAAGACTAACCCCCCCGCCATCCCTCCCCCTCAACGTGTGTGTGCTCTCTCCCCCTCTCTCTCTAATAAATAAATAAATCTTTCAAAAACACTTGGAGTTTTTTGCAGTTTTTCTTTATAAACTCCCAAATACTAAAGTTACATTGCTTGTATCCAGGAGTTGCTGCTTTAGATGACTTTGCAATCATTGTGTCTCCATTATTTAAAATCATATCAGAAGTTCTGTTGGGGCAATTTAAAAAGCATAACAATAATGTAAGTATATTGTCATAATGCTCTATGCCAGAGGGTTTCCTCTGATAATATTCTGTGTTACTTTCCCAGGGATGCCATAATAAATTATTACAAACTGGGTGGTTTAGAAGTACAGAAATATATTCCTGTGGTTTTGAAGGCTAGAAGTCTGGAAGTAGGGTGTCACCAGGGTCTTGGTCTCTCTGAAGACTCCTGGGAAGAATCCTTTCTTTGCCTCTCCCTGGCCCCTGACGGCTCCAGACAGTTCTTGGCTTTCCTTGGCTTGAGGCTCCATCATCCTCACCTCTACATCCACCCTCACAAGGCCTTTTCTCCCTGTGTGTGTCTTCACATAGCCTTCTTAAAAAGACACCAGTCATTGGATTGAAGACTCACCCAAATCCAATATCACTTCAGCTTAATTAATTACATCTGCAAAGAGTTATTTCCAGTAAGGTCCTATTCTGAGGTTCCAGGTGGACATGAATCTTCGGGGGGGGACACTATTCAACACAGATAGAAATCCTAAATGCAATAGGTATCAAAGTCTTGCTCAATACTCTAGGCTGCCTCCCAATGGTAGTACTCTACAAAAGAAAGCTGCTAGGGGGACGGAGCAAGATGGCGGAGGAGTAGGAGACCTGCATTTCGTCTGGTCTCAGAAATTCAGCTGAATAGGGATCAAGCCATTCTGAACACCTACGAACTCAACAGGAGATCGAAGAAGAGAGTAGCAACAACTCTGAACAGAGAAGCGACCACTTACTGGAAGGTAGGACGTGCGGAGAAGTGAATCCGAGGCGATATTCGGGAGGATAGACGGCGGGGGAGGGGGCCTCCGTCGGCCGCTTCTGGCAAGTGATAGAGCTGCAGAGCACAAAATTGGAACTTTTAAGAAGTCGGCTCCGCTGAGGGACGTTGCTCCCGTGGCTAAGCGGGGGGTGGAACCCTCGTGGGACAGTGTGGACTCAGGACCCTTGGGGTCACAGAAAGACCGGGGGTGCCTGAGTGCAGCAGAGCCCCCAGGAATCAGAGTGGGGAAGCCGGCTGCAGAGACGGAGCCCAGGCGCAGGGCTCTCAGCTCGGGGTGGCCATAAACTGTGATCCGCGGCCCAGTCGGGCCACTGCTCCTCCAGCAGGGACCCAACAAGTGGCAGATCTGGGGAGACTCCCCTTACTCCTCCGGGAAGAGCAGCGCAGGAGTGGACCGCAGGGATCTGCTGGGTTTGGAGACTCCACATGGGGTCGGGTGCCAGAGATAGAAATGCTCGGTCACAGGCCAGGTGAGCACAGAGTGCGACCAGAGACGGGGAAGACGGGAGTGACTGCTTTTCTCTGGGGGCGCACTGAGGAGCGGGGCCCCGAGTTCTCAGCTCCTCCAGGCAGAGAATGGAAGGCCACCATTTTGACTCTCGTCCTCCAAAGCTAGACTGAGAGCTTGCAGGGAACAAAAGTTCCTGAGAGCAAACCCGAGCAGCTTGCCTAGCCCGGACCCACAAGGGCGGGGCAATTCCGCCTCCAGCAAAGACATTTGGGAACCACGGCAACAGGCCCCTCCCCTAGAAGATCAGCACAAACAGCCAGTAAGCCAAGACCAAGTTTACCGATCCAAGGAGAACGGGAGAACTCCAGCGCTAGGAGAATACTGCACATAGAATTCATGGCTTTTTTACCGTGATTCATTAGTTTTTCAAAGTTAATTTTTTTAAACTTTTTTTTAAATTTTTCTTTTTCCCCTTTTCAACCAACATCTTATCAATCCCTTTTTAAAAAAAAAACCACTTTTTATTTTTCATTTTTAGAGTCATATTTTATCCCTTCATAGTAGTTACCCTTATTTTTGGCATATATATATATAAGTTGTTCTCTCTTCAAAATTTTGAGATACAGTTTCTTCTAACAGATCAAAATATACCCTAAATCACTAGTGTATGGCTTTGTTCTAGTCTCCTGCCTGATCACATTCTCTCCCTTTTATTCTTCTTTTCTGTTTTTTAAACTTCTTTCTTTTTTCAAACAAATTCTTATCAGTTCCTTTTATAAAATCTTTTATAATTTTCATCTTTACAGTCATCTTCCATCCCTTCATTGTATCAACCCTTATTTTGTACATATAGGAGTCTTTCTTCCTTTAAAATTTTAGGAGGCACTGTCTTCTAACAGACCAAAATATGCCCAAAATCTGTGTGGCACTGATCTATGCACCAGCCTGATCATATTTGATCATATTCTGTGTTTTTTTGTTTGGTTCTGTTTTTGTTTGTTTTTATCTTTTTTTTTCTCTCTCTTTCTTTTTTCTTTCTTTCCCTTTCTTTTCCCCTGGTTTCAGATCTTTTCTGATTTGTATAGAGTATATTTGCTGGGGACGTTGTTAACCTGTTAGCATTTTGTTCTCTCATTCATCTATTCTCCTCTCGACAAAATGACAAGATGAAAAAAATCACCTCAGCAAAAAGAACAAGAGGTAGTACCGTCTGACAGGGACCTCCTCAATACAGACATTAGTACGATGTCGGACCTAGAGTTCAGAATCATGACTTTAAAGATACTAGCTGGGCTTGAAAAAACCGTAGAAGTTATTAGAGAAACCCTTTCTGGAGAAATAAAAGAAGTAAAATCTAACCAAGTCGAAATCAAAAAGGCTATTAATGAGATACAATAAAAAATGGGGGCACTAACTGCTAGGATAAATGAGGTAGAAGAGAGAATCAGCGATATAGAAGACGAAATGATGGAAAATAAAGAGGCTGAGAAAAAGAGAGATAAACAACTACAGGACCACGAGGGCAGAATTCGAGAGATAAGAGATATAGCGAAACAGCATTAGAATAATTGGGATTCCCGA
>NW_027397083.1:9203262-9216549 GCF_003265705.2 Callorhinus ursinus
TGTGTATGTATACACACACCACATCTTCTTTATCCATTTGTCTGTTGATGGACATCTTGGCTCTTTCCATAGTTTGGCTATTGTGGACATTGCTGCTATAAACATCAGGGTGCACGTACCACACTTGTTTTGGTAGCTTTCTCTCTCAAATGTTTTTCTCCTACTTCTGTTTTTCTGTAGGTCCAATGGCCATGTAACACTTACTGCCTTCTATGGAAGCTATGTGCATACATTTATTTTCCCCTTTTATCCTACTTGTTAACTAGGTGACCTTGAACAAATTACTTAGAAATGATACTTCATAGGATTCCTATGACAGTTTAATGAAATGATCAATAAAAAACACATCATACTGAAAAATAGCAAGAACTAAAATATTAGTTTTTTAGAGACCTGAATAACTGTTCATAAACATACCTCTCTGAAAACATGAAAAATGTTTATCAGTGCTTGATGTTTGGCAGAAAGTCAATAAATATGTGAATATTTCTTTTCTGAGATATTGCAGGAATGGAAGGAAAGAGAATGTCTGTCACTTATAAGCCTTGGGCTTTAGGGGTCATCAATGAATACTTACTGAATACACAAATTAGTGATTTTATAGCATTGGAACTGATATAGAATATCACCAGATTATCATTTATTTTAGTGGCTTTCAACCTAGGGCATCATCTATGTCTCTACCGTCTCATGCCATGCCTGGCACATATTAGGTGTTCAATACATACTTGCTGAGTAAGTCATTTTATTACAATTCCTTGAGGTGCCAGTTTATTGCAGATTCCTAGCATCCACCTCAGACTTATTAAATCTGAAACACTCAAGGAGGGGGTGAGGCAAAGAAAAAGGTTCTGTTAAACATATTTTATAAATTATAAATTTATAAATTATAAACCCCAATGTTTGAGAGTTATAATTTAAGGTTATTTGTTTTTCCCTTGGAAAGGGTAGAGAACAAATGATCGTTGCTTTCATCTTTTTTTTTTTTTCATTTCTTGTATCTTGAAATCTTTTGCAAAATGGATGCTATCATGGCCCAAGGTACTTTTTTTTTCTTAAAGCAAATCTTAATTTTTCACAGTGCAGTACTGTAGCATGCTAATGTTTTTCCTTAAAGTTAGGTTCACTTGTTTAGTTAGTAATTACCTATTGGTAGTTACTATATGCCAGGTACTTTGCTTAAAAACACAATGATATTGAAGACAAGCTTGGTCATTGCCCACATGGAGCTACAGTGTGTATATGGGGAACATTCATTAAACAGCTACTTACCTGGGTTACTTTACATTTTTTTTAAAGATTTTATTTATTAGAGATCACGAGCAGGGGGAAGGGTAGAGGGAGAAGCAGACTCCCCACTGAGCCACGAGCCGGATGTGGGACTCGATCCCAGGACCCCAGGATCATGACTTGAGCAGGAGGCAGAAGCTTAAACGACTGAGCCACCCAGGGCCTGGTTACTATATATTTTATGGTATTAATGTGGAGGGGAAAGCACGCAGGTACCGGAATTCACAGACTGGTGACTTGACCTAACTTAAAGCAGAGATGAGCAGATAATGCTTTTCGAAGGATCTGATGATTTTGATACCTGAGGAATGTGCAGGAGGTAGTCATAGGAAGAATGGGAGAAATGTGTCCTAGGTAGAGGATTAGCAAATAGAAGGGTCCTGGAACGGGAAGGTTTAGGAATATTCAAGAAACTTAAAGAAGGCCAACGTGTCCTAGGCAGAGTGATCTAGGAAGAGACGGGTGGGAGGTGTGGATGCTGAAAGGTGGGTGGGTACCAGATGGTGCAGGATCTTGTGGACCTCCTGATGCGAGGGGTTCAGGATAATGACTCTTTTCTCACACTGATACACTGAAAACATCCCCAGAACCCTGAGTCAGCCATTTGAAAACTGAGGTCTAATTATCTCCCTAATAATCCATCCCTCTTAGTGCCCTGAGTTATCTTTTTCTTGAAAGGGCCTACCAACTCGGTATATAAAGGAGATGAGAGCAGATCAAGTTCTTTCAGAGCACCAGGATATTTGTCCTATAGCCTGCAAATCCTCTGCAAACAAACAAATTTCAATAACATTCAGATGCAGTTTTATACCTATATCAGTTTTCTTAAATGCGGGCTTCAGCTAGACCTACTTAGAATACGACAACAACAGGGCAAAGTGTTTCCTCATTATCTTGGTAAATAGCGTGTATTGTGCATCTTCCTTGGAGAGGTTTCTCTCATTAACATAATGCAGCCTATTATAATTTTTAAGTATGTTAATTTTGGGGTACAGTCCAAATGAATAAAATATTCACGGCCAGGGTGAGCACAAGCAAAGATGTTCACAACATCGTTCACTGCTAATTGTGGAAGGGTTGAAAAGCAGACTCTTAATGAGCGGAGCCCTGCTCATGTTTGTTGTGGTTTGCTATCCCAGGTCAGCAGTCTTCATCACAGGCAATTACAGACAAGGGTTAGGAGTACCCCTTTTTAAAATTATCCTTTGTGACTGTTGGCTGCTGGCTCTCTTTCTAGATTAGGCTGGTCGAAGCCAAACTTGCAGAGTCAGGACATTTTCTCTTTGGTGCATTTTCATCCTTCCTTTAGAGACTTCCCTGGACCCTTGTTTTCCCATTCTCTGATATCCGTGCCCCATTCTAGCTCTTGCCTGCCTTTGCCAAGCATAGTATTGTCCCTGCTCTGTAGCTCCCCAAAACTCAGTGGCTTCGTGTCTTGCTCCATGTTTTTCTACCTCTTTCCTTAATGAGAGAGCCATGATGTAAAAGATGGAGCCTTGGGACTGGAATCTTAGACTCCGGGTACAAATTTAAACACAAGCCTTTAATTTTCTAGGAAACTTGAAGTTTCCTTATTTGTGAATTGGATTCTTAATGGTACATCATAGCATTCTGTAGTATTTGCACTGATGTAAATGTATTTTGTCAGTTGCAAAGTTCTTTATTTCCTAGAACCCTAGCCAACCTTTTGAAAACTGAGGTCTAGTTGTCTCTTCTAAATGATTCATCCCTCTTAACTGAGTATATGTGGGTATGGATCAAACCAGTCTTTGCTTATAAGTTGTCTTTCTTAAAATGTAGCCCAATACCACTGCTTCAGAATCTAGGTCCTAGACTAAATGCAAATTCCCAGTCCTGCTAAAGATAAATGTGTAGGTGTCAGGCTTGACGATCTGCATTTTAATAGTGCATCTAGTGAGGTTACACACTAACATTTGGGAACTGCTGCCTTTTGGATTAGTTTTTCAGGTGGAGAAGCATATTTGTTGGCTGGTATTCATAGGTTAAAGTGGCCTTTGGCACTGAAGAAGTTCTACAATGGGAACTCAGGTCTGGAATTTGTGCTAATTCTGTGATGTGGTTTTAAAGGGGACAAAAGCAGTGCTCTTTCTGTAAGAGGATTTCCTGTTTCAAAGATGTTAGTAGGGTCTGTGCTTAGAGTAAATTATTTCTACAGGGTCGTAGGTCAGTTTTGCTATTTTTCAGCTTCTTGGGGATGTATCTTGGAAGAAAGTGAATAGTCCAGGGCTAGAGGGTCAGTTCCTTACACACCAGGAACCATGATACACTACATTGTTCTATCTGTTGCTCTACCATTGTCAATGTAAGACTTCTACCTCATGGCTCAAGATAGTTATTTGAGCCCTAGACATCAATATTTTGTTTTATCCAGCAGGAAGAAAGAAAGGCAAAGAAATTTATACCCCAGTGACACTTGCTAAAATTACACACCTCCCCTTATATCACATTGCCCAAAACTTATTCATGTGAATATACTTAGCTGTAATTGAGACTGGAAATGTAGACTTTATTACAAGCAGCCCTGTGCCCAGCTAGAGATATTGAGGGACAACCAGTGATCACTGTCACAGGACCTATGATATCACACTGTCTTACCCCAAAGAAAACAGGCCAAATTAAATCCCTGATCTAATAAGATAATTTCCATGGCATTTGATTGGACATACATGCGTGCATATTTATATTTCTAGAGGCAATATAATCACTCACTGCTCTTTTATTTTCCAGGAAGTAGGTCACTTATGTCACTTATATAGTAAGATTACAAATTTGCAAGCCATATCTATTGATTGGCTACCTCTAATGCGCCCTTTAAAATTACTGTAATTTTCTCAGGTTACAAACTCTACTGATCTTAAATATTTCTAGTTGTTACAGATTTCTGTCTTAGCTAATTACTTTTCATTAGCAAGAAACAGAGTTACTTATGATACCCAAAGTAGTAATGGGCTGATTTGATAACTTACATAGAAATAAATTAGACAGGAATTATAATCGCAGGATCTCAGGTTCAGCCCTAGAGTTGGGCCCCTGGAGATGGAGATGTGGTTGGAGAATCAGAAGATGATTCAAAATTAAAGGCAGCTCTAGAGATTCCATAATCCTTAGTGGCAAAGTTCATTGCCACTGGGCCATTAAGTTAATTCAGATTATCCCCGGATTTTTGTTTTATGTTATAGTATCTGATCATTTACCTTTAGTCTTTTGTATTCTTATAGCATACGTTTGGAGGATTTCTGTGATTATTTTTTTTTTACTGTTACACATATTACCAAATAAATTAGTATTACTGAATCTCCTAGTTCTACTACAGTGACAGAATCCATTTTTCTCGCTAATTTAGTGTCCCTTTTAGAGAGTTTCTGTTTTTTGTTTTTGTTTTCTTAAGTACTGTGCCACTTTATCCATTCCTGGCCAGATTATAGTTTGGTTATTTAGAATTCAGTATGGTCTGAATTACATGTGGAAAAAGAGGCAAGATCTTATATTTAGACACATACTTTTCAAATCTGGCTGCACATCAAGCTTACTTTTTAAATTGATCATTAAGCATATTAACTTTGGATGCACAGGAGGTTTGGGAACATGATATGGTTATTGATATTTAAGGTACTACTTAAGTCTACTTTCCTTCATTGAGAGACTATTGGAAAGGAACTTCTTGGATCTTTAGATGTGGCATGATTTCCATGGCTTAGGATCTTTCTATGATTGGCCATACCTGTCTCTTGTCTCTCACCACTGATCAACCAAAATGATTTGCAATTTATTGATGTCTTTCCTAGTTAACCAACCATCTTCCATCCATTTGGCTAACATCAAAGACACAGTTCAAGCATAACCAGCACGTGTAGCTCTTCCTTAGCAAGATGGGTTCAGTGACCTTTTCTGTTTTCCTTTCTGTTTTATTCCATGCATACTTTTAGCATAGTACTCCCTGCCCTCTACCATAATTGTTTGCATGCAGGCTTCCCTCAGTATGTTCTGGACAACCCGGAGGCATGCTATTTGAAGGGTCTTTAAGTAGAAATATATTGGTATGTATATGTTTACTCCTAACACCAAATTATCTGGCCCTAGTGGCTATATTGCCTTGGGTATCAGGCCATAATTCAAACTTTCAATCTGTCTTGACTGGGACTCATTACTTTAACCCAACACTATCACCAACCCCACCAGAAACAATAAAAACTGACCGACCTCCCATTTCTTTGTGTGTCATTGATTGCTTCCCTTTCAGTCTCTAGTAAAACAAAATGAAAGAAACACAATACACAGGCTATAGGAAGGACTAACAAAAATCTGTTGAATGGATGTGTAAGCACATATTTTTTCCAAACACCAGAGAAAATCTTAAAGTGTTTAAAGTACATGACATACAGTTCTTTAAACATAAGTCTGTTTCAATGCACTCTCTGCTCCCTTAACCTGATATCTTTTGATGCTTTTCAGAGCAGATTTGATGCATTTCTCTGTTGAGTTATAGAAAAAGAAGATTTCAAAAAGATATCCAGGAGAAAGGGATTGTGAGAATAAAATAGATGTGTCAAACCTTGGACTGTGACTGGAAAATGATATACTAAGATTAACCTCATCCCCAAAGAATGGTTGGGAACTTTCCTGGTATACACTTATCTTGGCCAACAAAGAGGTTTTAGATCTTCAGCCATTGCAACTGCCAAGTGTAAGTGTATGGGGTAGCTGGGGTGGGAAGGTGTCTAGGAAACCACCTAGCAAATTTTCAAAGGTTTTTAACCAGGGATTATTCATGATATTTTGTCTGGAGTGATAGGATAATATGACTACAGTCAACTGCTTCTTGGACATTTCCATTCTGAATTTTGTCAAGCACCTGCATTCAATAAATACAAAGCAGAAATTTCTGTCTCTCCTCCAAAGATACTCTGTATTTTTAAAAATTTCTTTGAATGATGTAAATAACATCTAGTCTCCTATAGCTGAAGTCTTATCATGCTTGTTTTTCACCTTGGTTTCTCTCTCACTGTCTCACACCCTTTTAAACAGATCCCAAATTCTGTTGATTTTCCTTCAAAAAAAAAAAAACTATTTTAAACATTCCTCTCTAAACACACTGCCACTGATTTAGTCCAAGTGGTCCTCATTTCCCATTGCCAGCCTTCTAACCACATTCTCTACCCCTAATTTCTTTCTTTCTTTTCCTTCCTTCCTTCCCTCCCTCCCTCCCTCCCTCCCTCCCTCTTTCCTTCCTTCCTTCATGTTTTACTTATTTATTTGACAGAGAGTGGGCACACAAGTAGGCAGAATGGCAGGGAGAGGGAGAAGCAGGCTCCTCACTGAGCAGGGAGCCTGATTCAGGGCTCAATCCGAGGACCCTGAGATCATGACCTGAGCTGAAGGCAGATGCTTAACTGACTGAGCCACCGAGGCACTCCTCTACCCTAATTTCTCCCCATTCTAGGCTTTCCTGCCTCCAGCTGTCCTCTGAAGTACCTCCCTAAAGTATTATGTTAACATGTTTTTAAGGCAGAAGGATAATATACTTATCTCATTGCCTAAGATATTGTTAGTTTTCTACAGGGAAAAAATACACAAATACTTTTATTAGTCAATAAAGACAGCCCCAGGAGTCTGTTTTCCATACAGTCATAAAATCTTTATATTCTTGAAGGAAAACAACACGATTAGCCTAATGCTACTGTAAAGTAGTGCAATGTGGACATGATACCAACTGAGAATTTACTGGAAATGAAACAATTCTCTATAGAACTGAATGCTAGCATGTTGGATTGTTAATTTTAAAGCATGTAGTAGTTCATGAAGCTCTATTGTATTGGTCATTTTCCTGCTCCCCAAAAGAAGACAGATAAAGGAATAAAGAACCACAGCATTTTAGTATACTAAGGTGATTTTTATTGCTTCCCTAGAAACTGTCAAGATCATGGAAAATGTTTTGTGTAATAAGTATTCACACCTTGAGTAAGGAGATGGAGAGATCAATAGGTCTATGAGGAACAACAGCATTCTCGAGGCGGAAAAGAAAGCGTACACTACATCAAAGTAAGGGAAAGCTATTGAGATGGTAGAAACTCAGGGTGCCTGGGTGGCTAGGTTCTTGATTTCGGCTCAGGTCATGATGTCAGTATTGTGGAATGGACCCCAGTGACGGCTCTGTGCTTCGCAGGGAGTCTGCTTAAAGTTCTCTCTCCCTTTCCCCCTCCCCCACTTGCTTGCTTGTGAGTTCTCTCTCTCTCTCTCAAATAAATAAATAAATCTTAAAAAAAAGAGAGAAATGGTAGAAACTTAAGACTAGAGAAATGCTTCCAGGCCGTGGTAGGCACAATGATTAAATACTTGACAGAAGGAATGAAATGGATAGTCAAATGGCAAAGGTATCTCTGTGAATATTTTAATGAATTTATTTATTTAAAAAAATTAAAACATGAATAGAGAAAGGATACAAAGTCCGTAGTTCAGACAATATTGTACCCATGATGATTTCTTAGTTTTGATCATTATATGATGGTCCTATAAGTTCTTTACCTCAAGGAAAGCTGTGTGAGGGGGTATGTGGGAATGCTCTAAATTGTTTTTGCAGTTCCTCTGTAAGTCTAAAATTATTTCAAAATAAAAATTTGAAAAAGTAAATCTTGGAAAACACCCATGACATCACCCCCCTTCTTCCTCGAATCTCTGAGTACAACCTTGACGTTGCCAGTTTGTTCTGGATGTGAATGCCTCCTGTATTGTCCCATTTTCTCTTTTTTCTCTTAAAGTGTTTAATTACAAAGTAATTGGCTGCAAAGTTTAGTGAAGGGTATTTTTTTTTTTTTTGCTGTATATGTTTTGTTTTTTAAAGACTAAGGGAGTATGTCACCATTTCTTGAAAGCTAAATGTTGGCTATTTTGAACACTTCTAAAGAAAATTGTAAAGTCTTCCAAACCTAAGAGATAGCACCAAATATTAGAACACAAAGTTTTTAATCAGTTGACCTGGCTATCACTATAACTTAAAAGGGTTAGAAAACCATATAAAATCATCTCTTTTAGTGACTCCCAAAGGCTGATTTAAGAGCTGGTGCTGACCTCTGACAAAGATTTATTGGCCGCCAGGGAAATTATCTTCCCTATTAGATGTCTGGGCTTTTATTTGATTAATATCTTTTAAGTATTCTTCCTTTAATTTTTTTATATTATTTTGCTTATTTCATTGCTTGCTAATTTTTTTCAATTTTTTCATTTTTTTAATGCATGCTAGACTATAAATGTCCCTCTGAATATCATTTAACTGCATCCCATAGATTTTAATAGGTATGCTTTAATAATCATTAAGTTTTAAATATTGTCATTACTATTCTGTTTTTATTTCTACGTTGGCCAATGAGTTATTTATGCATGTATTTCTGAAATTCTGAACATTTTTCTAGTTAGTTGTTTCTACTTATTAACATAATTGCACTGTGGAGAAAAATCTTTGTAGTCTGTATCATAGACTGAAGCTTGAAATTTGTTGAGACTTGTTCTGTGGCCCAGTAGGTCTGCAAATACCATAAATATAATGTGTGCTTGCAAAGAAAGTCTGTTCTACAGTAATTGGGTGTGGCATTCCATAAAGTCCATTAGCACAACTTTATCGTGTTCTTTACATTGGGCACTTGATCAAACATGGAGCTCTTTGATCTGTCAATTACTGAAAAAGGAATGAAAGAATCTCCCACTTGGCAGCAAATCTATTTCTCCTTTTAGATTTCCAGAATTGTATGTGTATAATTCATATATATTCACACATATATGTATGGGTATGTTTGTGTGCATTAGTTTCATAGTTTATAATTGTTAATACTTTCTAGACTACTCTATACTGATTCTTTTTAGTTCTAGTAATGCTTTTGCTTCAAAATCTATTTTGTTTAAAAAACAAAAGTAAAAAAAATCTATTTTGCTTGATCATACTATAAATGTATAAATGTTTTTATATTAAAATACATATGCATCTGTTTAATTATGACTCCGGGAGATAAATACTAGCATTTCATATATTATGGGTAGGGATTTTTCAATCAACTGACAAATCATTCAACAAACATTAAGTGCCTTCTGAGCACTTAATATGCGTGCAGAATATATACATCACCTCTTCAGAAACTCCTCTTTAAACATCGCTATTAAATTACAATACCACACCAATTTAACAGAGATATTCTTGATAAAATGTGTCCCCCAAACAGGACAATGAATTAAGAAATGGCAAATTTATTGGTATGTTTTAGCTATAAGAATTGAGACAAGATAGGGTTTACTGTTCTTTTTTCTTAACATCAATTTGTCCATTTTCCTAATTAAGTTTATCAGTGTATATTCTCTTGTATGAGATAGTAAATAAGCCATGGGAAAAATTAATATACCTATTATTCACTCTATTACTTGAATGAATGAAGCAGATAAAAATATATCTAAATCAAAGGGAGCAGTGTACTTTATATTATACTTAAGTGGGTATTATTTATCCAGGAAAATATTTACTACCTCCTACTAAGATACTGATACACAAGTTGAATATACATTAGTAGGATTTTAAGTGATTCAAAGCACTCAATATCACAGTGTTTGTCATGAATGTATCACAAGAAACCTGTCTCTCTGATGTGCAGACTACAGCTGTATGTTTAAAAATAAACATTTCTAGGTCTTTCATTTTGAATAAGGTATGTGGATAGCAACAAAACAACAAAAGGCTATAGATAGATAGCCTATGGGTAGATAAAGCAAGTGGTAGGGCAGAATCAAGGTCACCAGGCACCAAGAACCTGACCTGTTTCTCTCCAATTATCTCACAAACTTTATTTTGTTTATATTTGCTTGGGATCTCTTCCCTCTTTTTACTTGAAACACATTCATTTTCTTATGTTTTAAATGTGTCTCTTGTAAACAACACAGAATTGGATTTTTTCCCCCTAGTCTAGTTGTCTGTCTTTTCTTATGGATATTGAGTCAATTTACATTTGTTGAAATTTCTTAAATGTTTGATTTTATTTCTAACTTCAAATTCTGTGCCCTCTATTTGTCCTATTTTGTGTATATATGTTCTCCCTCTCTCTCTTATATTGTTTCTTTCCACTGATGTATTTTCTTTTGGATTGATTTTTTCAATGGTCATGATTCCTTGTTTTCATATATGTGGGATTTGATTTTATATGATCTGATTTTTTTTAATGATTACCTTAGGAATTTTAATGTACACATATCAAATGTGAAGCAATTCAATATCTTTACTATCATCCAAACAATAAAAGATTTTATAATATTTTAATTCTGGCTAAACCTATTATGATATACAATTGTGGCTATATATTTAATTGTATCCTTTTTAATAAGTCTATAACACTCACATTTTAGCTTTATGTAATTAGTCTTGTTAGTTTTACTTACCTCCATGCTTCCATATTATCCTATATTTCTTCATTGAAATCTCAGATATTCCATAAAAAATCATTTTCTTTCCACCTGTAGCTTATAAATAATGAATTCAAAAATATTTATTGAGTTTATTCCATCCTAAGAACTACTATAGCTGTTATGATTGCAGCATATGAACAACAGAGGAAAATCTTTTTCCATCCTTTAGAACTTTTTAATGACTATCTCTTTGTGGCAAAATAGGTATTTTGTGTCTAAAAATGTTATTTTTTCTTGCCCTTATTTTCAAATATGTTTGCAGGATCTACAATCCTAGCTTCACTTGCAAATTGAAGATATCATTCCATTTTTCCTTGGTTCTGATTGTTTTTGAGAAGTCAGCTGTTCTTCTTCCCCAGGATCTGTTTTTAATCTCTAGAAACTATTAAAATCTTTGGTAATCTGCAGTTTCACCATAATGTGTTTATATGTGTCTTTCCTGCTTAGAATTTGTTAGACATTTTTCAGGTTTCATTTGTTATGAAAAATTATCAGTCATTACCTATTCAGATATTTTGGCCTCATACTCTTTCATATTATAATGGTTTTTCTATTCTTTACTAATTATGGAATATACCTTTACATCTTTCATTTTTACTATTTCTCTCATTTGCTCTGTCAATTTAGCAGTGTGTGTGTATACACACACATAGAGTCAGATTTTATTTTAGAAAGTGCTTGATACCTTTTCAAATATGCATCATTTCATTATATGTACACTGGATTCTTTAAAATTTCAGTTTTTCATATATTTTAAAGTTGTATTTGAAAAATAAAGTACTTGAAACTTTTTCAAATATGCTTATAAATTTTAGAACTGCCTATTACTTTTACTTTTTTCAATATTTCTTTTTTAACCATACTAAACCTACTTAATATTTGCTTTCTGATGATTATAATAACTAAAGTCTCCACATGTATAATTCATCTATTTTTGGGGTCTATTTTTTCATGGCTTGTTTTCATGATGCTGTCTTTAAGGGGTGTTTGTGAGCTTGGCTGTGAGATTCTATTTCTTAAACTTGATTTGTTAGAAATCTCAAGAACTGTGTTATAAGTGGGTTCCTCCAAAAACTGTGTGCTTGCTTCTAGTATGTGCCTAAGGACTCTATGCCTAGAACTACTTTAAATTACATTTGTGGCTTGAGTTTTCAGATCACACAGGTAGTATGATTTTCCATTACAACCGTATCTGACTGATTATAACTTTAGGAAAGACATTGCTATGGACTGCATATTTTTGTCCCCCCCAGAATTCATTTATTGAAACTTTACCCCCCAATAAGATGGTATTAGTAAGTGGGGCCTCTGGAACATAACTAGGTCATATGGGTGGTGTCTCTCTTCCTTTTCTTCTAAGAACACCAATCCTGTTGTGAGGGCCTTGGCTGAATAAGACTGATATTTTTCAGGGTGTCTGGGTGGCTCAGTCAGTTAAGTGTCCTAATCTGGATTTTGGCTCAGGTCATGATCTCAGGATCCTGGGATCGAGTCCCACATTGTTGGGCTCCATGCTCAGCAGGGAGTTGGCTTGAGGATTCTCTCCTTCTCCCTCTGCCCCGCCCCCTGCTCACATGCTCCCTCTTTCTCTCTAAAATAAGTGAATCTTAAAAAAAGTTGATATTTTTCTACTCCATTTTTAACCATTGTTCATACTGACAAATTTTCATGAAATCACCAGAAAGTAGATTTGTGTCTCATCTATCTTAATGTTTCAGATATAGTCCTTATGTTTATGTGTGTGTGTGTACATGTGTACTTCTGTTGCACTCCCATAGTAGTTGCAAGACTCTGTCACCTGTCTTTTGCTCCCTACTCTGGTCTGAATGTTTGTATCTCCCAAAACTCATAGGTCAAAATCCCTACTCCCAAGGTGATGGTATGAGGAAGTGTGGGTTCTTCTTTAGGAAGTGACTAGGTCACTAGGTCTACTCACAGGAATTAAAGTCTCTATAAAATAGGCCCAACAGAGCTCCATAACCTGTTGCACTGTCTGAAAACACAGCGGGAAGTTGGCTGTCTGCAACCCAGGAAAAAGCGTTCAGCAGAACGAAACCATGCTGGCACCATGATCTTGGACTTCTATCCACCTCACATCAAAAGCTTTGCTCTGTGAATTCTGGCCCTGTGCTTTTCCAGCAGACCCTGGTATAGCATGTGACTCTGGTGGAGAAACTCCTTAGTGGCAGCTGGGCCACTACACACAGAAGGTTTCATTTGGGCAATGGTGAGTGGAGCCTTTAGAGTGGGGTCATCCCCTGACCCCAGGCTGGTAGAGCTACTATATAACTGTAGCCCAAGACACCCTCAGGCATACAGCTCCAACCCATGAAAGCTGTGAAGTCAACTGAGTCCAGCAAAGCCTTGTAGATGGGGCTGGCCAAGGCCATGGGGGCAGGATCCCCATCACAGTGACTTTTAAAATTTTGAACTGCTTAGGACCTGATACCTCTTCTTTTCTTTTCTTTTCTTTTCTTTTCTTTTCTTTTCTTTTCTTTTCCTTTCCTTTTCTTTTCTTTTCTTTTCTTTTCTTTTCTTTTC